>NC_136494.1:122074351-122134351 GCF_053919585.1 Euprymna scolopes
ATGAGGGAAATGTTGATTCTGGTATATTGTAAGTGATACCAGGAATCACAGATGTCAAGTTTAACTTTCTACTAGATCTGCAACATCTCTTAGTGTCAGTATCCGACGATCTTGATAGTGGATTTCTTGATCGTGGTGAAGATGGTATCTCTTGGCTTGCTTTTATACCCCTATCCATCTCTTTTCCTTTTCCTCTGCAATATCCACTGGATGCTGTGACAACCTCCTCAGCGACAAATATCTTCATGAGTTTTTTTTAGACTTTTATCTTGTGTCCCTCCACGTACATATCCCTGACAAACCCGCTTAGCAACAAAATCACACCTCTTCTTGAGGTCAATAAATGTCAGGAAGCTTTCTATTCTAATAGTTTCTTCTCCTGAACAGCTAGACTTTGGTTCTCTTCCTGCTACCGGGTCCTTTGAAACTATTTATATATATATGATAACATATGCAGTAGTTTAAATGTAACGTAAACAAACATCTTGTTAATATTTCCTAGACATTGTCCTAAATAGTAGCCCCTGATGTCAAAGTTACGATATGCCTTGTTAAGGGTGAATGTAAGTAAAAAAAAAAATGAGTCAGGATGATGATAAAGGGAGCAAGAAAACAAACAAGTCTAAGGGTTCTGTAGTAGGTAGGGTAGTGCACGCAGCAGAGAAGCTGGTGTGAATATAGATGCGGAAGGCTCTATTTAAGCAGTGATACGAGGCTGACTTTCATAATGACTATTTGGGTATTGAAAGGGCAGAGACCTGAGCAATTATATCCTGAGTTGACGATCTCTGTCTTGAATGTAGGCAATAAGCATCACGGGAAAATCCTTCTTTCATATTGGTCCTATATGGGTTCGGGCAAACTTGATGAGGAGGATCTATCTCATAAATGAATTCCTAGAACCATTTTGCGCCAGCTTGATGAACTCAGCAAGTTAATATTCATGAGCAGAGACAGCGCTGTTCGCTTCTTAACATATTCGTCGATATGAATTTTCTTAGACGCTATCCTGAGCAATGATATTTTGTTGATTTTAAAGTACTCGGCTTCTTCGTGTCAGCTTCATATCTTCCAAACAGCCCATATACTACCTTGTACCCGCAAACAAATTTTGTACGGGGCATTAAACACCTGTATACTCACGTATTATTTTCAGTAAATTTTTGACTTCATATTACTTGCTCAATAATAAAAATAAACCAAACTTATTTAATGTAATCAGCGTTCTCATTATTTATATCATTTTAAGGGATTTTTTAAAATTATTTTCCTTCAGGTAAAACACAGCGATGGGGCACTAAGACTCACCTATTTTAAAAGATGAACATATTGTTTGAACAAATGAATTACACACTGTTATATGCATTACGTTTAAATAAGTAGCAGTAACATACTAAAGGCGTTCAAAAACACGACAAATTGAATTTTTTAGCAGATTTAAAATCGTGTGTGGAGATCATGATTAGATTTGATGAGTTGAGAATGAAAACCACCTTGATACACTTACAAGCTCTGAAAAATAAAAACTTGAATTAAATCAAGTGTAAAAAAACGGACATTTCTCTCGGGGTTTATCTCGGTGCTTGAGAAGTACGCGAACAGTTTGCAGGCTTAGTAATTTGACAGAAAAAAAAACAAAGTTTGGTGCAGTCACCTTCCGGGATTAAAATGTTAGAAAGTTAGTTTCAAAATGGTTACAGATCTGGAAGGATAAAAGCTTCTCAACTCAGCATAAAATAATTATATTTGATTCGCGCATTAAATGCTACACTTGAGAAACAAGAACTGTGGTTAGTCAGACGTAGTTAGTGTTTATTGCCCCCACAAGTGCCATATTAATGATATAGAGTGGTTTGCGAATGATGCCTAATTGCTGGTCTCTAATCACGGCCCTCTGTAATAAAGAAGGTTGAAGACCTAAAGTTATGTAACCTGGTGACTTCAGTGAATTTGATCTATAGAATCTGGACACGTGTCCCAAGAAACAACCTGAAGTAGATAACGTCTAATGACAAAACCGTTGTCTCAGATTTAAAAGAGAAGCTAACAAACGAAAGAAAAAAGGTGAATAATTGAAATATATAACAAATAAATATTACCAAAAACAAAGTAAGTTACTCATCTACCACCCTGGATAGGTTTTGTATGTTTTAACAGAATCTAAATTCTGTTCGAAAAAAAAAAACTTGTGTCGAGCTGCGAAAGTAAACAGGCAATCGAAATGAAAACAAGCTGTCATCAAAGCGTAAAAATGGTTCAAAAATCGAGAAAATAAACAAAATACTGACAGAAATCCATAAATACGTGTCAGGAAATATCACAGTGACAATTATTGATTTGTTTCAGTTTTTAGTTTAGTTTTTCTCGGTTTTTAATCATTTTAAACACTCCATAGACAGTGTGTTTCCGTCAGCGTTACATTTGGATACATGCAATTAAAAGCAACATTTAATTCTTATATATTTGTTTTTAATCATGTTTTTCGAATCTATATGGATTTTATCATGTTTTAATATTTAATGTTTGAAATATTTATGCACTAGTAACTTTGTTTGTATTAACATTATTTGTTTGAATTTATTTTTTTTTAATTTTGTTAATTTATCGTCTGATTATCAGATAAACAAATATATCGTTTTTTTTTTCGTTTAAAAATTATTGTTGTTTTACGACGTTTGAAAAAGGATCACCATTTCGGTCGGTCCCCTTTTTGGGGCACCTCCGACATTAGAGAGAGAACAAGAGTGCCGAAAAAGAACGGTTGGGGGAAAGAAAACATCGGGTTATAATTAAGTACGACGAGACTTTAGGATTGATGATGTTTTATAAAGGTTTCCAAGATATAGGGTTACAAAGAGGATGGTACATTTTCTTTGATAAAAGTCTTTACCCAGGGAAACTGGTTAGTCGCATGTTGACGCTTCTATCGTTCCCGCATGTCTGAGAGAGATTTCTTCTTTGTATCTCACTCCAAGACAGTCCTCTATTCCGATTGGCTGAAACCTCTGGTTACGTTGAGAGAAGAAAGGAAGGGAAAAGTAGAAGAGTAGTGAGAAAGAGAGAAATAAGGGAAGCATACCGTAGCAGCATCATAGTAGTAGTTCACTACACGAGTCCCCCTCCAAATAATGGAGTTAAGTACTCTCCACAAAATTATTAAATTTGTGTATTGCCTAAATTTGTTTAAAAATAAAAGTACTCATTTTTCTTTTTCCATGTTACTTTCCTACCAGATCTAGACTTATATGTGTCAGCAATTTTATCTTCAACTTTGTCGGTATCATCTGTCTTAATAAGTTTATCATTAGTAGTACCGTCATTTGTCTGTGCCTTCTCAGTCGGTCTAATTTTATTAGTTCTAGTTGGTTCTATGTACGGCTTTAATCTATCTATTGATACGTGTGTATGAGTACCGTTGTTCATATCGATCTGATAATGCTTATCTGATCGAGTCAAAACTTTATAAGGACCTAAGTACTGTGCTTCTAATGGTTTCCCAACTCGATCAACTCTGAGCCATACTTTTTCACAGGAAGATAAACCTTTCGGTATAAATGTTTTGGGACTGCCATGAATATATACTTTTCCGTTGTTGAGTACATCAATTTGTGACATCCATTCACACAAATTACGTACTGGTTATTAACTGGAGTTTCTCCTACTCACTGCTTGTGTATCAACTGCTGAGGAATCAATATCGGAGCTCCAGTAACAGACGTAAAAAGGGAAAAGCCTGATTCATTAGGGGTGCTATGTATACCCAGCAGAATCACCGGTATCGCTTTCAGTCATGATTCCTTTCGAACCATTATTGCCGCTTTAAGGGTACGGTGTGCTCTTTCGATCACCCCGTTACTTTGAGGGTGATACGAAGTTGTCCTCAATCGGTAAAAAACTACTACCTTGGCTAATTCCTGGAACAATTCGCTCTCAAACTGACTACCTCTGTCAGTTACAACATGCAGTGGAACTTCAAATCGAGATATCCATGCATTGATAAACGCTTCTGCTACCGACTGTACAGTTATCTCAATCATAGGCTATACTTCAATCCAACGAGTTGCCCGATCGATACAAGTAAGCAAATATTTGTAAAGGCTCAGGTAAGGGTCGGACTCATTCCGCGTTAAGGGCAGGGGTCCAACGATATCAACATGTACCTTCTGGAAACGTGCAGATGGTAACTCAAATTCTTGGACTTCAGACTTTGTGTGTCTGTGAATTTTTGATTCTGCACAGAATCTAAACTAGGCCAAAAGTATCTGGACTTGACCAGTTTCATAGATGCTTCCGTACCAGGATGCGCCAAGCTATGTAAACTGTTGAAAATAGCTTGACAAAGCTCTTTTGGGATAAACGGTCTGGGGTACTTAGTTGAAGTATCGTATAGGACTGAGCCGACTTCGCTTGACACACAGTATTCTTTCAAATTAGTGTATGACTTTATATTGTTATCACCTTTTTGTGGCTGGGCTATTTCAGCAAAGTCGCATGCATCTATCTGCACAGCTAATGCAGGCCGAGACATACAGTCTGCAACTATATTCTCAGCTCTTTTAATGTACTCCACGTTAGCAATATATTCGGCAAGCACTGATAAGTGTCGCTGTTGTCGATCTGACTTTGCTCGTGTCTGACTATAAAAGGCTCCGCATAATGGCTTATGATCAATGAATAATGCCACGTGACGACCTTCTATGAGGTGGCCGAAATGTATCACTGAACAATAAGCTGCTAGTAGCTCTCTGTCAAACGTGGAATAATTGACTTGGGTTTGAGAAAATTTCTTGGAAAAGAAACCTATAGGTATTGGTTTCTTATCTATCAACTGGTGTAATGCAGCACCAGCGGGATATTGACTAGCATCTGTAGCTAAGTGGTATTCTGTGACTGAAGACTGTGGATGAGCTAACGCCGTAATTTCCGATAATTTGCTTATTATTGTTTTGAAGGCGTTAGTTTCTTCCTCATTAAGCTCGGTCTTTGCTTCAGGATCGAACCTCATCGGTTCGGATAGTAGTAAAATTATGGATGCATAATTAGGGACTAATTTGCGGTAAAAACCTGTCATCCACAGGAATCTACGTAAGCTTTTGAGTCCTTGGGTATGGGAAAATTTTCAAACTCTTTGATTTTCTTTAAAGTTGGCAACAAGCCTTCTTTGCTTACGTGAACACCTAAGAAATCTAACTCTGGTACTCCGAATACACACTTATCTAAGGAAATCTTTAAATTGTTATCACTAAGGATCCTAAATACTCTATCTAAATCTTCCTTGTGCTGTTGCTCACTTTCGCTAAAAACTAGTATGTCGTCTAAATATATAAACATGCAATTTAATTTAACAAATATTTTATCCATAAAACGCTGAAATGTAGCCGCAGCATTCTTTAAACCAAATAGCATGTAATTAAACTCAAACAAACCAAAAGGTGTCACTACTGCTGTCTTAGGCACATTTTCAGGGTGTACCTTAATCTGATGATATGCTGCAGTTAAATCTATTTTGGAAAAATATTGTTTATTAGCTAACTGTGTGCAGAAGGAATTTATATTTGGTAACGGGTAGCGGTCTTTTTTGGTAATGCTATTTAACGCACAGAAATCACCGCACGCTCAATATGACCCATCCGGCTTCTTAACCAAGTGCAAAGGGGTTGCCACCTCGCTACTGGAAGTCCGGAATTTAGTAATTTTTTTAAATTATGCCTGTGCTGCGTCTAACTTAGGACCGGAAAGTTGTCTGTCTTTGGCAAAGACTGGTACGTGGATGCCTGTATCAATCCTGTGATACACTCCACCATAGTCTCTGTTTGTGTCGCTATGTGGTGAAAGCACATAATTATACTTACCAATTACTTCTGTAACATAATCTGTTAAGTCTATTTTGTTAATCACTACAGCATCTGTTTCCGTTACTGCATTGACTGTAATTTCACACTCCGTTACGTTATCACGGATGGATCTATTTTTACAATCCGCTATAATGTTAAATTTGTTTAAGAAGTCAAATCCTAACAAAGGGTTAGTGACATCTGCGATCATGAAACTCCATTGAAAAGATCTTCTCAAACGGGGTATCTTAACTTCGAGGTTTGTCTGACCATAGCATTTTATGCTTTCACCGTTAGCAGTAGAGATATGAACAAGAGTTGGCTCCAGAGTAATTCCATTTACTACGGAATGTGGTAAAATGGAAACACTGGCTCCTGTATCTATGATAAAATTGACTTTAGACGCTCCTATTTTAGCAGAAACTTCTAATAACGGCGGCACTACTGAAGCAAACGCAGTCCGCCTTTCTAGTTTTCTGAATCACTAGGGGCGTATTTTTTATTAACGGCATCAAGTTGTCGGATAGTCGACCCAATTCCGTTAACGGCATTTCAGTGTGGGCTGCTATTACTGGGGAGATTTACTTCGAAAGTGCGTGTATGAATTTATGGCGTACTATCTCGTCGCTTGCCCCTATTCTATGTGCGACCTTTACCATCTCCTAGAGGTATAATGACGGACGACCAGCTAACGTAGTGGTCCTCATCAACTTCTCCAGGAGTTCAGGTCTGGTCTTTTCATATGCAGACAACACAGAATCCTTTAATTTCACATAGTTTAGCGACTGGAGAATTGCTGGAGGTATATTTGTTACCACGTCAGGCGGCAATGCGCTAATAATTGTATAGAACTTAGTATCATCGCTCGTAATGTGTCTGAGATGTAATTGAGCTTCTATTATCGAAAACCATCCCTCGAGACTCGTCTCCATAAATTGTGGGATTTTACGCTAACCTGTTGTGCGTCAATTATTATTATTACTAATTAATATTACTAATTATTATTACTACTATTAATTATTATTATTATTATTAATTATTATTATTCCTATGATTATTATTAGTTACTATTATTATCATCATTTTTTTATTATTATTATTATTTATTTGTAGCTGCGACTAATGGAAATGGCTGGGGTGTGATAAGCAAGAAGAGAGAAAAGCGAGTACTCACCAGAGGTTAATTTCAGCAGATGCTTGGAGAAATAGCTTACAATTAAATTATATATATACGCATATATATATATATATATATATATATATATATATATATATATATATATATATATATATGTGTGTGTGTGTGTGTGTGTGTGTGTGTGTGTGTGTGTGTGTGAATATATAGCCAATGTTCTTAAAGAAAAAAAAACTCAGTTCGTCGATGCACACACGTGATCCAAAATTGGCTTCACATACGTGCGTCTGGAAGGTTCCTTTTTTGTGTGCGGGTATGTGACCACGCATGTTCCAAAATTGGCTTTACACGCGTGCGTCTGGAAGGTTCCCTCTTCTGTGTGCGGGTGTGTGTGTGTGTCAGAATGAAATTCGAGATTCTGTATTGATTCTTAAAGTCACTTTTTTTGTTGTTACAGAATAGTTTTAAGACCAGATTTTATTTTAGTCATTTATCTGGTGAGAATAGCGTAAAAATTTTGTTTTACCTTTTTTTACTGTTTATTTTTCCTGTTTGCGCCTTATTTAGCGTGAACCGTTTCACAAAAATAGCAAAAAAATATATATATTATCGGCATTTCTTGGAAAGCGGATTTATATATACTTTTTTGTAAGGTTCTACTGTAGTTTTAATAAGGCATTTTCTTCTTTTTCTTTTTTTTACTCTGTCACGTTCTCATCCTTTTCGTTTTTTTTTGTTCTTTGAAGATTGCGTGCATATACGCACGTCGGGTGTTCACCAAATTATGGCGGTTACAATAAATTTTAACGACGTTTGAAAAAGGGTCACCATTTCGGTCGGTCCCCTTTTTGGGGAACCTCCTAACATTAGAGAGAGAACAAGAGTGCTAAAAAAGAACGGTTGGGAAAAAGAAAATATTGGTTATAATTAAGTGCGATGAGACTTTAGGATTGACGATGTTTTATAAAGGTTTCCAAGATATTGGGTTATAAAGAGGATGGTATATTTCTTTGATAAAAGTCTTTACCTAGGGAAACTGGTTCGTCGCATGTTGACGCTTCTATCGTTCCCGCATGTCTGAGACATATCCCTTCTTTGTATCTCACTCCAAGACAGTCCTCTATTCCGATTGGCTGAAACCTCTGGTGACGTTGAGAGAAGAAATGAAGGGAAAAGTAGAAGAGTAGGGAGAAAGAGAGAAATAAGGGAAGCATACTGTAGCAGCATCATAGTTGTAGTTCACTACAGTTTTTTATTTAAAAATATCGTTCATTTTGACTTAAAAATATTGTTGTTCGTTTTTATTTAAAAAATATAATTGTTAATTTTGATTTTGAAAAAATCGTTGTTCGTTTTGATTTTTAGAAATATAATTGTTCCTTTTGACCTTTAAAAAAGTATTGCTTTTCTTAAACTTAAAATTAGACGATAAACATTTGTAAATTAAAACGGACAACAATAAATACTATATTAAAAACCAAAATGAACAACAATACTTTTATTTTTAATCTTAAATTGGATGTTTACTATTTTATGTTTTGCAACATTTGATTGTCTTCTGCCTTAAACATACATGCATAATTTTTTATATATTGAATAAAGTTTATTTTTACTATAAATCAAATAGTGTTTGTTTCTTTCCTTCTTTTTAAATATAATTTATAAGTACATAATGTACGTATTTTTGTCTTTAAAATCCATGATGCAAAGAAATTCTTAATTAGTTTTAACTCATAGACACACAATCTTTCCGTTTTGAATTGTTTATAATTTTTAATATTGAATGAGTAAAAATGCGTACAAATCGTCATGCTCCTTTGTTTCTCTTTTTTTAGTGCGACTTTTAAGTTTTCTAATACTTTTTGTAAAATATTTTGATTCATTACCGACAGTCTGACTATTCGATAGATTTTGCTTGTTATGGCCTCAGCAATGACGACATTTTTCAGCTCACTGGCTTTAATACGAAGGTCGGGGTCTAATGCGCTATTGTGCTTATTGCTCCACATTACGATATATTTAATATTTATAATAAAATCAAATCGACGTACATAATTTTATAAAGAGATTACCTAGGCATTAGGCGTTGCCCGGTTGTAAAATACGCTGAAATATGATAGTTTAATTTATGCAGATGTCGTATATAACGTTATTATATTGTACCCAAGCAGTAATTTCAAAATAAAAATAAGTATGTGACTTCGGTGCCATCAGCTAGAATCGAAACCTAAGCATATAGCGCTACAGCTTTAATAATTACAGTTTCAGTTATCGACAGTTCGATGAGAATTGAAAACGAACCGACTTTAGCTCATAAATGTGTGTATATATATATATATATATATATATATATATATATATATATATATATATGCGCATACTTACAAAGATCGCATTTAGTCTACTTACGCCTGCTAAGTTTTTTTTTTGTTTTTTTTTTTTTTTAAATTTTAACCCCCTGGCAGCTTTTTTTCCGACTATAAACCGAGAAAAAAAACGGTTCACAAAAAATGAACTCATTTGACCCGCCTTGTGCCGCTCTGCGACATTGCACTTTGCAATAATGAAAATAAACAGGCACACAGACATAGTGAGTTTTATAATTAGATTCTGAATATCACTTTATTTACGAAGAAACTCTTGATGAAACTGCACATTCTTTATAGATGTTTAATTAGGTATATCTACTATTATATAAAAGTCACTTTGTGTGTGTGTGTGTGTGTGTGTGTGTGTGAGGGTTCCTTCTTCATAGGTTCCGAAACAGCCAAGCCTGTCTTTTGCAAATTTCATACAAAGGTAATCCAAGTATCTGGCAGTGTTCTTAGATATGTTTTGTACACACATATATCCGATAAGTATCGAAAATCGGCAAGGGAGATAATAAAATTTCAGCAGATCATTTCTTATTAAAAAATAAACAGAATTATTGACATCTGGAAATAGAAATTAGTGTAGATCATTCTAAGCCAGCTGTCCCTCACCATTTTATTTTAATTTTTTCTTATTAATGAGTTCAATTCACGATAAAAGAAACGGTACAATTTAAAATCTCTGCAAATCATTTCTTCGTTTGCACTAAACATTAATAAGAAGTGACTTTATCGTTAAACTGATGTGATATTGTAAACAGAGACAGAATTTGATGAACAACATTATCATTATTTTTTGCGAATTAACCTCCTTGCAATATGTCATATACAATAGTGGATTGATTCTTACTTTATTATAGGAATCCTTTTAGATGAGTAAATTGTATATTTTATTTATTTATTTGTGTATACTTATCTTCATTTTTATAGTTGTTGTTTCACGACGTTTTGGCCAACTATTCCTCTGACCTTCGTCAGGTGGTTAACCGCGACGAGATAGGAATACCGAGTCTCTTAACTGTATTCTCAGTAATTACTGCCTTCCATAGTTGTTGTCTCACCAAGATTACTCATCTCAAAAGATTCCAATAATAAAATAATATACCATTCGGTACGAATCCGACGATGGAAGACCAGATAAGAACGAAAAACTTGTATTTATAAGACCATAAATCCAACCTTGATCGCTCGTCAGGGTCCGTAGCTCAGTGATAGAAACGTTGAATCTCTAATGTTCTAAGTGAGCATTGTCTGAAGACTTAAAATCCTATCCAAAGCCGACCGAAAGGATTGATTCTATACATACGCAATCTGCATAAATTAAAATATCATGTTTAAGTGTACTGTACGACCGGGCAACGCCAGCGTCCAGCTAGTATATATATATATATATATATATATATATATATATATATATATATATATATATATATATATATGGGATTAGAACAAGAGTCTAAAGAGCAGAGTATGTTTCAATGTATTAATAAAGTATTCTGTACCTCTATAAGGCAACCATTCGCCCATGTATGGAGTATTGCTGTCATATTTGGGCTGGTGCATCGGCTACTAGTCTCTCGCTCCTTGACAATGTTCAAAAGAGTCGCAAATCTGATAGGCTCTAAACTGGCATCTAAGCTTCAGCCCCTGTCCCATCGACGAAACGTTGCATCCCTCTGCCTGTTCTACAAATATTTTAATGGTGAATGCTCTGATGAACTGCAAGCACTTGTGCCCCCACGACGTGAACACCCTCGACATACCCGTCAAGCTGCAAAATCCCACCCCCACACTGTAGAGATCCCTAGATGTAAAAGATCTTTCTACTCCAGTAGTTTCTTCCCCAGAAATGCTAGACTTTGGAATTCCATTCCAGGTCACTGCTTCCCCAACTGTACTGACACGCAGAAGTTCAAGTGCAACGTGAACCAACATCTTGCTGCCCAAATCCCTACATAGTACCCCAGTAGCTGTTTCCCCTGATAGTAGCCCCCTACACCAAAGTGGCAATGTGCCTTGTTTGGGGTGAAAATGTAATAAAAAAATTCAATTAAAAGAAAAGAAAAGAAAACATTGCTCGTTGTAACGTAGATATATAATAAGCTTGATAAGCATATATGTCCTAGAGCTATTTTAATATTGAGTAAGATGCTTGATAATTTATAATTAAAATTAAAAATTAAAAATCTGTTTCATAAGGAGAACAAACAAAATCAATGAATTGATTCATTGATTTTGTTTGTTATTCATTATGAAACAGATTTTTAATTTTATAATTTTAATTATAAATTATCAACTATCTTACTCATATATATATGTATATATATATATATATATATATATATATATATATAATTTTAGAATGAAAAGATATTCATCTCACTCGATTTTTGAGAAAAATCTGAGAATTAATATTTAAATCTGGAAAACGAGTTTGTAATGTGAAACAACATTAAAGTTACCATCTCAAGTTCATTCATTCAATTTTCGGAAGCAATTTTACAGACGTGTTTGAAGTTACATATGTTAAAATGTAGATTTGACCGGAACAGTCTGCGCTAATTTCGAGTCAGCTACACATTTTTGTCTACTCTGCGTATTTTCCGTTGTGCAAACCAGTAATTCATTCAGCGAAATGCAAATCTCATGGATATTTCATTAAAGTTGATAGATTTTATAAGTAAATTATGGCAAGATAGATCTCGTCGAATGTTATCGTTTTCAAATGTTAGACATATGTTTTCATTTTAGCCGATCATGCGCATTTTATTTTCTTGACTTGATGAAAAGTACATCCCATTTAAAATATTTAATTTATAACGAAATGGGTACATCTATGAACACACATAAACACACACAGCACACACAACGCACACAACGCAAACGCACATAACTTGAATGCCTACTCGAGAGAACTTAAATACCTCCTAGACACTGTTCTCGACTTCTAATGTCTCGCTGTACAATTCGTCAGGGGTTTGTTAGGACAACCTGGCATGACGATACTTTTACCTACAAGTACACCCTGATCAAATATTCAAAATCACATGGTATTCACAGCTCAAATAAGATCTCCTCAGTATGGCTAACACACAGTGGCTTACGCGAGGAATGGTGCGCCTTCTTAAAGTTATGTTGCGTATAATAACAGAACTAAGCTAGATACTCCGCCAGACTAAATTAACTTTTGTCCTGGAATCCAGTAAAACCGATAGACTACAAGAAATATTTACTATAATATATTTAACTCGTTAAATTTTTAATTAATTTTTTTATTAATTTTTCTCTTTCTAATTTTTTTTTTTTTTTTTACACAGTGATCACCACTTATCAAGGCCCGGAAGCCACTCAGGGATAAGGGTTATTGCAAGTACATTACGTTATTACGTTCATCAAATCTCCACACTAACGTAATGTACTTGCAATAACCCTTATCCCTGAGTGGCTTCCGGGCCTTGATAAGTGGTGATCACTGTGTAAAAAAAAAAAAAAAATTAGAAAGAGAAAAATTAATATTCTTAACTTCCTTACTATTTCAGTGTTTGAGAGGTTAAGGGGATTTAATCTACAATTTTCATCGCTTGAGTTATTGCTGAGTCTACTTAAGATCGAGTAAAGAATCTGTTTAATAATTGATGGTGGGTGATTGGACTTAGGGTTTACGTATATTGGGTTAGCGTTATCGTTTAAGTAGTGTTCATATGTGTTTTTATCTAAATTTAACGTAACGTCCAGGAAGTTTGTTATCTTTATGTTAGCTAGTACGTCTACTTTTAGGCCAATTATTTTCATTTCCTTGTGTATGATTTTCTTAGAGTTATCTCCCTTGACTTTGTTGGAGTCTTTTATTCTAGCTAGTCCATCATCTCCATATAGGCCGATATCCGTAGTATCAAATATGCTTGTGAGGGTATATAGAATGAATAACCCCACAAGATCTGATGCCCCTGCAGTATCCCTGGCATCCATCGCCAAATCAAACGAATTTGTCATTTTAGTTTGTATCCATTAGTTATTATTATTTACTAGAACTGATTTTCTACATTTTTTAATAATTTAGATTTCTTCCGAGGATATATCAGTGTATGCCTCGGCAAACTCCAGGGCAATGGTGAAAAGTTCTGTGGATATCGAGGGATGAATGTCTATGATGCCGAACTGTATAAACGTACATTTACGTAACGTTAAATTTAGATAAAAACACATATGAGCACTACTTAAAAGATAACGCTAATCCAATATACGGAACCCCTAAGCCTAATCATCCACCATAAATTATTAAACAGTAAGTATATTCAGCAATAACTTAGCGATGAAAATGTATTTAACAGGTCAGCAAATATCTATGAAACAGCCTAAAAAGAGTGGATACCAAAATATTGATATCAAATATAAGCAACAAAACACCAATAAAAATAAAATTAAAAATAGAAGAAAAAGAAATATAATCTGGCATACGGCTCCATACAATCAAATGTTAAAAACAAAACTTGGCAAGAAATTTGTAAATCTCATCGAAAAGCACTTCCCCGTAACCAATCCCTTACACAAAATTTTCAATAAAAATAACCTAAAGTTATCATACAGCTGCTGCGAAAATTTAGAGATGATAATTAAAGCACATAATAACAAAATATTAAAGAAAAGCAATGAAAAAGAACAACAAAATAAACAATAAAAAGTGGGCATCATGACAAAAATAAAACTTACACAAAGGACACATAAGTAACTAGTAGAAATAATAATAATAATAATAATAATAATAATAATAATAATAATAATAATAAACCAACTCCAAACAACGACAACCATAGTATAAATAAAAATAAAAATACTAATAAAGAAAGTACTAATAATGAATAATACTAAAGTTACGATAAAACTACAGTTGTTCAAAGTCTTCAGAATAAGTAAAGAACGTGAGAGACGGTTTCTTCTGATTGGCTATTGGTTACCATAGCAACTCTTTTTTCGTCGGCACCTTCATTAATCTTAGCGGGAATGTCGCTGACATGCCAACTTATTTGGGTTATATAGAAAAGTTAACAAAAGTGATGCTCTTTGCTGTTCTAGGGCTGATAATCTTTCGCTTACGACGTCGTTCGTTAATTTTGTTTCTCTTTTTTTTTGTCCCTTCTTTGTGTTTATTTTCTTAATTACGTCTTTTATTTGATTTTGTTTTATTCAGTCAATTTAAGAAATTGGTAATAAGATTTTTTTTAAATAATTGTTGAGCTGGCGGATGATATTGAACACAAAAAAGAAAATACTATTTCAAAGCAAAGCCTGGAAAAATCATAGATTATATAGAAAAATGCGAGCATGAAAATTAATATGGTTAAGATTAAACTTAGAAAAGTAAAAGGACTAGTTGTTAAAACTTTAAAAGAAAAAGACAAGATATTCTAGTAAAAAAATATAAATTTATAACTTAAAATATTGCAGCATTATGATTTTTTTTATTCAATTTAACATCATATATACATTCTGAATACTACAATATTTTATTTATTTAGTAATTCGCAAATGAATGTTTTCGGTCGCCCACACTGAGGATTGAACTTTAAACCTTCAGGAGAATATCTCTTTTACAATTGATTTTTCAAGTACTCTAACAACTGCGCCACAAGTTCTTGCGTACGAATTTTACGAGCCTTAAACCTATTTTTATTTCAAGTTGTAAATATCACTAATTATTACTATATATTAATGTATATCTATCTCTATATTATTACCTGTATATATTAATGTTTTTACTTATTACTTGTATATATTATTTATTGTTTATAATTACTAATTCCGATATAGTATCACATTCTAAACTAGGTCTACTGAGCAGTTGGTTATTCCCCAGCATATGTGCAATAATACGAATAATAATTTGTATTATTTGGATTCTGACTAGGTTATCCGTTACGCCACGAATCTTTGCATAACGAATAAAGTACTTGGTAATAATCTAGTTGTAATTTACACTCTCCTTTAGGTCGAAAATTCAATCCTCAGTCCGGGTGATACTCCTAATACAATTGCGAATTTCTTTGAACTTCTACGCCTGTGGATTAAATAAAGGGTTCTTTCTTAATTTCGTGCAGATTCTCGAGTTCAACAGAAATATTTCCAAGTTCGACAAGATACACCTGAAGAAGGTTACACCAACCGAAACGTTGGGTAAATAACATTTCAGGTCAGAACTTTATTTCGAATAATCCAAATAATAAAAATTTGGACAAATATTTGTGAATCCACATAAATGTAACCAAAATATAACCATGTTTTTCCGCTACGCAATTTATCATATCATATATAGGCACACAGAAAAAACATTATATACATACATATATATATATATATATATATATATATATATATATATATATATATATATATATATATATATATATAGAGAGAGAGAGAGAGAGAGAGAGAGAGTCACCCACATACAGTATTGTTTCGCTGTATCACAACTCATTAGTGCGGCTATACTAAACATTTCCTTAGCCGGGGATTGAACCTACAACCATCGCGTTGATAGTCGACAGTTCTACCTACCGATGTATATATATAGTATATTCTTTCCGTCTTGATAGGCTATGGATATCCACTGTAAGGGTGCTTGCACGTAGAATTTTTGCGGTAAGTGTTGCGTAATCTCCGACCACACCTCTCCTGAATCGGCATTGTTAAATACCAGTGAGAATTGGAGGTTCAGAATGACTTGAAACAATGCCGAGATAAGCGGAGAGCACATACAGCGCCTAGAATTCTCAAATGGTCACCCATCTGGTACTAGCCAGACTCAACGTTGCTTAAATTCGGCGATCTGACAGGAACCGATTTTTCAAGAAGATTATGTTATATATATTAGTGGCCTGGCAAGACCACAGGGAAGACAACTGAAGCGGAAAAACTGAAGCTGGCCTGCGGGACATTATATATACAAATGTAACTAAATTTGGATATATATATTGGTTTGAAAATATAGATTCATTTTTTAACCAATTGTCATCAAATTTTAACCATAAAATAGTATTATAATCTTAAAAAGCCTGCAAATTTTCATGTAGTTTCGTCGCATGGAACTAAAGATATGACCATTTCAATATTCAATTTGGCTACTAGAATAGATGTATATTCATATATATATATATGTATATATATGTGTATATATATGTGTGTATATATATGTACATATATATGTATATATATATGTATGTATATATATATGTATATATGTATATATATGTATATATATGTGTATATATATATTTATATATATATATGTATATAAGTATATATATGTATATATATGTATATATGTATGCATATATATGTGTATATATGTATGCATATATATGTGTATATATGTATGCATATATATATGTATATATGTATGCATATATATATGTATATATATGTATATATATGTATATATATGTATATGTATGTATATATATGCATGTATATATATATGTATGCATATATAGATATATATATATATATGTGTATATATGTATGTATATATATGTATATATGTATATATATGTATGTATATATGTGTATATATATGTATATATATGAATGTATATATATATGTATGTAAAGGGCGAATGAACTCTTTTTCTGGGTCAACGGCCAACTAGCACCGTGTATATTTCTGTGTGTGTATATGTGTATAGGGGTGGAGAGGGCTCCCGTAAGCCATGGTGAAGGCAACCTTTCTAGGAGAAGCAAATCTCTGATTTAAAAAACCATAAAGCGGAAGACCATTACCCGCATTAAGCTGGTCTGCAGTTTAATTTGTTGCTGGCTATCTTGCTCTTGCTTGTTGCTGGATCTCAACATTTTGAACCGAGAGAGAGACTTAGCTGTCATACAAAGCTAAGACTCTGTAACATCATATTTGTATAGATACTCCCTCAGGCATTTGGGCTCATGGGTTTTAAATGTCTGAGGGAGTGGCACTCGTCTTACAAGACGTTGCAATCATCATCATATATGTATGTATATATGTGTATATATATATGTATATATGTGTATATATATGGATATATATGTATGTATATATATATGTATATATATGTATATATATGTATGTATATATGTGTATATATATGTGTATATATATGATTATATATATGTATATATATGTGTATATATATTAATATATATATATGTATATAAATATGTATATATATATGTATATATATATGTATATATATATGTGTATATATATGTATATATATGTATATATATGCATATATATGTATATATATATATGTATATATATATATGTATATCTATGTATATATATGCATATATATGTATATATATATGTATATATATACATATATATATGTATAAATATATATGTATATATATGTATATATATGTATATGTATATATATGTGTATATATATATGTATATGTATATATATGTATATATATGTGTATATATATGCATATATATATGTGTGTATATATATGTATATATATGTATATATATATATATATATATATGTATATATATGTATATATATTTATTAATATGAGAGAGAGAGAGACATGCTACATTTTTGGCAATTTTATAAGTTCCAAATCTGAGCGACTAATGATTAGAATTTAAGAAATGACAGCTCGTTTGAAAAGGTAACGAGCTGAATTGTGTAGTCGACTATGTGACATTTGTCCTTAAGGTCGCACATTAAGGAGATCATCCATCATCCAGAGCCTAGTATTGGCACTTTTTACTGTCATAAAATGTTTCAATCATAGTTATATACTTTTCTAGTTTGCATATGAATTACAAAATATCTAATATTTCCCCCGAACCTCTCGTCTTGATGGAGGTGAGACTAAAACTTGCTGGTGTGGTTTCAAATGGTCTGAAATAACAGCAAGGGAAAACTTGATTCCAAATATTTCTCATGCGTTATATCTCAGAATAGTTGTATTAATACAATTACAAATACATGCGTATATGTTTATATACTTCATATGCACATTTGATTTATATTTGTACCCTGATTACACGTGTAAGCTATCTGATAAAAATCTCTTCGCCAGATATGTGCTTGACTCTTGTTCAAACGCGCTTCTGTAAACAGTAATAGTCTCGCAGCAAACAATGGCCTGAAATGTGTTATTTAGTATTTTATTTTATTTTAATATAATTAGATTTTTTAGTTAGATACTTTCGAAAATTCACCATTATTCATAATTAGTTGTACCTGCACTTATAAATGATTTGTATTTTAAACATAATAATTGTTTATTAATTAATTTGTTTTTATTTTCTTCGTTCTAGTCGAGAACGGTTAAAACAATAGAATTTGAATTTAACTTAATCAATAAAGGGAGACTACTTAGTGAGTGATCTTAGGGCGGTAACCATGTTATCTTTTATATTAAGCGAGTTCTAATTTAATCCAGATGTTTCTTATAAGTTAAGTGTATTGTATTTGAGATAACCTATTTAAATTTGATATCCTATATGTTTTTTTAAATTAATTCTTATATCATTTAATTTAATTTATATACTACTATTATATTGATTATAATTAATTACTCAATATATTATGGTATAATAGGTTGAAATAATTTAATTCCTTTTGTTTATTCGAATTTATGTATTTAATGCATTGTGGCTGATTTGTTATGTGCGATTATTATTATTTAGCTTATTTTGATAAATCAATTAAACCATATAACTTATATAATAAATTATACCATATAAACCTATATAATAATATATGAGCATATATAGATGTGGTTACGTACCATGTTTATAAACCAATTAATTAAAGCATGTAGACATGTATGATTACATATAAACGTTTCTTGAAAGCAAGTGAGATGTAGACAGAAGGTAAGAAGCCATGATGTACTCAAATCTAGGTTATCAGACAAATATTTGGCTGATGCGTTGAGAATTCGCCGATGAAATAAGCTAACATGAAAAGATTGCAAATCTGGAAAACCGTTACTTCTGCTTAGAATATCAACGCGACGTGAAACAAGCAAGAATAAAAGACGTTCTACGATGCCTGGCCGTTTAACCCATGTATAAACTAGTTGAGATTTCATTTTCTGTTTACTCATTTCATTCGACTTTCTTTCATTACTATTTACTGTATATGAAACCACTGAGAACCCAAACATTTTCTTCCTAATTTTAACAGCGAGTCGAACAGTGGTTTCCGCCTTAATGTTCAGAGTTCAACCACACGTATTCAAGAACAGTTCCTCTTTTCCTTTCGTATTAGATGTCGCTATAAAGAGAGTCTGAATAAGAGGATAGGAAAAGATGAATGAATGGAAGATTATATTTGCTCGTCTTACTAAAAGCGTAAGTATGACACATGGTGAATTTTATGTGGAGTTCTTATAGCTTTTTTACACCAGTCGAACTCACTATTTCGACTCTTCAAGCTACTGTTCTAATCATGAGTGCTATTTTAACAATGTTTTGACCGATATAAATTCCGATCAAGTATGTCTTGTCGAACTCGGGAATTCGCAAAACAAAATTCTTTATTTAATCCAAGGGAGCAACATGCTCGCGTACCGTCAAGAATGACTGAGTAGAAGCCAATAGTTCGTTAGTGTATTTTGAGCACTGAAAATTAAACCCTTACACCCCAGAAGAATATCACTTACAACTATATACCTGGAAATGTCTTCTCAATTATAAAATCATTTCTCTCTGATAGGTTCATAAAAGTAGTGGTTGACAAGCAAAAATCAGAAGCTCTCAGTATTAATGCTGGAGTCCCTCAGGCTTCCATTCCGGGCCCAACTCTCTTCCTGATCTACATTAATGATCTTCTAAATCACATCCTTACATCATTCGTAGACATTTATGCTGACGACACTACAATCTATGGTAACACATCTAAGACCGTAAACAACCAAGTTCTCACCGATTCTCTCTCCTCTGATCTGGAGTATGTGTTACAATGGAGAAAGAGGTAGCTGGCGACGTTTAATGCATCTAAAACCAAGCTTCTATCTCTACATCATCAACGCTATGATGCCAATCTGGCATCAATTGAAATAAATAGATCTCGCCTTGGGGAGGCTTTATATTTTGACAAGCTTTTGGGCTTGACCTTTACATCTGACCTGAAATGGAACATGTATATCAAAATCATTGCCAAGGTCGCTGGAAAAATGGCGGGATCCTTCTACTACTTCAGTAGATATCTCACTCCTGGTGCAATTCTGTACCTATATAAAAGCCAGATACGGCCAACGACGGAGCCCTGTTGCCAAATCTAGGTAGGAGCTGCTAGAAGCAGCTTACCCTGCAGAATTCAAAATAAACTTCGTAGCTTAGTGGGGGATGTCCTTTTCTCTTCCTTGAAACCCCTTTCTCACAGAAGAGACGTAGCGAGCCTGTCTCTGCTTTATCATTATTTTCATGCAAGTGCTCATCTGAGCTTCAATCTACGGTCCCTCCCCCTCGCCAAACTTTCACGAAAAAAATTTGTCTGGCCAGAACCACTATAAATATTTTCCCACACTCCTTGTCCGTGTCTAGACCTTAATGAAGATTCTTTCTTAGAACTGCACGCCTATGGAACTCTCTTCCGATTGCCTGCTTTCCAGCTGACTACAATCTGATTGTCTTCAAGTCCAACGTAAACAAATTCTTGATGAACCGCCCCCTAAGTAATCCAATTTACAAAATTTCCACTACTTATGTTTACTACGCTATAAAACCATTGACTAATGTATACCCATTAACCCTTATCCTCGAATGGCCTCTGGACCTTGATAAGAAGTGATTCCTGTGTAAAAAAAAAAATAAAACTGAATTTTACCAAGGATTTCATCTGTTTGTTACGTCACGGAGAAGGACTCAAGTCGTAACAACCCCCACACATTATTCTATAAATCTGTTTTTTGTTGTATATTAATATTCTTATTAAAACCCTTTGTTCATTTATTTAAAAAAAATACAATTTTTTTTATATATGAGTCGTGGAATTGCATTTATCTGTAAAAAAAAAAAACTAGCTAATTTGAATATTCTTTTAAACATTCATTTTAATAAATTTCCTATTAGTTTATTCGGTTTTCTGATGGGATGATCATCTTTAGTTAACTATTACGTGTAATTAAATTTATGCAGATATTCTACATGCTTTATACTTGCGTAATAGTTGTGTAAAAAGCTATAGTAAACACAAACCTCTTCCCATATATACTTGTGTATGTGTGTATATATATTTGTTTAAAAATTTACCTACCAAAGCCCTCTGTCAGTTTTTGGTCTACAGACATGAAACTTAATGTATATGGTATTCGAACCCATACGAAACTTTATATTTGGATTTCAGCCGGGGAGAATCGGTGCAAAAATGTATTAAAAAAAAAAAAAAAAAAAAAAAAAATGGAATTTGCCAAGTGAAGGTCGAGGAACGGCATTACGAATATTCATGCGTAACGTTATAGCTATTGGTTCATGTTTTAATTTTTAGCCTTGCAGAAAACATGTATTCATTGCTCAGGTATTAAAGTCAAAGGAAATAGTAAATCGTCAGTTAAACGTTTTGGTTTCAATTCTCGCTGGTGGCGCACGTGTCTTTTTTTTTAAATATTTTTTTAAGATCATTACAATGTATTGTGCCAAATATAATCTACTAGCAGTTTAGCCCGGCGTTGCTCGGGCTCTATGTACTGTTCATAACTTGCCCTACCTGAGAATATACTTTATGTAAGATTTCAAATGTTTAAACAAAAAATTGTCTGAGTAATTTCGCAGAGGCCGCAGACGTAAATTTTTAAAACTTTGACCCCAGTTTTGACCCCTTTACATTTAAAGTCAAAATAAAATTTTTTAGCCATGTCCAAGTTACCTACATCTAAAATTTCAAGTGTTTAGACCTCAAATTGGCTGAGGAGTTTGGTAGAATTCTCAAAGGTCAAATTGTTGAGTTTTGACCCCTTAACAGCTAAATTTCTGGCCGACAACCGATTAAGAAGATTTTCCCGAATCAATACCCCTGAGTCTGCAGACCGAAAAAAGAGTAATTTCGTAGGGAAATGTACGCACACAGACAGAAACACACAGAGACATTTTCACTTTTATAGATATACTAGCGGGGATACCCGGCGTTGCCCGGATGTTTGTAGGTGTGTGTGTTGGGGGTAGATAAAGAAAAAAGTTTTGGTAAACAAATATTAAAAAAACGAACACAAAAAACAAAAAAAAAACAGCGAAAAAAAGTTTTTTGTAGGTGTGTGTGTGTTTGTGTGTGTGTGTGTGTGTGTTGGGGAGGGGGGTTTAGATTCAAACCTTCTTTTAAAAAATCGGGGGGGGGGGGAAGAAACAGCGAACTTGATGTAAAAAGAAGAAAAAGTAAAATAAAAAAAACAATAAAATAAAAAGTTTTGAAAGGTAGGATCGAACCTAGAACGTTAAGGCGAAAAACTTGGTAAGTTACCCGCTCGCCCACGAAAGGAAAGTAATTGAAAGCAATTTCAATTTAACTTTTATAAATGGTAGGTGCGCGGCGAAATTAATTAGGTCAAAGGAAAGTAAATACCGCACTTAATTTTAACTGCGTGTAAGAGTATCTTGTGTAGTTCCGACGTGTAGGAGACGGGGAGTCTCGTCGTGAGCGACGAAGCGTTTCATTGAAGAACCATGGCAACACACAGCGAACCAACAAACAATGACAGCCACGGCGTGAAGGTAATTAACAAAGCTCAGCTGACTGCACGAATAGAAACGGAACCCAACGGTCACTAACGGAACCCAACGGTCACTGTACTGATCGCCACGAACGTCAGAACCCGACTGCCTCGCACCTCCAATGAACCGATTTTTATTCCTCAAGATGGCCTAGCTAATTTGCATCCCCGCGAGATCTCGCGCGATCCTGCGAGATTCCGTCTCTAATAAAAGCAGGCAGGCGCCATCTTGGAACTCTTTCTTCCGCTGCCCCGACCACAGGATCAGCCACCACCCCGCACGCCAGGCACACACGGACCCTCTTGCGCCGAGGGCTACGGTTAGTCTCACACTGCGAAATAGTTTGGGTTTTTTTTTAAATTTTTTTTTTATTTTTTTACCCAACTTCGTCTGGTTTTGTTTCCTCAACGTGTTGGGGAAAACCAGCTCCACCTTTATTAGGGGAGTGTGTCCAAATGAAAAAAAATGTCAGATATGACGGCGAAAACGACATTGATCAAACGCCAACTGCTTTCTGGACGCTCCCGGTCCGTAGGCCGAGAAATGTTTTAGTTTCACACCAGTTTCGCTTTTATACGAAAAAGCCGAATCAACACGGGAGGCACCAATTAACAAGAATTGTGTAAAATTCAATGTAAATAAATATAGCCGCGACGCGCGTTCGCAATTCGTACACATTATTATCTACATGGTATATAAGAAGTTCTAAGCGATAGTAACCCCCCTCCGAGAACCCCCAAGCCTTTCTTGGACATACAAAACTCTCGAGCGCGTTTTGCCTTATATATATATATATATATATATATATATATATATATATATATATATATAGAAGATAGATAGATTATATGAATCTCATCTGTCTGTCAGTGTGTGTATGTATGTTTGTATGTCTGTCTAAAACATTAGACAGCGTTGACAGATTTTCACGAGATCGATATCGTTTTGAAGTCCGACCCTTCGGACGACAAATATCGAAAAATGGGCCCAAAGCATTCATTCCTTCGCCCTCAATTGGGCACTTTTTTACAAGGAGGGGTCGCTTTTTTTCGCCGATATTTTCAAAAGTCATCGCTTTTAATTTCTTGCCTAGCCTTAATTTAAACTTCCGTCATTTCCGGTTTGGTGATGGATGCAACACATAACACGCCACGTTTTTTTTTTCCTCTTTTGCGGTACGGGTTCGAGCCTGTCTTCTTACTACAACTTTTTTTGCGCTTGCAATTTTCCATTTTTTTTTTTTTTTGCTCAACCAACACCCTTACACACACAAACACACACACACACACACACACACACACACACACACACACACACACACACACACACACACTTTCTTTTCCGTTTTCGCGTTATGCGTTCGAGCCTTCCTGCCTACTACAACTTTTTGCTCAACACAGACCTACAAACACCCGGGCAACCCCTGGCACATAGACTAGTCTACTATATAAATCTCACCTGTTTGTTTAAATATATGTATGTATGTTTGTATGTCTGCCTAAAACTTTCGACAGAGGAGACGTATTTTCACGAGATCGGTATCATTTGTAAGCACTACCCTTCGGACGACAAATATCAAAAAATTGGCTAAGAATATTTATTCTTTCGCCCTCAACTGGCCAGTGTTCTACAAGGAGGGGTCGATTGTTTCGCTAACATTTTATAAGTCATCTAAACCTTGCGTCAACGACGTCACAATCGCAGTGGGCGCATCGATAAGATCGTTTGTTTGGTTTTTTTTCACCTCCTTTTCTTCTGTTGCGTTAGCCTACTTACTACTCCTAACTTTTTTTTTTTTGCGCTCGCAATTTTTTATTTTTATTTTTTTTGCTCAACCAACACTTTTACACACACTCCCATTTTCTTTTTCGCCTTCGAGTCACGGGTTCGAGCCTGCATGCTTACTGCAACTTATTATTTTTTTTTTGCTTAACACACACCTACAAACACCCGGGCAACACCGGGCACCCAGGCTAGTCTACTATATAAATTTCACCTGTCTGTTTAAATATCTGTATGTATGTATGTATGTATGTATGCCTCAAATTTTCGACTGTTTTAAAAATTTAATTGTTAAATTTTGGTAGTTCGAAATTTATGATCTTTTGTAAAGAAAATTGTTATAATAATAAATGAAATACTCCGAAATGTTAAAATGTTGAAAGAAAGTTGATTATAAAAGAAAAATTTCTGGAGATGTCTTCTGAATTTCAAATGAGTTTTCTATCATTTTTTAAAAAGATTGCTTTTAATGATAAATTAATTACTTTGGAAAGAAGTTAACTAATTTGAAAGTTTCTTAATTCGAAAATGAAAAAAAAAACGGTGCAGTTTTAGGCCTTAAATTTGAGTTCTGCACTATGCGAAAAAAAAAAAAATGGTATGGCTAAGCTCATCATCGCCCCCCCCCCTATTTAGCCCAAAACATATTTGAATTTGAGTTCAGCACTATGCAGAATTGCTAAATAGACATACACAGAAAATTTTGGACAGATATGATAGTCTCAAAAAATGGAGTGTTTTATTAGCCCTAAAAGAGTCCATGAGGCACACTTCAGAGTTATCGGGAAGTATAGACAAACAAAATTATATAGAAATCAGTTAGTTACAACTTTTAAAGATTTAAAAAATCCAAGTCATAAATTTTTTTTAATAAGCACAAAAGTGCCAATTTTAGCCGTTTTAACTCGAAAGGCACCCCTGGGGGGGGGGGCAACCGGAGTTTTCTCGGAAAATCTGTTCTATCACTTTTTACTCATATCATGTTTAATGTTTGTACAAAATTTCCAAAAATTCCAAGGTGTAGTTATTGAGAAAAGTGCGGACAGACAAACGGACGAACGGACAAGGGGGAATTTACAGGCCCACCCTCCTTTTGTCAGGGGAACAAAATTTTATTTTCATTTAAAATAATTATACTTTTCCTTGTGTAGAAGAAAAACGGTTACTAGGTAGAAAAATGCCTTATGTTTAAAGATGGGGTGGGATAATAAGACCTATTCTTAAATAATGGGGTAATAAGACCTATTCTTAAGAAATGTAAATCTGCCATTAAGGAACCCTACACGATTGAAATTGAACAGTTGGGAATTTGAATGGAAATTGTTCATAAACAAATCTTGAGAAATCTTTATTCGACAAGTGCTATACATGTTGAATATCATAATCCTGCTACGTGAAAGCGTAATATTACTAGGAAATGGTTATGAGTAATTCCTCTATTCTTTCACATTCACCCACAACAAGCGAAATTACCAATCAGAGATTAGGATTGGTTTTGTTGTTTCGTTTTACTCCATATCAACCATTTTTGAGTTATTTAATGCCGAATCCGGTTATTTTGGAAACAGTTTTTATGCTTCAAATTCTTTATATCTTCAAATATTTATTTGTAGAGGTTAGTTTGGTTCTTTTGTTTTACGGCATATCAATCCTTTTCGCGTTATTCAATGCTGAATCCAGTTATTTTGGAAATAGTATTCATGTTGTATCCAGTTATTTTGTAGAAGGTTTTTATTCTTCAAGCTCTTTGTAGCTTTAAACTCTAGTCTGTAGTGTTTAGTTTGGTTGCTTTATCGTGTATTTTATCGTTTTTGTTCCCTGCCCTGCAGAACACGAATCAGTTTTGCAATGGGAGAGGGAAAAGTGTTACAGTATAAAGTTTGGTACATTTTAAGTTAGGAAACCAGCCAGGAAGCCAATATCTTCAGACAACCTGATCTAGTAGCATCAGGAGAGATTAGGGACTACTGTGAATTAGGGATTATGCTTACATAGACACTCTAAGTAGGAAGTTGCGCAGCGAGATATCTTTATATTACATTTAAAAATCTGCATGTTAGTACAGACGAGGAAGTAAGATACAGAGGGGGAATTGATGATGATGATGATGAACCGCCCCCTAAGTAGACACTCCAAAATATCCACACTAACGTACTGTACTTACAATAACCCTTATCCATGAGTGGCTTCCATGCCTTGATAAGTGGTGACCACCTTGTAAAAAAAAAAAAAAAAAATCTAAAGTCTAGCAGTTCGAGAAAAGAAACTCTCAGAATAGAAAGTTCTCCAATATCGGAAAACCCTGATGCCAAAAAACCTTCACAGTGAAGGCGGGGAATTTTCCTGCTAATCAGGCTAGTCGGGACTATTTACACCAAGGAGGCGCCAGTGATACGAGTTTGGCAGATCACATTCCATTAAAGTACTTGTAAACCAAACACAAATATACAACATTGCAGCCATGCTACAGTAGTTAGAGTTTGGTTGACAGTGCGAGACCTATTAGATTAGAGATTCATTTTCGGCTCTTATGTGACCATATTTCATGCATGGGCGAGTGGCGACTGTGCAGAGATATAAGTCAAGTGTGTGTATTTTACTAATCTTGGCAGTCCTGGACATATTTTCTACGTATTTGTTTCAATTCATGTTTCATGCGATGATCTTATTGTTGGTATTGGTTTCCAAGTATTTTTCTAATTAGAATTCTTTCTAAAAAAAAAACAGGTACTTACGGGAGAGGCCTTGTGAAGTTTGCCAATATCCTAAGTGAAAGTCTTTTTGTAGAACAAACTGAATTCGAACTTGGCACACCTAGGTCGTCTATACGTGTTGTTTACTACTTAGCCACCGTCATCTCCCAACTCTAATCTTGATAACAATATATTTTAAGATACGTCCATCCATATCTATGTGTAGGGTTTGCGGTAACCAGTCAACCCGTCGACCTGTTTGTAATGATGATGTTTAAAAAAAAAAACTTTTGTTCGCCCGAAACACGCCATACTGCCACTGAAACATAAGCTACTGTGATAGGAACCAGATTTATAAGAGACAATTGAAGGTGAGAGTTGGACAGCAAGATGCCTATTCACATTACATTTAAATTTCTGTATGCTATTACGATTGTGGAAAAAGGATCAGGCAGAGAATTCCAAAGACAAGCGTTTTAAAGAAGGAAGCTGTTAGAGTAGAAATTTCATAGTGAAGGCGTGGGTTTTTGCTGCTAATCTTATAGTTATAGTCTTACTCATAGGTATTTTCATTAAAGAGGTACACGTATCGTAAGTTTATCCGAGCACATTCCTGTGGAAGTATTATTAAAAGAACATTGTGGTGATGTGCCAGGGACTGAAGCTTGACAAACAGTGAGTGATATATTAAGCTAGACACTAATTTTTGCACCTTGTCCAAAAGGGAGAGACTAGTGGTTGGTGTGCGCTTAAATTCAAATAAAAAATATTTTTTATTTTAAAACACCCAGATTGAACGGACACATCTTAAGATTTCCCGTTCTTGCTTTAAATGTGCTCAAACATACTTTACGAGGCTCTGTCCGCCTCTATCGCTTAAGTTTGAAACAGCATTTCATCGCTAAACGCCTACATCGAATGGACGTAACTTACAACCACGTATTATTGTTTTTCTATTCTAAATCGTTATGTGACGATTGCACCTTGTATGCAAAAGAATCAAGCTGCTTTGGCAGTGGCACCACCATTTTCTACCACCAAAAGTCCTACGTTGGGCCCCGGGATCTTAAACGGGAGCTTGTCAAATAAAATTAGGCCCCGCCCACTTCAAACTTGCTGACAATACATTAATGCGGGAGAGAGACCTAAAACGTTCTAAGTTCTTTTTTATTGTTATTATTATTTTTTATTTATTTATTTATTTTTTTGCCAGCGCTTCCCAATTCCTATTTTGCTTCTGTTTTCATTCATTGCTGATGTAGCGACTTTTCTGATCGGGTATTTGGGGAGGGGATTCCGTTTCACAATTTGACCCTTCCCATCTGCCCCCTCCGCTATCTCTCTCTCTCTCTCTCTCTCTCTCTCTCTCTCTCTTACACACACACGCACACACACAACTTCGGTCAGAGTCTGTTTCTTCTGACTAGCTTCAATCTCTCGGGGCCTATAAAACTCAATGGTTTTTGCGCCCCTTCTCCTTCTCTCCCTACGTTTTTCTCCGTCTTCTTCCTCTACGTTTCTATACTTCTTTTTTTCCTTTCTTTCATTTTTATGCCTATGTCTTTCTTCATATCAGTCTCTGTCTCTGCTTTTCTTTCTTCTTTCTATATCCGTCGTTTTCTTATTTAAACGCTTTTTTTCTTTCTTTCGGTCTTTCTTTATGTCAATCTTTTTTTTCTTTCTTTATATCTAATTCTTTCTTTTATGTCCACCTCGCGATTTATTTTATTTCTTTCTGTCGTGGTTAATTTCTTTCTCTATATCTACGTAACTTCTTTCTTTCTTTTATCTTTATATTTTTTTTATTTCTATATATCCGTCTCAACGGACCTATAAAGCGTTCCCCCCCCCACCTTTTTTAAAAACTTTTTTTCCGACAATTAGCATAGTTTACAAACTAAACTATCCTATTAGCAGAAAAAAAAATTGATAAAAAATATAATTAATGACTTAAGAAGGGGGTTCACTTTCTCATTATAATATTCTACATACTTGCTCCCTGACTTATTGTACATCTCTTTAACGACGTGTCACGTGACCGGTGAGATTTTCTGTGTGAACGTAATTCTCGTGCCTATGTAACTTTGATAATTACTAAAAAATAAAAAAATGGATGTCCTACTGATCCCGTATTAAAAAAAAAAAAATGCTTAAACATATTTCGGGATCAGTAGGGGACATTTTTATTTATTTATTTTTTACTGCTTGTTGCAAGGGAATTTAAGGAAATCTCACCAGGACTAATCACGTGACGCGTCGGTAAAGAGAAATACAGTAAATCAGGGAACAAGTAAGCAGAATATTATAATGAGAAAGTGAACCCCCTTCTTAAGTCATTAATTATATTGTTTATCAATTTTTTTTTATGCTGATATGATAGCAAAGTCTGTAATCCAAGTTAAGCGTTGGACTTGAAAACGACGATTTTGTAGTCAGTTGGAAAGCAGACCAGCAAAACAGAGTTTCACAGGCGGCCACTTCTAAGATGACGGCCCGATAAGTATTTTATAACATTAAACTTGCACGCAACCATATCGTATTCTACAAGGAAGAAGTGCCGCGGTAATGTGGTCTGTGAAGATGGGAGCTTCTTGGTAAGAAACTCTGCCCATGGAAACTCCGTTTTGTTTTAGTTACGCAAAGGCAGAAAGGGAAATCTTTCACTGTGGTGTCGAGTAATTGTAAATGTTTTAAAGGGGAGAATTAGAGATTGGAGCTTCTTAAGTGAACATCCAGACGAAAAAAAGCAAACGAGAGTTGAAGATGAGGAATGTCTCTTCTCTAAGAAAAAAAAAAAAGAAAAACAAAGAAGGCGGGCTGTAAGGAAGAAGAGACTAGACTGCGAAGTTAGTTTTGTACTATGCAAAAGCAAAAAAAAAAAAAAAAAAATGATGCTCTGAGCGGCATTTCATTCGTCTTATCTTTCTTTTTTCTTTCTTTTTATCTTTCTTTTCTTCTTTCCGTCTGTATATTTTTTTCTGTCTTTCATACTTTACCTCTGTCTCCATTTCTCTCTTGTTGTCTCTTTCATTTTGTATTATTTTCGTTTTTCTTTATGGTACTGTCCTTTTCTTTCTTTATGTCCTCTATTTTTCATTATGCTTCCATCTCTTTCTTTCTCTTTCCTTCATTTATTCTTCATTTCTTCCTCTTTATGTCTCTGTATCTCTAGTATTTTATATATCTCTCTCTCTTTCCTTATGCCTCCATATCTTTCTTTCTTTCTTTCTGTCTTTCTTTCTTTCGTTTCCGTTTGTTTCTTATTTGCTTACTTTATGGTTCTATCCGTCTCTTTTGCTTGTGTTTCATTCCCTTTCTTTTTTGTGTTTATTTCTTTCTTTATGTTCTTCGTCTGTTTCCTTTCTGTGTGTTTATTTGTTTGTTTTTTTGTTGTCTTTGTGTTTAGTTCTTTCTTTCTTTCTGTTTCTTTGTTTCTTTGTGTTTCTTTGTTTATTTCTTTTTGTGTTTGTTTCTTTTTTGTGTTTTTTGTTTCTTTCTTTGTGTTTCCTTGTTTCTTTTGTGCTTGTTTCTGTCTGTGTTTCTTTGTCTGTTTCTTTGTTTTTTTTTTCTTTGTGTTTTTATTTGTTTGTTTCTTTCTTTATGTTCATTTTTTGTTTCTTTCTTTGGGCTTATCTGTTTATTTCTTTTTGTGTTCATAGGTTAGTTTTTGCGCTTATTTGCTTGTTTCTTTTTGTGTTTATTTGGTTTTTCTTTTGTGTTTATTTGTTTGCCTGTTTCTTTTTGTTTTTCTTTATTTTTGTATTAATTTGTTTCTTTGTGTTTATTTTTCTGTTTATTTGTTTTCTTCTTTTTTATGTTCACTTATTTCTTTCTTTGTGTTTCTTCCTGTGTGTTTATTTATTTGTTTCTTTGTGTTTGTTTCCTTCTTTCTCCCGCCATGTCTCAATTGCTCTCTGTAAGTATCTCTTTCCTTCTTTCGTGATTTCATTTCACTTCAGTAAGTAATTTCTTAGAAATTTAGAGCCACTTCCAGAAGTTAACACTTGATCTTTATATGAAACAAGCAGGGAAACCCGACGTTGCCCAGAATTCAATGAGTATACACAAATGTCCCGCACCATAATTTTATTTTCATCCAAATCATTAAAATTGCCCATTTTTTAAGGGAATCGATTGATTGCCTACTCAAGTTCGGAACCCACTGCGGTGCACCTAGAAAACAGTCCACATGCATTCTCACAGTGATTCTTTCATAATTTGCTGTAGTCTATATTGCACTGTAGAGAGCGTCGTGTTGATTTTATTAAATTATTTTATATAATGACTTAAATTAAAATTTCAAATGTAAAATGCAAGTATCATAGTTCATTTGGGTTCTAAATATTCATTTCGCACGCGCATATGTATTATCATAAAAAAGCCTAATGTTGATTTTATACTCCGGCTCTGTTTGTCCGGTGATAAAACTTCTTAAATCACTTATGATGTTAGACTTTATAAGGTGTTAACTTTGCTCAAAATTGAATCGTTCTTTCTTTAATCGGATTTTTCGATTATCGATTAACGATTTTCGATACTTATCAGAGGTATTCCCGTACAAAACCTATCTAAGAACACTCCCAGACACGAAAGGTATATTTATGTTAAATTTCATCATAATCGACCTAGCCGATCCGAAGCCCATAACGAACTCTGTCTGTCTGTCTGTCTGTTTGTCTCTCTCTCTCTCTCTCTCACACACACACACACACACACACACACACACACACACACATACACACACACACACACAAACAGACAATGTGCTTTTTATATATAAGTAGATATACATATATCCGAGTGTTCAACTAAATTTATCTTTTGATCGTTATAGTATACCCTTTTCTAGTTTTTTGGTTTCATCGGATTCCAGAGTTAGAATTCAACTAGTCTGGTGGAGTATCCAGCTAATTGCTGTTACTTAAAGAAATATTAATCAGAGGAGGTGCATCATTCCTTGTATGAGCAAGAGTATAGCTATGTCAAGAGTATCTTATATGAGTCTCGAATACTATGTTATTTTGAATATTTGATCAGCAGGAAGTGCTTTGATAAAACCCTTGTACAGAAATACCAAAGAAACTCGAAGATTTATGGAAAAACGTGTCTAGTAAATATCCAAATACTTTTTGTATGTTTTTCGCTTGTGTCTATTACTTTTCAACTCACACACACACACACACACACACACACACACACAAAGATACTGGTACATACACACACTACCATAGACATCTTTCAATGAATTTACAATGTTTCCCTCACACACACACGTGACGGAAATTGACATATTTTTCATCGGTGCCATTGATCGGTGCTGTATCCCAAGATCTCGAATAAGCAACTTTAAAAAAGGTTGTTCGATTATGTGTTTGCAAAAATAAATGAAAAACAATCTGTTTAATCTTTTCTGGAAAATTCGTTCTATGAGGCTGAACTTATAAAAATACGGATTGTGAAAGAATGATTTTCATTGGAAATCAATAGTTCTGCGAAGAATGTTGTGTCATAGATATATCTATTGTCTTGTATGCGTGTGATTTAAACTTATATGCACATTACACTCGAGATGCAAGGACCTACTGTGGATATAGTCCAAATAAACAAGGGGCTTTTAAGTGGAAAGTCGTGAAGCAAGATACTTGTTCACATTTCATTTAAATTTCTGCATGTTGGTCAGTCGGGGAAGCAGAGAACAAGAAAAAATCCCCAAATCTAGCAGTTCTAGGAAATAAACTGTAATCTTTCCGGCCCTTGGAGACCGTTACAGTGAAGGGGTGGGATTAAGCTGATTGTCGGTCGGTTGAGTTGTCGATGAAGAGGCGCAAGTGAAGCAACTCGGTCGGGACACATTCCGCTGAACTACTTGTAAAAATACAGGAATGAACCACTGCGACGATAGGACAAGGGATAATGCTTGATGGATCATGTGAAACCTACTTTGACAAGCTTCTGGGTCTGACTTTTACTCATGATCTGAGATAGAAAACACATCAAATCCGTTGCGAAGGCTGTTGGAAAAATAGTGGGATCCTTTTACTGCTCCAATATATATCTCACTGCTCCAGTATATATCTCACTGCTGATGCAATTCGTCCAGTACGTGGAGTACTGTTGCTACATCTGGGCAGGAGATGCTATAAAGATCTTATCTTGCCTTGACAGAGTTCAAAATAGACTTCGTAGCCTAGTGGGGGATACCTTTTTCTCTTCCCTGCAATCTCTTTTCCACAAAAGAGACAATGCGAGCCTGTCTCTGCGTTATCCTTATTTTCATGTAAAGTGCTCGTCTGAGCTCCACTATATAGTCCCCCCCACTACGCTGACTTTCACAAAAAATACTTGTCTAGCTGAAAGCACTATTAATATTTTCCCCCACTCATCTGTGCCTAAATCTAAACGTAGATTCCATGAAAACCGCTTCTTTCCTAGAATTGAACTCTCTTTCGTTTGCCTGTTTTCCAGCTGACTACAATATGATCGTCTTCAAGTCCAACGTAAACAAGGTATTGATGAACCATCCCCATAAGTAATCCAATTTACCAAACTCCACTACTAACGATTACTACATTTTCCCATTGACTATTGTACAGTCATTAAACGCTATTGTCGAGTGGCCCCCGGGCTTTGATAAGTGGTGACTTCTTTGCATATATATATATATATATATATATATATATATATATATATATATATAAAATGGGTTAAGAAATTCCAACGAAAGAAGGATATATATTTAAATAAAGGAGTAGTCGCCAACAATGTGTGTTTTTTAACATTATTTTATTATTCCGTCTCTTGGTTTTTCATTGAGAATTATGTTTGGATCATTGTAATAATGTTTTTAATTCATTGAAATCGTTTTTACGCGCGTTTCAGACGTTCTTTGAAGCGTCCTCGTCAGAAATTATTTTCAAATGTGTTGGAGATGTAAAAATGGCAATTTTCGTAGTTAATTTGAAGTTTTTTTTTTTACAAGGGTGTCACCACTTATCAAGGCCCAGAGGCCACTCGAGGATAAGGGTTAATAGGTATACATTAGTCATTGTGATTTTAGCATAGTCAACAGTGGGAATTTTGTAACTTGGATTACTTAGGGGGACGATTCAATTAGAACTTTTTCGGCTTGTAAGTTTTTATTATTCAATGGCATGCTCAATTTTTATTACTCTTTTATTGGGCTAGTCAAGGGAGGCCGCTGACCTGGTTGTAGTCGCTCTCTCTTTCTGCTAATGTTTTGTTCTTTTCCTTTAGGGTGGGATAGGGTGTGTGTGTGTGTGTGTGTGTGTGTGTGTACGCGTGTGTGTGTTTGCTTTTATTGGTTTGGGAATGTGTATACTGTTTTATAGTGTTATGAGGTTATTTGCTTCCTTAGGAAGGCGACTGTGATCCGAGGTCGTTACTAATGTGTATGTGTGAGGAGGGGGGCCAGCTCTTCTGAAATAAGGGTAGGGGTGCTTTCATTCTATTTTGATATTTATCCCGCATTTTGCTAATTCCTACCCTCTGATAAGAAGGAAAGTATTTCTTCGAAATTCCGCGGATTAAGGACTATCCACTTATTAAGTGTTTCCTTTTCAGATTAAATATGTTTTAACTCTTTTTCTACATTACGTACAGCAGATTTGACAGTATTTTTTATCTTCATATTCCAATTCATGTTACCCCTGACCCAGTAGGATGTTTGTCTTTCAATTTAAAAACAACTGTTATATTACTCATGCCCGAGGGTGGGGTATTACCTTTCTCAGCGCTATTAGGAAGTGACTCTAAAGAGACCCGCCGGGAATCAACTCAGCAAACAAACAAATGGGCAAAACTACTTTATTAAGTCTTGAGTTATGTCCCTAGAGATAGTCGTAGTATCAATTAGCATTCGTTTACTGTCTACGTGTCATTATATTTTTTTTACTACTTAGGCTGACTGTCTAATCGTCAGCATATGCTAATTCTTTTAAGCAGAAATATCCGACGTTTTCCAGGATTGAAGAAGAAATTTTGTTTTCTTGTCGACTCTATTCAATCACACCATACTATCTTTATTATGCTTATTTTTTTATATACATTTTACATACATTTTATAGTATTCATTTTTTAAGATCGAGCCGAACGATGTACTCAAAATTGAGAGAAGATACTGTGATCCTCGGATAATTTCTTTTTTTCATATTACGATGTGGAATACGATGTTTTCCCGGCCCCTGGTTGCGGCATTTGACTCGCTTTAGGTGTTATTTTATTATATACACGTGTATTATGTATTATACTGTATTATGTTGCTAATTTTTAATGCCGTATACAGGGGTTCTACTGTATAATGATATCAAATGAAATTAATTCCAATGCATTTATTTCGAGGCACACATGACGTTTCTCCTGTAACAACGATGTTTGAGCCAGAATTACTAAACTCATTTAAATTTAGAATCTTATTTTAATTTCTACAACTAAGACTACTAAGTCATTTGATGTACACTAGGACTTCTAATGACGTGCGTGTGCTATTCATTTTTACAAATATTTAATTTGTGCATATGGCATAATCACTTTGACACGTCGCCCCCCCCCTGGATCACCGAAGTTAAGTAACGTTGAACCTATTCAGTACTAAATGGGTGACCATTTGGGACTTCCAGAGGCTTCATGTGCTCTCCGCTTATCTCGGCATTGTTTCCAGTCGTCCTGGACTTCTTGCCACTAGACCCAAACAGTGTCGATTCAGAAGAAGTGTGGTTAGGGACTGCGTAACCCTTACTCCAAAAATTACACGTGCAGCTGCCCCTACAAGAGGTATCCTTTCTCTTCCGAGACTGAACAGAAGCATCGGATTTAACTTGTTTTGGGGGATTTAACATTGGTTGCTTCTGTAAGAATAAAAGAACGCAATTGAAACACTTTTTCTAAACAATAAAATATACTTATTCAGGCTTACAATGTAAAAAGCATGCATTTAATTTCTTATTTTTGTAACTTGCAGTCATGCAAGCATCTTTTCACGACGTGTTTTTGATAGTTTTTGTCAGATAAAACAAGATAAAAAGAAACAGCTATCACTCAGAACAAAGCCAGGTGTTCATGATTGTAAGAAAATAAAGCCAACATTCATATTTTATGTTTATTTTAAATAAACCTATCAAATCCTAAACATTATTAGCATTATCTTGACAACTGTTCTCATGCCAGTGTTATTCGAAACACGTGCTTTAATTGATAAAGCATAAGGTAAATTTTAAAATGTGAAAAACCATAAAAAGATGAGACCGGTTGCCCCTAAAGAAAAGGCTAGAAGAAGACCGTAAAGCCATTACACGGGAGAATCGTAACTAGCTGATTACACACGGGAAGAATGCAAGAAGAAGCGGCACATATGTTAAAAAGTAAATATATCGGAAGCTCTAATTATAAAGAAAAACAAAAATTGTACAACCTCTCCTTAAAATTTCAACTGTAGAAGGGAGATAATCCCGTAAAACTTTATCAAAGTTACCCCCCCGTTGTTAAACAATTTTTTTCACACGTACGAAACCACGGTAAAAACAACAAAATCTTTAAGAATACCAAACCACCTCCAGAGCCAGTAATACTTCTCCTTTTCTTTTCCAAAATGGCAACCAACACACCTGACAAGGGTCGGAGGCTACATCGACCGAAACGTTGCACAAATAACATTCAAGATAAGAATAATAGTGAATCAAATCAAGTAATATACACAATCAGCCGTCATCTCAAAAATTCAAAATTGTATTCTTTTAGAGATTTAGGGCTAACTCCCCAATTAGGGCGTTGCTAAGAATACAATTGTGAATAATTTAATACGTACTAAAGATGGCTGCTGGAACAAGAGCATGCTACTCTATTCGAAATTCCGTACAGATTCCCGAGTTGGGCAGTTATTCCGGAGTTCTACAAGATATACTTGAAGAAGATAGATTACATTGATCGAAGTGTTTATGCAATAACACCCAAGATGAGAACAGTAGTTCAAATAATAGAAATTATTAATCGTCATCACAAAAATTTAGAAACATCTTACATTCTATAGTATACTGATGTTTCACTATTCTTAATTTCAATGAAAACACGAACCATGGAATTTCCATGGATCCCGCTAGGAGTAAAATGAAGCTTTTCGAGATTTACTGATTTGGGTTTGAAAAACAATCTCAGTTTTAATTATTGGAACTGGTATCCTGTAGTTACCGCCTGGGTTGCTTGAAAATAATCTTCACATAGAGGGAACTTGAGTCTTTAAACCTCTTTTATAGATCGAACAAAACAATATATATATATATATATATATATATATATATATATATATATATATGATTATTTTTTTTTTGAAAAAGAATTCCAGCAGAGTGCTCAATTAAAAGGAAAATCCAAATTGTAAGAGCGTATTTATATTTTGTGCACAGAAAGTTGTTAGTTGAGACAGATCATTGGTACCGTCGGTTTCAAGCCCGATAATAAGGCCCGTTTAAGGTATCCTTATTAAGCTCTCTTCAGCCAAAGGTATCCTTATCAAGCTCTCTTCAGCCAATATTCGTGACGAATATTGGCTGAAGAGAGCTTGATAAGGATACCTTAAACGGGCCTTATTATCGGGCTTGAAACCGACGGTACCAATGATCTGTCTCAACTAACAACTTTCTGTACACAAAATATAATATATATACATATATATATATATATATATATATATATATATATATATATAACTACTTAATTTAGTGACATAAAATTAATATACGAAAGTACAGATTTATGTGTAAGTATTTACTTCAAAAGTGCTCAATACGTAGGTAGAGCTAGTTAGTAATTTATAAAATATATATGGCGATTAAGCTACACTGAATATTCCGCGTTTTATCCACTCTAGGACTCCTCAGGCTTATGCGCGAATTCTGTGGTTGTTTATCGTTTTTATATGCTCCTCTTCTATTGAGATTTTAGTTAGCCAATCAGCTTTCTAGTATCCACCGCGCCCTTCCTATCAGCCAATGGGCATGCATTTTATCGGACAAAGGATCTGCTTTAAAACTAGGTTAATGTTTTTTTTTTATTGTTAGTTTATATATAAATATATATATATGTGTACATACATATATGCACATATATAATATATACATACATATATGCATACATATATGTATGATCGTTTATGTATATTCATGTTTATTTAATTAATTTATTTGTTTATTTTTTATTGTTTTTGTTAGTTTTAAAACTATTTTGTATCGCTATCCTAGAGTAAATTTTATCTTGTGATCACAGTTATTTGCTATTTCTCTTCTAAAGTTTAATAGATGTTGAGGTTCTTTAAAGTACAGGATAGCAAATTTTTCATGAAGGCATAATCTACATGGGTCGTCTAGGTCCCTACACGTGGAAGCTTACCTTATTATTTTCCATTCGACTACCGGCGAATGTCCGCTTTCTTTGAGTTCCCCAGTATTTATTCGCTAGTGTTGTTTTTATACGGTGTTTTTTTGTTGTTGAATGTACTTTTGTGGTCATAGTATCGGGTTTTGAAATCTAAGGAAGTCATGCCTATGTAATATTTCTTGTTATTCGGGTTTTCTTTCGCAAATATTGTTGCCTGATAAACTACGCTTTTGGTTAGACATTTATTTTGAACTGGGCAAAGTGTGCGGTGTCTACAGTTGCATTTATCTTGTTCGTTATTAGTATTTTTATTTATAGTATGGTTGTTCTTGTCCGGGGTTGGTTTATTATTATTATTATTATTATTATTATTATTATTATTATTATTATTATTATTATTATTATTATTTTTTCTGCTAGTGTTAGTTTTATTTTTGTCATGGTGTTTACTTTTTTTTTGTTTATTTTGTTGTTGTTTACATTGTTTTTATTTAATATTTTGTTATGTGTTTTAATTATCATCTCTAAATTTTCGCAACAACTGTAGGATAACTTTAAGGTATTTTTATTGAAGATTTTGTGTAAGGGGTTGGTTGCGGGAAAGTGTTTTTCAATAAGATCTAGAAATTTCTTGGCAAGTTTTGTTTTTAACATTTGATTGTATGGAATCGTATACCAAATTATGGTTCTTTTTCTTCTATTTTCAATTTTATTATAGTTATTAGTGCTTTGTTGCTTATATTTGATATCGATATTTTTGTATCCACTATTTTTTAGGGCTGTTTCGTAGATATTGGTTGACCTGTTAAATGCATTTTCAGTAACAACTCAAGCGATGAAAATGCATTTAACAGGTCAACCAATATCTACGAAACAGCCCTAAAAAATAGTGGATACAAAAAATATCGATATCAAATATCAATTGGCCGGGGGTGACAGGACCCAGCGCCGGTCACAAGTGCAAAGAGGTCCAGGCTTGACTTCAGAAGAAGTGCTTCTCTCACTGGTCCCCCTCTTTCCCCGACCTGAATTCGCGGAACTACTTCGTTTGTTTATACGTCGAGGACACCACCAACATGACCTCCCACAACACCAAAGCAAGCCTCATTGCCGCTATCTACCGAGTATTCGCTGAGCTTCCGCCAACGCTTGTCAAAAAAGCATGCTCCCAGTTTCGAACCTGTACCGAGGCGATGATTGAGGCTGAAGACGGCTACATTGAATAGATATAATACATAATCAAGTTACTTAAATTGATTTTTTAAATAAGTTTTAAAATAAACTGTTATGTTCTTTTCTTTAGGGCGACAAATTTATCGTACACACACACACACACACACACACACACATATATATATATATATATATATATATATATATAAGCAATTATTGTTTAAAATAACAGAAAGTCTCTACTTAATTATATCGCTTTCATTTTTTTCAATTATTCTTATAATCTTCCTTGTGTAAAATAATAATAATAATATGAGAATAATATAATAGAATAATATACGTATATGCTCAAGAATAATAGAATAATATATATGTTCAAGATGTACAAACGAACCTTTTCAATTCTTTGGTGTAAAAATAGCAAATGAACAACAACAACAACAACAACAACAACTGGAGAAAGAAAAAGGGAATTTTAAAACGTCGCTGTAAAACGGGCGCTTGATGTCAGTTAAACACTAAGTTACATGAGAGACGTTTACAATTCTAATTTATATCTTTGTATTTCTCATAGTGGGGACGGTTATCTCAATATTCCATAAGAATCTTTCACTTAGTGATACAAGCACCAAGTGAAAGACGGTTTCAGCAATCTGCCCAACTATTAATGTTATTTTATTGTGCTTTGTCATTATTGCCTTTTTACGCATTTTGTTATTATTTTTGTCTCACTGTTCCCATTTAGTATTTTGTTGTTATGTTCTTTAATTATACTTTCTAAGTTTTTCGCAGCAACTAGGACAGTTTTAGGTTTTTTACTGGATTTTTTCTGCTAGCCATTGATTTAGCAATTTCTTGCCAAGTTTAGTTTTAAGCATCTGATTATAAGGCGGTGTATACCAGATTATATTTCTTCTTTTTTTTACTTTTTAATGTTTATATGACTATTCGTGGATTCTACATATATTTACTTTTGATAATATAGTATTCATTAAAGCTGTAAATGTTAGTTGACGAAAATGTATTTAAAAAGCATCGACCGTTAAAATACACTGGCCTTTGTAAAAATATGAGCAGCTACTAAACTAGAAATCTAGCAGTATTCTATATATCTACTAGCAAATGCACCCGCGCTGCACTCGGGACGTTTCTGTACACTCGGGTATCAGCTTTGCAGCACCCTAGCAGTAAGTAGAGATTTTAATAGCAACTATTTGTTAAGATGTTTAAAATGTTTTCAACTTCCGCCTGAAGTGACTGAAATCCAACTCTGAACTTTAACGCAAATAGATTATATCAAAATTGAAACTTGCTTGCGTTACACATGAAAATTGAAACAATTATAAAGAATCACAATCGTTAACATCTGCCTAATTGGTTGAGGAGATGGATATGGGTGATCTGATTTAAATTCACAAAGAAGTTGGCCGGCATCATGGTAGCGATCCCCAGGATAGTGACGAACCCTAACATGCCTAGGTGGGGGAGTTTATGTAGAGCTGCACTAAATATGACATTAACCTTTTACCTTGACCTTGAACAATGGTGTGCATCATCCGTAGGTTGAAGATCATCATCATGTTAGAGTTAGTAATGATCGGTCCAGTAGTGTGGGCTGTAGGAGTGTATATATATACATAGGCTACAACCTTGACCTTTGACCTTACCCTTGAAAAATGATGTGCACTATCAACAGGTTTGGCCATGATCGGTATAGGGATATAGGCTGCATGAGAGTTGTTCACACACACAGACACACGCTACTACTTTTATATATATATATATATATATATATATATATATAAGATTGTGTGCACCATCTCTAGGTTTAGTGGTATAGGCTGCAGGAGAGTTGTTCACACACACACACACAAACGCTACTACTTTATATATATATATAAGATGGTGTGCACCATCTCTAAGTGGAGACCATCATCATTCCAGGTTTGTTCATGATCGATCAAATAGTAGGAGAGTAGTACACATAGGTACACACAAACACGAACGCTACTACTTTATAAATATATAGATAAGGCCACGATTTCCATGTGTAGGGACTTCTGCTTTTACATCTGAGCTGATGCATCAATCATTAGCCTCTACTTTTTGAACAAGGTGCAAAAAAATAATAGAAATTCCCGCACTATCTGCTGAGTCCCATCATATGCCGGACTGATGTAAAGTCATACCCCCCCCCTATGTTTTTTTTTTCTAAGTGCTTCTACAAAACGTGACTCGATGCATCTGTATCTCCTAAATGAATCCCACCCGGCTTCACTTTAGATGTCTCTAGATGCTGGAAACTTTTTAAATCTGATATTTCCTTTTCCTAAGATTACCTGCTTCTTGTGTCGGCGACAATACTGTCATGCAGACATTTAAATTTTATGTTAACAACTCCCCACCTAGATTGCGTCTCTATAAATCTGGCCCTACCACAGTAGCCTCTTACGCTTCAGTGACAATATACATTGTTTCGAGTGAATAGAAGTGACAAAAAGGAATTACGACATAGATAATGATTGAAAAAGCACATCAGCATGAACTAATTCTTATCAATACCATGCATGTGAGTTTGTTGCTCGACGGAATAATGTTCTTGTTTATATTCGCATAGTTAATTGGCGTATCCATTTTTGTTATTGATTTTTCATGGAAATCGCTTCAGACAAGTCATGAAGCCACTTGATATAAGGCGCTATCAAATGGTATGATAATGTCAAAGAACATTCACGATAAATGTGAGATTGATAAATTCCAACCTAGAAAATAACAATTCGTCTCCTTTTTTTCGGAAACGTCGACCATCGATTTTGAGGACTAAAGGACAAGAATCAAGAAACTGAGAAAGGTCTATGTCTTTTATGAAGAAACTATACCACAATATTTTAACGCTATTTTTCTTTGTGTTCCAAAAATTACTAGCAGGGCTATTCGGATATACTGTTAACCCTGTGTATTAATACTACCAGCCCAGATCACCATATTATCATTTTTATGTAAACACAAGAAAGTATTTGTTAGTTATTTATCTGTTTGTTGATTTATTTATTTATATATGTATTACCGATACATCTCCCAATCTAGTCATCTATCTTTTTCTGTATCTATCTCAATGAACTCTTTTCTGGGTTAACAGCCAACTAGCACCGTGTATATTTGTGTGTGTATATGTGTATTGGGGTGGAGAGGGCTCCCGTAAGCCGTGGTGAAGGCAACCTTTCTAGGAGAAGCAAATCGCTGATTAAAAAAACATAAAGCGGAAGATCAGTACCCGCATTAAGCTGGTCTGCAGTTTAATTTGTTGCTGGCTATCTTGCTTGTTGCTGGATCTCAACATTTTGAACCGAGAGAGAGACTTAGCTGTCGTACAAAGCTAAGACTCTGTAACATCATCTTTGTATAGATACTCCCTCAGGCATTTGGGCTCATGAATTTTAAATGTCTGAGGGAGTGGCACTCGTCTGATAAGACGTTGCAATCATCTATCTATCTATCTATCTATCTATGTATCGATCTATCTCGATCTATCTATCTATCTCGATCTATCTATCTCGATCTATCTATCTAACTGGAGCGATAAACAAGAGATGAATATTAAGAATGTTGATAGAAACCTGTCAAAATATGACAAACCTAGATCATAGACAAGTTTACCGAAAGTATCTGATGAGCTGACAGGATTTACGTCTGAGATACGTGGATCAGGTTTGCTGGAGAACATTAGAGTTGGAATTTTGACGTGGAGCAGGACGGACGGTTTAACAGATCGTCCCTCCCTTCACTGGGGGGGGGGAGGCTGACGTGTCTTAGAATGGAGACCTAGAATTAGCCACTCAAGCAAAGATATTCACTTTCCATTCTTCTGCGATCGACACCTGGAAAGTGAATAACAACTATATAAAATACAATCAGCGTTCTTGAAAGTGACTGAATATTCGTTCAAACAGGTTCCAGCCCCCCTCCCGAATAAGATGAATTCCAGGTAGACAAGATCAACGACGCATAAAAATAAGGTATTCCAAAATACATGTATCACACACACACACACACACACACATACACACACACACACACACACACACACACACACACGCGCGCGTGCGAACATTTAGACGATCATAGCATTGGAACATGAATAGGCCGCAACAAGCTAACTTAGGGTTGATATAGTGAAGAACCACCACAAACATTTAGTGACACGTATCAGGATGAACTCTTCGTAACAAGTACATATCGCTGCATGGTGATATGGTACACAATTACACAAGAGACCCTTTTTGGTACCCTATTATCACACAACACAACATTAATAGTGCCATTAAATTCTTCCTAAAATTTTATTCGGGAAAAAGTAGTTTAATTTTGCTAAATGTTTAGTTTTTCAGTTGCATGCTACGTAAATTATAATTGAAAGTTGTGATTGAATCTGAAATTGAATCGAATGAAATTTCAAATGATGTCATGGGTTTCCGTGGTTATTTTTTTAATTGAATTATTTTTACTTATATTGACACAAACAAAACACTACGCTATCAGCGGCTAATATGGATTAGGAGTAAGATTTATCGGAATATTTTAAGTAGGGAGTTGTGCAGCGTGGTGATTGTTCAAATTACATTTAAATTTCTACATCGTCGTACAGTGAGAGAAACAGGGAACAGGAAGAGAGTTTCTCATGCAAGCGAATCTAGGAAAGAAGCTATTAGAGTAGAAATCCTTCCGACATTTAGGGACCTCGACAATGAAGGTGCATGATTTTGCTGCTTGTAAGGTTGGTCGCGAATATTTACGTTGAAAGGGGAAGGGTGCAGACAATTTATCGAAGCACATTTCGTGAACGTCCTTGTAAAATAAGCAAAGGAATGAAATGCTACTGCGATGGGTCAGGGGTTGGAGCATAGTAGACAGTGTGGAGTCTTTTATATCACTCTTTTTAGTTTAGCAGTCAAGTTTTGGGAATAATAGTCCATGCATTAAAAAACGATGGCTTCGTAGAGATATAGGATCCTTTTCGATGCGAAAACTTCTTTAGTCTAATCTGAATTGCTTTATCGTCAACACGTCGATTTCTATAATAGGCAATCGATTTCTATAATAGGCAATCAAACTTTCTATTCGACATGCATAACATGTTGTTTTTCAATCTGTATTACTAAAGAAGTAAAATCAACGGAGAAGATTAAACTGCTATAGATAGAATATCATCCTTATTTGCAGTCTTAAAATGAGACATGATTATTTTTGGGTTTCAAGTGGCCTATTTTATAGAAGACATGAAACGAGTCTTGATCGACTATCATTCATGCACTTTCTAGGTATCGTTATTTACATAAGTGCTCGACTGAACTCCAAGCTATGGTTTCCCCTATTACCAAATTTTCATAAAAGACACTCGACTAACTACAACCACTATAAACGATAGAACAGAACTGCCCGCATGTGGAACACTGTTCCGCTGTTCTGCTTCCTGGTTTAATACAACATAATAGCTTTCAAATACAATGTATACAAGTTCTTGCTAAGTCGTCCCCATAAATAATCAAATTTTACTTAATTTACACCATTAACGATTACTACACTACATTTAACTCTTATCCTCGAGTGGCCTTAGGGCCTTGATAAGTAGTAAATCCCAAGTAATAAATATATAAAAACGACATTTTAATTGCTTCGGTAGCGTGTAGCGTTCAAAGCCTGTCAAAAATGAAAAAGAAATTGACAGTGAAAAGATAAGATGATCAAAAAGGGAAAGGTGTAAAGCAACAGAATGGAGTTAACTTTTCGTGGGTGTTACTAAAAACGGTAACGCTTACATATTGCATAGGGTGGTATATAGTCATGCGTATTATCGACATGGTTTGACCCCAGAATTAGTTTTGGTTCTACACACGATATTGTATTACAAGTATCTGTATAGCGTTTTACAATAATATTAATTTTTTTTTTTAATTTTTTTATTCCATTTTCACCCCAAACAAGGCACAGTGCCACTTTGAAGCAGGGGGGCTACTATTACGAACTTAATTTGCGGGGTCATTATGAAGGGAGAAGAGTAGAAAGATGTTTGTTAACATTACACTTGAACTTCTGCATATCATTGCAGTTGGGAAAGCAGAATCCCGGAAGGGAGTTCCAAAGATCCGCAGTTCTGGGGAAGAAACTATTGGAGTAAAAGGCTTTCTTGCACCTAGGGATCTCTACTGTAAAGGGATGAGACTTAGTAGCTTGTCGGGGTTGTCAGGGGTAGTTACGTCGGGGAGGTACAAGTGTTTGTAGTTCGTCAGAGCATTCACCATTAAAGTATTTGTAGAATAGGCAGAGGGATGCAACATCTCGTCGATGGGACAGAGGCTGAAGCCTAGATGACAGTTCAGGACCTATCAGGTTGGCGACTCTCTTTTGAACCCTGTCCAGGAGCGAGAGACAAGAAGCAGATGCACCAGCCCAGATGTGACAACAGTACTTCATACATGGGCGAATGGTTGCCTTATAGAGGTATAGGATACTGTCAGGCGTAAGTAGCTTTCTAGCACGGTAGAGGGAGCCAACCTTCCTTGCAGCAGCCTTGGCAATGCTCTCAATGTATCTATTTCAGTTCATATTCCCTGTAAACGTTAGGCCGAGGAGTTTAAAAGAAGTACTTTCAGGCAATGTGTTCTTGGCCATTGCTATTGGTGGTAGAGAAGGTTTCTTGTAGTTATTGAAGGAAACAAGCTTAGTCTTAGCAGCATTGAATGTGACCAACCATAATTTTGAATCGCCTTTAATTGTTTTCTATTCAGAATTCGTACACATGTTATGTCTTAAAATAATATAAGGAAGCGGAAGCGCGAGTTGTTCATTTTTCCACAATTAGGCTGGAAGAGTGCATCGTCATGGACGGATATGAGTAAAATGACTTTTATCTTCCAATTTTCTCGTTGACGCTGATCTGGACACCTTCGGAATCGGACGTTTCTACCAGCGGTTTGTGTCTAGTTTATTGAATCGGTTGTCCGAGGAGAGTAAATAAACTAGTGAACCCTACCAATATAGTCTCGCATTTTATTTTGAAATCAGTTTATTTCAGAATGATTAGCTCACTTCGAATCAAAGATGGCGGACTAGTAAAAGTATGATTACTGATTACAATGATAATACTGCAGACATCAGATGAGTCGAAACTTTGGCGGGTCAGTTCGCAGGCATCCTACACTTATGTAACTATTTCAGCATCATAGAAAATAAAGGTAGAAATACTTTCCTGTGAAGTGCCACACTCGTCATATGCGAAAGGAATTATATTCAGGAATATTATCGCAATATTAATATCGTAGAATTTCCGTGGTGGGTTTATATTTTCCACAGCCATATTTTACATTTGTATGTAAATAGTCCATGTTCTGCCAAATGTGCTGATAATTAAACCATGATTCGTATTACTTAGATTCTTCGAACTACTGTTCTCATATTGTGCGTTTTTTTTTTCATAACGTTTCGGTGGATGTAATCTCCGAGCTTCCTCAGTTTTTTCTTGTCGAAATCAGAAGTTATTCTGTTGGAATTTCGAACGGAACCTTTTATTTAATCCACAATGGCAGCATGTTCTCGTTCTGTCATCCATCAATTGGTAGAAGTCCTAAGGAATTCGTAATTGTATTTTTGAGTGCCGCTCGCACTGAGGATCGAACTTACATCACCCAGAAGAGTGTAACTCTACAGCCGAATTTAAGTAAGTACTTTATCCACTATGCCATGGGCTATTGTACACTTTATCCACTATGCCATGGATATATACGACATAATCGCGTTGACACACCGATTCTTGTAAGATCACCGAAGTCAAGCAACGTTGAGCCTGGTTAGTACCAGGTAGGTGACCATTTGGGAATTTTAGGCGCTGTATGTGCTTTCCGCTTATATCGGCATTTGTTTCCAGTCGTCTTGTACATACACTTCATTCGCCACTGGTATTTAACAATATCGTCTCAGGAGAGGTGTGATTGGAGATTGCACACCTCGAGGCACAAAAATTTCACACGCAAGCACCATTTTGTGGGTATCCATAGTCTGTCAAAGACTGAAGGAGCCCCTTTTATTGCGCAAGGGTCTTTATCTTAAAATCTAAAAAACGTAACGAAATCATAACACTTTAATACACGTTGGTCGCTAGAAAAGCGGGAAATTTCCTCTATGGTAATTTAGTTTTACAAAAGCGGAAATTTCTTTTTTTTTTTTTTTTTTTTTTGGAGGGAGAGAGGAACCCCCGTGCGTTTTTGGCAAATAGCAACTTCTAGATTTTCTCGTATCTAAGTTACAACAACATTATCAAAGTGATGTTTTCTAATCATTGAAAAAAAATATCGATAACACAGACATTCTGTCAGTCTGCCAAGTCGGATTTCACTTTTGAAAAAAAGTAATCACCTGCATTTATAAAATCTGAATTTTTTTTTCTGTTGCCTCCGTTTATTCGGGTCATCATCAAATTAATTGAAGTCACAGAAATCTGCTCTTTTGTTTGGGACTCTTAATAATGGTATGAATCTATAATGCATGCCAAAATATATGCAATCTTTAAGCCTTGTTTTGTTGCCTATTAGCACTCCCAGGGTATTACCGAATTATTTGAGCAAGAAAAGTATTATTATTATTATTATTGTTGTTGTTGTTGTGTAGATTGAATTAGATTTATTTTACCGAGAAAATGCAATTCAAGAATAAATATGGTTAAAGACCGTGTTAGAAATTTAACTTGACTAGATTTTATAAACAACAACAAGAAGGAATTTTAGGTAAATAAAAACAAATATGTTTTCGGAAAAATGAATGTTTGCTTACAATAATAATACCTAGATACGTGATACAGATGTCGGATGATAGGATATTGGATGTGCAAATGATGTAATCACAGAGAAATTGTTTAATATATATACAAACTAAGTTAGTAGAAAGCAGTCGAAGAAGTCAGGAATAAGACACCATAGAATCTGGTTAGGTCAAAATTCAAAATGTAAAGTCAAAACGTTGTAATTTTCGAAGTTTTGACATGGTGTGTGAATAAATGTTATATGAAATATAATTTTGTGTGGGGTCATGTTTCGAAGAAGCAAGTATCTGAATTTATCTCGGTTGTTCCTGTCATGTTAAATATTTCTCTAACTCTTAAATATTTACAGACTTTGTGTATTATATGCACTGATCTTCTTCTTATCCTCTGAAGCATATTTGTCTAATTTTCCGTCAATGGAACACTATCTCCTCTCGTCGATTGAACCCTCTCATGTACAAGTATTTGTTATCCCCTCCAAATAACATGTCGATATGTCCAAGTCATCGTTTCAGTCCAGCTCAAGCAAAATATTGTTCACCGATAATTTGATACTCCACTATCCAACACGTAATGTGGATATTAAAAACAAGTGAATATGCCAAACACAATAAGATTTAAACAAACAACTTCAATAGCCTCAAATGTCCTGCTTTTCTAGCGAGCACAAAGTATTAGTAACACGCGTAATAAATGCTAACTTTCTGTGGAGTTTAATCATTCCAAACAATTACACATTTTGGTAAATCTATCTTTATTACTCACGGCAGCAAACAGCGATATATTATCGGATCCGTTTTCTTGTGGTCTATTCTAATTCACCCGTGTGACAGCTTTTTTTTATGGCAGATACAAATTAAGCTAAACACGGATTTTCTTTAAATTTGTATTTGCCTTGACTAAAATCCACAACTTACAGCATTATTGCTGTAATCTTTTTTTCAGTTTAAGATTCATATTTATAAAATCAGGATTTAAGTAAACAGAAACACCCATAACACGACACCGTGCGAGATTTAATGAATAATTACTATAAGAATTCACCTTCTTGCATTCAAGGTTAATGTCAGCTATTATCATTACACCCCATTTCTATGAATGGAAAAGGAAATGTTCTGTCCAAATATTATTTCATTTTAAACAATATGTTTACTACTACTACTACTACTACTACTAATAATAATAATTTTACAATAGCAATGCCACCACAAGGAGGTGAGGGTAGCTAAGTTGTTAAGGACAGAGACTGTCAATCTGGTTGTGCCAAGTTCGAATTCAGTTTGTTCCACAGAAATACTTTCCCTTAGAGATGTTGACACGTGGGCCTTCCTGTAATCATCCGATGTCTTTCTAGAAAGAATGCTCACAAGAAAGATATCGGGGAAATAAATGCTAACTATAATAATCTGATTCTTTCGAAATGGATGAATGATGTTAAAAAATATCAACAACAATAACAACAAGGAGATGACGTTGGCGCACTGGTTAATGACACGATGTGCCAAGTTTGACTCCAGTTCGTTCAACAGAAACATGCTGATTTATAAAGGTTAGCAACCGTGGCGTAGTTGCTCCTGTAAGTATCCGATATCCTTCTAGAAATAATTCTGAATAGAAAGATATCAAAGAAACGAATGCCAAAAACAAATCATCATCATTGTTGCTTCACAACAACAACAGCATCAACAACAATTTTGAGTCACAAAGATTGAAAAATCATGGAATACTATTGTGCCATAGAAACTCAAAATATTATGCAGCTTATGTAGTTTTGTTTTGCATAACTTTAGGTAAAAGTGGTGGATCGTTATGCATATCTATAAAGTTTTCTAATTAGATAATATATTCATTATGAAATTTAAAAAAAAACTTATTAAAACTACATTACGTTTCTGAATTATTTTGGAGATGAGGATTAGTTATTCGTATTATTGGATTCATCAGAATACTGTTCTCATCTTGAGTGTCATTTTCATAACGTTTCGATTGAGGTAACCTCCGACCTTCTTCAAATATATTTTGTTGAACTAAGGAATATTTATTTCGAATTGGGGAATATAGACAGAGTTTCAAACAGAATCTTTATTTTCTTCACGGAGGCAGCATGCTCTTGTTCCATAAGTCATGACTGGATCGAGTTTCTAGATAATTCGCGATTGTATTTTTCAGTCGCCCGCACTGAGAATTGAAGCTCCAACCTTCAAGAGAATATCACTTTAACAATTGATTTTTCCATGTACTCCAAACACTGCGTCACAGGTCCTTGCGGGTACCGCTCGAAAATCCGTTCAAATTTCCGAGTTCGACAGAAAATTTCCGAGTTCGACAAGATACACCTGAAAATGGTCGAAGGTTACATCGACTGAAACGTTGTAAAAATGATATTCAAGGTGAGAACTGTAGTCGAATGAATTCAAATAATAGAAATAAAAGTAGATTATTCCTTCAAATAATTTGTAAATCAAAGTTTGCAATCGTGATCTTTAAGCGGCTTGGTTCCGTTTGCTGATATTAGTTTTTGCAGAATTAGTTTCTCAGAACAGATCGCTAAGACTGCCAACATCCACAATAAAAATAGTACAATGAACTCGAACATACGAGATGTATTCGATAAGTTTCCAGATTTTTTGTACAAGCATTTAAAATTATCGTAGACTCTTGAAAATTCAGTCTGTTATTGCTACACTTCTCATGAAATGACCAACTAATATTTATGATCCAAAGTTTAAATGAACAGATACAGCAGGAATTGGAATACACCCTACCAAAACCTGATCATCACAGCTGGCGAATTTCAAAAATGCAATCTGGACGTGATGAGACTTTAGAAGAACGATATGCAATTAAATTCTGTATTAAATTCAGGAAAATGCCACAGAAACGTATGGAATGCTTCAGGCTGCTTTTGGACCATCTTGCAACAATCGAACATCAGCCTTTGAGTGGTATAAGAGATTCAAGGAAGGCAGCAAGTATGTGAGGGGTGACAAAAGGCGTGGGGGAGTAAGGTAGCCAGAAGACCAGGGCTGATTGGCCAAATAAAGACTTTCATGGATAAGGACCGTCTATAGAGACAATAAGTGCACAGTTTGATGCCAATGTGTGGAGTGTACACATAATTATTCGCGAGGAACTGGAAATGCGGAGGATTTGCGCAAAATTTGTCCTAAGTGTGCTTAGAGAAGATCAGAACTATGGGCATCAAGAGAGTACCACGCCCTCCCTATATTACAGACGTTGTTCCCTGTAACTTTTTGTTATTCCCTAAGCTCACGGAAAACCTTATAGACTGTCGTTATGAGACAATTGATGAGATCAAAGGGGATGTGACACACTCCCACAAGAGGACTTCCATGGGGCCTTCCAGAAGTTGTTGGAACGGCACAAGTTAATTGCAGCCGGAGAAGATTACTTCAAAGTGGACTAGAGTTTCATGTGTGTACTATTCATAAAAGTGGCCTCACGAAAAGTCTGGAAACTTATTGAATGCACCCCGTAGTATTTAAAATGATCCGCGGTTATCGACTATAGCGCCCAAATAATTTTCAGTCATCCTTTATTTTGTATATAAAAATGACGATGATTTTGTTCATATTTAACGTCATTCACAGATAATACAGGTAAAATTGTCCCAGCTAAAGCATTGAGTAAGTGCAATATCATAATATTCGAATGTTCCTCCACAAAACATGCATTTTTGTTCTCTGAAATTACATTTAAAAAATCTGCAACTAAAATGGCTCGCAAGAGGCCACTTGTCGATGAAACATATACGCTGAACATTAGATATAACCCTGTAGAAATAGAGAGTTTCGTACGGGGCTGGGCGCATAGCATAATATGATTAAAAACATCTGGTGAGAATAGGTAGAGAGATAACCCATTAAAGATTAGAGGCCACGATTTCACTTATCAATGGCTTTCATCACTGGGAGCTTGTTTCTATTTGAAGTTTGATGCAAAGTTGAATATAGCCCACGCAACGGTTAGTAAAGAGCTGTCAAGAAAGAAAGCAGAAGTGCTCAATATGTTGCATAGTGTAACGTGTGTTGTCAACAACCTGGACAAGAAACGTATTGCATCCATCAACTCGTTATCAACCCCTTTCACCATTTAAACGCCCTTGCGTCTATCCAATTTGCACGTTTAGCGATAAAAATGTTATTTTAAACCGAAACCGCACAGGACGACGGAAAAAGTATTTTATATATTAAAAATGTGACATAATTTAAAAAAAAAATAATTTTATTCCCGGAATATCAATATTTGACAAAAACGTGTTTTTTTTTGTAAAGTGCTTATTTATGATTAAACATATTTTCAAAACAAAAATGAAGAAACGCATTTCAAATTTTATGATTTACGTACGCTGTTTTTATCAAATAAATGATCTTATTATTCAACAATATTCCAAAAATCACGTAAATTGATCAAGTATTTTTTTCAACAAGAAAATCAAATTTATGAGTAAGCAACAAGGTACTATCTGCATCACTATCTTGAAGAAAAAAGGAGAAATAATTCCACAATAATTTAAACTTATGCGATAAGTCTTTTAGTTCTAATGATTTCATATTAATTGCTAAAACTCGTAAATTTTGATTAGTAAAAAAAACTACTTGATCAATGTACGTGATTTTTGGAATATTATATGTTCCTCGTCATCAGGTACGTACGTATAAATTTTTTCATAGCTTATTTTTTTCTCTCATAAATAGGTTTAATTTTAAATAAACACAAACTGTTATTTTTTTAATTTTCAAAATGTATTTTGCGTCGTTTAAGATTTGTTAAAGTTTGTATTCGGAATTTCTCATTCAAAATATGCCTCTTTGATTGCTTGATTATTTCATGGTAATATTTAGAATATAGTAATATTTAAAATACTAAAATTAATATGATCATAAAAATTGCATATTTACTAGTTTTTGAATTGGAATAGGACTGTATTAGTTTGTATTTTTTTCTTAATAAGGTTAAAAGGTTTTGCAGAGAGGTATTAAATTTTCGAGTTCGGCTTCAGGAATGTCCTCAACTCGTCTCTACGCATCCCAACACTATATATGATTCACAAAATATATGTCCATAGCGAATGGTTTTGTGTGTGTGGTAAGCAGATACGCCTTTCTCGAAGTTATCCTGTTAATATGTAAATGTAAGAACATGGCGAATCAAGAAGAGCAAACTTTGATCACAAAAAATTAGTTTCAATAACCTTGTTCTGAGAAAAGCATGGCTTCGCAGATTATCAAATATATTTAACAACGAAATTCATAACTGCTGCAGTAAGTGGAGTACCATGAGGAATGGGCAGGTTTGATGGGCTGCATAAAATGTAAGCGTTCAGAAAATGCATAATTGTTAAATATGTTGATGTAGCGACGCACATTTGAAAGCAGATTCTAAATGGGTTTGATCTACATTCTCGTGTTCCATAAAATTACCGGAATTGTAATTATCATGAAAACAAAGAAATGTTTACATTTCAGATCAGGGGTAATGAACTGCGCAATGCAAAATAGAAAAGAAGAATGTAACATCAATATTTAGATTTCCAGGAATGTCGATTGATGTCTATATAAGAAATAGCATAAATAACAGAAGAGAGCAGACTGACAGCGGCGAGCATCTTTGAACTATCTCCATCGTCTTGCCACACGCGGCAACCAACCTCTGCAACTAACGTCTCTCTTGCTCTGTCAATGGGCAAAAATCTCCATTGTAAATAAAACTTATATGTTGATAAATTCGTCTCTGTTTTAGTTTTGAGCATAACGACAAAATAATTGTGAGGTGTATATATGATTTTTTGCAAGCGTTTCAAAAGCGTAAGTTAGAATATATACATTGAACAACGCAACATAATGTCTGTTTCATCATTAATTGATGACTGACCCAAGAAAGAGAAAATCTTGGTAAGTTTTCGGTTTAGAAAACAGGATCCATCGATCCAGTATTGGACACTTACGATACTCGAGTATCTAAGGAATACAGTGATCGTTTAGCCGAGCACATTATCCATCATGCATATATGTGAATGATGTATTATTTTGGAGACAGAGAGAGAGAGAGACAGACAGACAGACAGAGACAGAGAGACAGAGAAAGAAAGAAAAAGAGAGTGAGAGAGTGTGTGGGTGTGAAAAGCGAATAATTTTTTGATTGCCGAAGAAAATAGAATAGACAGTACAAAGTATAAAATTGAACATGTTTAATATCGACAAAAGAATATTTATTTAGTTTAAAGCTCGAAAGAATTGAAGTTGGAAGTTTGTCCATGTATTTGGTAATACTTTGTTTAGTCCGTCGGAGCGAAGATGGACGGGGGGGGTGTAAAAGAATGAATAAGATAAAGGGAGGTAATCGACAGTTTTAAAATCGAATATTGTTTAGTTATGGTAACCCACGTAAAAAGCTTTATATTGAAAAGGCGCGCGTACGCATTGGCGTTTGTAGGAAAAGCAAGAGAAAGAAAGAGCTATCAGTGGGAAATGCGAACATATGTGTATTGTTGTATTCTATCCGCAACGTGACAGAATTTTTACTGAAAGGTGAAGTGGGACACCGGCTTCAAATAGGATTTCGTATGGAGTGTTTCAGTTCTGCTAAAGATATAGCATCACCTTCATTAAGTATGTTGGTAACCTTCAGATGACCTTCATCTTGTGAGTTATTGATTCTATTGGGGAAAAGCAATTCCAGCACTAATGAATCAAGCAAGATAGCGCTAAAATTAGGTTAATTACGTCATAACCTTTTTCACGTAAAACTAAAACAAATCCAAACAGTGTACTTATACCTGACTTAATAAATATGCAAGAATTAATCAATTATATAAGATAAAAACACAAGATTAACACTTGTTTCACGTAAACGTTATAAATGTTCATATTAGTTTAAAAAAGAATTAATACATAATAACCATTGTTCTACAATTCCTGAAAAATACGGGATATTTCTTTTTAGATGCGGCGAACTTTAAATTAAAAAAGCCACAGAACATATTTTTATTAAAGAAATATGTGGTTTATTCTAAAGATAAATTCTTAGCATTTATAGTTTAAATACAATTATGGGTATATGGCCTCGTGGCTCGTGCATATATCGCATAATCTAGAGATCCAATTGTTAAATTGATCTGTATGTTGATAATAATGTGTCAAATGTTGTCTTCCAAGTGGTCTATTGTGTCTGGTTTATCAGTGTATTTTACATCTCCGAAAGGAAAATAATCTAATAGGGTTAAATTGCACGGACGAAGTGGTCAGTTGACAGGTCTGTTTCGTGAAATTATTTTATTCATCAAATGTTTCTCAGTAAATTGATCATATTATGTGCAGTTTGCAAACGCTTCCCGGGGTGTTAGTATCTTCATGATAAATTGCAAACCAAACTAAACTGATAGTTGCTAAATCTGCAGTTAAATAGAATAAGAGTTGTCAATTAAAATTCGCCGCCTCTAAAATGAACAACCAGCATAAGTAAAATGGATCAAATTTAGATGAAATAATATAAAGTTGTTTTTAAAGAATATTTCGAATTCGAAGAATGACATCTATTTGATATTGCATTTCATTATTTAACTTGTTGTCTGGAAGTCCTCCTACACTTCAGATCTTTCATATTTCACGGTTTCAAAGTACATAAATAACACACATAAAACCCCTGGAATTAGGTTAATTGGACAACCATTTGTATTCATCAGAAACAATCACAGAGGAGACATGTTATAGTTTAATGTTATTGCTACTTTATATTTTTCTTTTGAAATTGTGCGCCCCTAATAATTTTGAGCCCGATGAGACATTCTCTGTGATCCCACTTACGTTATGTATCTGCTTGAGTTGACGTATGGTCAACAGCTTACACAGTTTGAAACCTAAAATAATGTGCTTGTTAGTTGTACAACATTAATTTTCTGCTTGGTCCTCCGTTATTATGGGAGGAGAAAAGGTGGCTATCGTATAAGAATCATAAGCATCGTTTAATTTATGTCTACTCTTGTGAAGGTGATTGTGGCTAAGTGGTTAATTATATGGACTGGCAACTTGTGTGTACTAAGTTCGAATCTACTTTAATAATAATAATAATAATAATAATAATAATAATAATAATAATAATAAATCACTTAGGATGTCGCCAACCTCCACGTTATCCCTCTTGTAACTGCTCAATGTCTTTCTTGTAAGACATCGAAAAACCAGTATCAAAAATAAAATCATCTGGCTCATATGAAATGAATCGATGATCTCTTTGCAAAAAAAAAAAAAGAAAAAAAAGAGGATTGAGCCTGCAAACTCATCTTCAATTGTATTTATGTAGTAATATATATATATATGTGTGTGTACATTATATATATATATATATATATATATGCATATATATATGAAAGAAGTTGTGTTTGAAGGCTATATCAATGAAGTTCGTGGAAAACACTGTAGGTAATTAGTATATAAATGAATAATGATAATATTAGAAGGAATTTCAATAATTCTCAATTATATTACTTTTATTCACCAGCATAATGTGACTTAGTTCACAATATATTTTAGTCTACATTGTACTGTAGACCATCTACGGGTGATTTTATGCAATGGTTTAAAACTCATCTTGATTGACAGTCACGTAGTGATGTGTACACACACATATATATATATATATATATATGTATGTGTGTGTATATATATATGTATGTGTGTATGTATATATGTGCGTGTGTGTGAAGGGGGTTATGTTTGAAGGCTATATCGATGCGGTTTATGCAAACCTCGTGGAGACGAGTTAAAATATAAAAGAATAATCATAGTACTAGAAGGAATTTTCAATAATTTTCAATTATATTACATAATGTGCGTTCAAGACGGCAGGTATTGATGTGCCTAATTTACGAGAGCAGTAGAACTGTAAAAGTGTTTTATTTTTATATTTTTTATTGTGGCGGAAGTAACCTATGTTATCTTGTAATAGACTTTTCGAATCTCACTTAATACCGGAGAATTAAGCCGTAAGGTGTCAGTTAATATTTGGTGGACAACCCTTGGTCGTTCGTCGGCTACGATGAACAAGCCACCTATTATATGCTTTTCAATACATGTTGTTACTTTATTTGGGCGTTCTGTTTTTCTTTGTAACACTTTAACAGGCCATAACAATTTCCGGAAGTCAGTGTCGCAGTCTGGCTGTTAAAGTGTATATTGTTATATTGTTTGAATTAGGAAGAACTGAGTTTGCGAAGCCAGTATAATGTAAAAATTAAAAAGTTAAAATCGAAAAAAATAGTTCGAGTCTGTTTGTTATATCTCTACATCTCCACTACTCTATCTCTCTTTCTCTCGCCAGGTACAGGTAAGTAAACTGTTTCTGGGGAGGAAGCAATTCAAAAACTTTTCCAATATTTTAATACTTGCCCTTCATTATTAATTGCACTTCTTATTAAACACACACATGACACAAACACGCACACACATATATATTAGTATTAATATATATATATATATATATATATTAGTATTAATATATATATATATATATATATTAGTATTAATATATATATATATATATATATTAGTATTAATATATATATATATATATATATATATATATATTAGTATTAATATATATATATATATATATATATATATAAAAAATATATATATTTTTTATTTATTACATTTTCACCCAAAACAAGGCACATTGCCACTTTGGTGAAGGGGGCTACTATCAGAGGAAACAACTACTGGGGTACTATGTAGGGATTTGGTCAGCAAGATGTTGGTTCACGTTGCACTTGAACTTCTGCATGTCAGTACAGTTGGGGAAGCAGTGACCTGGAATGGAATTCCAAAGTCTAGCAGTTCTGGGGAAGAAGCAACCGGAGTAGAAATATCTTTTACATCTAGGGATCTCTACAGTGTGGGGGTGGGATTTTGCAGCTTGTCGGGTCTGTCGAGGGTATTCACGTCGTGGGGGCACAAGTGCTTGCAGTTCATCAGAGCATTCACCATTAAAATACTTGTAGAACAGGTAGAGGGATGCAAAGTTTCGTCGATGGGACAGAGACTGAAGCTTAGATGCCAGTTTAGGGCCTATCAGATTACGACTCTCTTTTGAACCCTGTCAAGGAGCGAGAGACTAGTAGCCGATGCACCATCCCAAATATGACAGCAATACTCCATACATATTATAGAGGTACAGGATACTTTCGGGTGTCAGTAGTTTTCTAGCACGGTAGAGAGAGCCCTCCTTCCTCGCAGCGGCCCTGGCAATGCCCTCGATGTAATTGTTCCAACTCATGTTTCCTGTGAACATTAGGCCAAGGAGTTTGAAAGACGTGCTCTCAAATAAAGAGTCGTTGGCCGTTGCTATTGATGGTAGAGAAGGTTTCTTGTAATTATTGAATGAAACCAGTTTAGTCTTGGCGGCATTGAACGTGACCATCCATTTTTGTCCCCATTCCACTACTGATTGATTGGATATCTGATATATATATATATATATACCTTTCATGGACGGAAAATATTTAATAATAAAATAAATAAATAAAAACACTTCCCATAAAAATGAGGGCCGACTCATTCATATATATGTGAATAACAAGAAGAGTTATTTGCTCTTAAAAAAATCGCTAAGCTAGTGGAAAAAAATAACAGCATTTCGAAGTTGTTAATATCGCTAAAAAACAAATAATATATATATATATATATATATATATATATATATATATATATATTATTTGTTTTTTTCCGTACGTTTTGAATGAATTCAATTATTTACGAAAGTGCATTTTTACCTAAATGCGAGTTGAAAATAATTTTCCCTTTAACCAATTTGGTACCTCTATATGGGGACCGGCATATATATTGTGTTATTTTTTAAAAATATAATTATCCACTGAAACGCGTTTCGTCGTATACGACTCATCAGAGTGGCTTAGATGACGAAACACGTGTCAGTGGATAATTATATAAAAAAGCAATATATATATATATATATATATATATATATATATAAAACCTTATCAAAGAGAACAGAAAGCTTCTGTTTATTTATTTCTTATTTTTCTATTCTTTTATTATCGTGTTTGAGGTTCCATAAGTATTACTCGTAACGTTT
>NC_136494.1:122139351-122181851 GCF_053919585.1 Euprymna scolopes
ATGAGCGATTTATACAGCTACCGAGCATTTTAAAATGTTTACAACTATGAAACTATACTCGATAGAATTAGTACGTACCTGGATATGAAAACGTACTTAAAACAGTTTTAATTATATGCTACATTCTATACATATCTTTATCACGCAATTGTTAAGTGTGAATTGTCCTACTGCAATACCTCAAATTCACATCATTTATCCTTTTGCACAAATCGCTTTCATCTCGACATTTAGTTGAGTAATCATGGATCTAGCGATAATAATGATATCAGGGGTTGAAATAACGAACCGTTGATTCCTACCAAATTCCATATTCAGTCAATTATTTAACGGATATATCTTTTACTTTTAAAAAACAAGATAAAATAAGACGAAAAATTATGAGAATTTAAAGATAAATAAAAGTTACATCATCAAATCTATAAGGATAAAGTATATATATATATATATATATATATATATATATATATATATATATATATATATATATATATATAGTCTAAAGAAGCTTTGAATAAAAAATGCAAAAATAAAAATAAAGAATGCAGTTTACATTGCCGGAAGGGAAAAAACATTAATTTTAACCTATCGCAGACTAAGTACCTACATAATCCGATTTCTAAAAAGTTCATAATGACCAAAGAGAATTCATTTATATATGGATGGAAAAAGAAAGAAAAAAAGGCCTTAACTAAAATTGTTAAATAGAAATAGAAATAGACTTAGCACTTGCATAAGCCGATTTCGCAAAAGTCTTCAATTTTAAAACAGAATTTAACTACATAAAGATGAAAAGAGATATATATATATATATATATATATATATTAGTGCCTTGAATTTTGTACTTTTCTTTCATAGCCATTCTTATTAACATATAATAAATACGCATGAAACGAGCCTTGCGGACAAGGAATATAAGAGGAATATGAAGCAAGAATTACACAATTCTCTATTGCAATGGCAATGAGGCGATACTGCTTAAAACCAAGGCAACTAGTACTTCAAAACGACTGGAAATTTTCTGTTATAGGCTAATGTCGTTTTGAACATTTTTCCTTTCCCTAGTTTATAACTATTCCCAGGTATATGAAGCACTCATCTGAACCGAACATCGCATGTACGAAAAGAAACTTATATTAGTACATTAAAACAACAACATAATTAGTTTAATTTTATCTGTTAGATCTGTGAATGTGTTTGAATGTGAAAGGATTTTCTTCAGTTAAATGCAGCTGTTTTGTCATATTACCGTTCTTCAATGTGGCTAGAAAATGCTTCAAACTGAACAATCATCGAGCCATCGATTGACTATAAATGAAATTTATATTTCTTTTGTAAAGCTTGTAATTATGTTTTCGGTTTGTTGTCCATGCTTTAGAGTGATTGTGTATCGTGTCCTTTTGTTGTTGTTTTGTTTGTGGGCATTACTTAAGACAAGGTATGAAACCAATATATGTAAGAAACTAAAAATTTGACTTGATAGTCGAAAACCAGTCAGCGAAAAGTGTTTTTGGATTTATTTCCCCAGAAAACAGCGATATGTTTGCCTTTGTCAGAAACATTGCTCATGCCATGTGAGAACTTAGAGACAAAATGGTGAAAGCGACAGTTACGAGACTGCTGATGTGTCAATGAATTCCAGGGTCTGATTTTGTAGATATCAGAATGTTAAGCATTTTTATTCTCAGGAATGTGCAGAATTTTAGAAACTAAAGAACTGTTTGCAAAATAAAAAAGCCATTAAATAAGTTTCGTTTCGTTTCGCAGTTTTGTTTTCTCTCAGTTCTAGTTTTTCTTTTTGTTTTCATTTTCTTAAATTCTTTCAAAACTTACTTAAATGTTCAGTCCGTCAGTCGTTTGATCTGTCACGAGTAAATTTGAAATAACACTTTCCTCGATAAGCATGCATATTAAGTGGACTCATCTTAGGAATGGATCCGTTGTTGTCCCTTTCTTTATATAAAAGCATCTTGAAGATCACTATTAATGAAATTGATTGTCATTTAAATGATGAATAATATTATAAGAGGATTGAAAAAAATGAATAGGATAAAAAAATTATTTCTAATGTTTTCTTTATTTTATATTTTCTTTCAGTCAACTTATTTCCCTTCATAGTGTTACGTGTGTGCCCAGGGATATGAACTGGTAATAAATTAAAAGAACGAAACATAAAACTCAGAATTAAAATCAATATTCTACTAGCTTTGAAATCGATTATAAGGTCTATAGTCTGATGGTAAAAGGGAGATAAGTACTACTAACTTCAAATCAAATGCTTTAGGTATGCGTAAGTTTAATAAGAATACAAAAATATAGTTCTGTGGTTAGTGAGAAAATATACTTGTAAAATAAAAATATTTGTATTTACTGAAATTCCGTTATTTTTTTTTTCAAATGATGCGGTGGTTGGCTTTTAAGAAGTTTCTTTCGGCTGGATTTTTATCCTGAAAACATTATTAGAGTTCTTAACAGCAAGTCGGCAATTAAAAAAAATTATCAACTTAACAAATAAACAAGTGCAGCGTTTTCATATAGGCTTCTGTATGGCATTTTCTTGGTTATTCCAAATTGTTCCGAGAACGTTTTGAATATATTTTAATGTTCTATAGAATGGCAGGACACATACTTTTGTTGATTATTTCGAAAACGTTTTAAATAGGATATTTTAACATTCTATTAATTTTTATAAGGAAAATACGTTCTCATAACAATATCAACTCATTTTTTCTTTTGACACATTCGTCGAAAAGTCTTTTAATACAAAACAATTTATTATAATGGTCGAATTGAAACTTGTATTTAATCAATATGATAGAATAGGAGGTGACGGTGGCCAGTGATTAACAACATGGGATGACGACCTGGGTGACGTAAGTTTGAATCCAGTTGGTTCCACAAAAGTCACTTTAACTTAGGGATGTTGGCAACCTTTACGTGATCCCTCCCGTAATCGCTGATGTGTTTCTAGAAAAGAATTCTGACTAGAAAAAAATATCGGAGAAACAAATGCCAGCAATAGAATCTTCGGATTCATACAAGATGATGATGATGATGATGATGATGATGATGATGATGATGATGATGATGAACATGTTAACATGTAGAGTCGGCCGCAACAACAAAAAAAACAAGGAAGAAGAAAGAAACAAATTCGACTCACTCAGCGTTTTTTCTATTTTAACAAAAGGACTTTATTCTTGGTATTTCCAACATGCATTTCATCTTGTTTTAAACAGTTTATTTAGTTTAGTTTTCCATGTTTTTAAGACGTTATCGTAAACCAGGAGGTTCGTTCGCTGTCATTTTCCAGCCGTGTCTTGTGTTATTCCGTTGCTTTTCTGTCCATGTCTTTCTTTTTGCCTCTGCTTTTTCGTTCCCTTTTCTGTAACGTCACCCACGCAGCTGGCTTGGTCACTTGCATATGTTGGCTGTCATACGACTACTGCTGCTAATGGTATTGTTACATATGATCGTTTTTTTTTTTTGAATGGCTGAAATAGTGCTGCAAAACTGACTCTGTTGCCACCCAAAGATCAAGCGAGGGTTAGTAGATCTCATATTACGATCTGGAGAAAGACACTGGAGCCTCCAGCCGCAATGTGTGAGCAAGTATCATGTCGTGCGAACTTCAACATCAAATGATGAATGCTCCAAAGAAGACAGTGATGCTGATTTAACTATCTGATACAGTTATGAGAGAACATTAATCAAACAAATAAAAACACACATTCTCTTGGTTGTGGCTTGGATCTGTTTGTTCTGAATATCAGAACATAAAACGAATATAGAGTGAGGATGGGGGGTTCTCATCACTTAAACATAAAACGAAAAAATATTTTATACCCTTTTTATATAGCAAATCCTGGATTATTCATAATAAAATTTATAAGTGTAATTTATGTTTATCTAAATGTTATAATGGAAAACCTTCGTATCCCCTAACACTAACAATGGTTAGCTAGTCGCGACAGAGGACGACAGGAAGAAAGATAGAAAATAAAGAGATTTTGACACATAGGTGAAGATTGAAGACACCTCCACACTTGTTGTCGGCGGAATGCCTTTCCATACTTACCGACAGACATATATATGTGTATTTAGGCAGCGTGTTTTCATTCAAACAAGTATTGTTAAATAGCATGGAGTGTTTTTGCTTAATGAGTTTTTTTTGTAATTTTTAAATTTTCTGAATTGCCGTTCTTATTTCTCGGTCGAATCCGTCAAGAAAGTTCCTTAGTCGTCTTTGTCCATCTGTTTTTATTTTAGTTGTGTTTTGCAAGTACTTTCAATTGAGTTTCATCAGTTGTCTTCAGGCCGTTTTTGATTATTTTTGTTACTGAAAAACTGATGAAACTCCGTTGAAAGTATTTGCAAAAAAAAGAAAGAAAACACACACACACACACACACACACACACACACATATTATTCTTGTTTTGTACTATTCACACAATAAACCTGATTTGTGTTGCCCCAATCGTTGATCGCATAATTACGGAGGTCAGTTTATTATTTTGCTTGTATCGTAATTCACGACGTAAAAGTGGCGACGATCGGATTCGAACAACCCACATAGATATAGGGTCGATGAAAAAAAAAAGAAAGATTGAACATCCAGCGTTGACAGTCGAACAAAAAACGGAAACAGAGAAAAACGGATCTCTCAAAGATTAACTGCGATTAATATATTAAAGTTAAGAAAACAGTTGTATTTAAAAAAAAAAACATCAATACGTTTCTTTTTTACCAAGTCGTTGGATTGATCTAGCACTTACATGCATAGTTAAGATTTCTTTTTTTCGGTTTTCTTATTCTGTTGTATTAAAAATTTCATAGAAATAATTGGTGGCGTTTTCGAAAACCATGTGTTATGCCATGCAACAACAACAGATGCATTGGGAAGAACAAAATAATGCGATTCAAAAAACACATCGAATTATTGCAATTACAATATAGAGAGCAACACGAACAGCAACAAATTTAATTTCAACAGGAAGAGAAAAAAGGTAAGACTTACAATTGCAAATATTAAAATCAACAAGAAACCCTGCAAAATGTATTAATGAAGTAAAGAAAATAGACAAGACCTCTATCCGCCGAATGGATTACTAATTCTTTCTCAGAATTCGATTACAAACCTACGGATAGTGTAACTTTTCCAGCTTAATACAAAAGGAAAAAAAACAACAACAAAAGACAAAACAAAACAAAAACAATATTTTCGAAAAGATGTCAGTTGTAGTGTGACGAAGAAAAAGTTATATTGTTATTACAAAAATTAGACGCTCAGGCGTGGGACACGAATTTCATTATACAGAAATAACGCAGGATTTTGCGTTCAAAGAAACGATTGAAATATTGTCGAAAATATTTGGCAAACGTAACAGTTTATTTTACACACATTTTAAATTCTTAAATGTTATCAGGGCAGAAAACAAGAAACATTATTACTTACGTTGAAAAAGTAAATTTGCAGTGTGATTTATTCAAGATCAAAGAAGTTAAGGATGTCATGTTTAAATGTCTTTTTTTTTTCATGGATTAATGTTGTGGGGTACAGATCACCCTTATTTGAGAACTGTGGAATCAACTAGTCCTATGATTTCAGAAACTAATTAGAGACATCCATACCCTGTTTAACCGCATGCTACGAACATGTCCCTCTCCTACCACTTTAGTTGCTCCTGTGTTCTTTATGATAAATACATATTATATTTATACCCTTTACACTACTTGTGGTTTCTTTCATTTGTGACCCCTAGCATGGGTCTACAACAGTTAACTGCAACAAAAGATTAAAATACGTTCGAGAATAGTGTCGATTATAAAACAAGGTACAGAAATAATAAAAAAATAAATAAATTACAAAAGATTAAAAAATAATTCTAAAGTTACTTAATATAAAACGTGATGGAAGAGAAAAACATTGGCCAAGTACAAAGATTGAAACAAAATGTCTACACGGAAAGAAAATACTGCAAGACATGTGATGAAAAAATCATTCTTTAAAAAATAAAATTGTATGTGACCGAAAAGGGACACAAAGCGACCGCATGAAAGAAGGGGAAAGATCAGAAGCTTAAAATGATAAAATACGATTGGATCTAAAAAATATCCGAAGAAAGTTGAAAAAAGGAAAATATAAAAGCACCGAAATAAATGATAGAATCGTAATACAAGAAGTGACATATCACTAATCAATGAAGTAACATAAGTAATATTGGACGACAGAAGCTACAAAGAAAAAAAACTGAGAAAGTTGCCAAACGTGTTTCTAAAAATAGGTTTAAATTCAAAGAGAAATTTTACTCAAATGTCTATGTTGATGATAAAGTATTAAAGACTAAAATCTGTATCATTCAAACCTATTTGGCATCGACGGTATGGTATTTTGTAATTTATGGTAGAAACCGATAAATGCGTTTTGTAGAATTTAAATGTGTCAAAGATAGAGAAATAAAAAAGCTCTGAATTGATTGAAGAAACGGTTATATCAGCACTAAAAGAGGAAAAAGAACTAGCGGATATACTAATTAACACCGTTCAGAGAACCGCAGGTGAGACTGAAAGGAATTAAAAAAAACACAGCGAAAATGGATGAATATATTAACAGAATAAAGAAATAAGTAGAGCGGGGGAAAAGAAATAAAAAGATTAAGAGTGTTTCCATTTTCGATCTAAGACGATATGCTATAACATTAAAATATAAAATTATACCGACCACTACCACCACCATTGACGATGATATAGCATGTTTTTTCGATTGTAATTAAAATAAAGTAAAGCTACATTTTAAAATTGTATAATATTTGGACAATGCCGGGTAATTCAGCCATTATTTTATACACCTCATCTTTAAATAGATTTTGTGAACCATGAGTTCAGTATGCACATTCCATGTCATACAACCTATTTAAGGAGGGATCTCAGCTCAAAGAATTGCTTGGAATACAACCGACGAATTTTCGCCACGCATAGATATGTCAGTCGCATGTCACGTAGTGTTATTTTGGTGTTGGTAGTTGCAGCGAATGCAGGTCATCTGTTCTCTGCAATTTGCATGATACCACGATTTGTCGCCACATCCAGTTTGACAGCGAATATATATAATAACAAAAGCACATATTTTATTTTTTTTTTATTTTTATTTTTTTTTTAAATATTTCGTAGTTTCTTCCTTTTTTAAAATTTCTCTTAGGGTTTTACACAAAATGAGTCTTCGCCCTTCACCTACGAAATTCGTCTTAAGGTACACGTCTGTTTCCTTTTGCACACAACACACATACACCTGCGCTTCATTTTTTCTTGCGATGTCTATTTCCCATCACCTTTGTAAATCTACTTCCTGTCCCTACGCCACTACTCGTTTCCTATCACGTTTCGTATCATATGTTTTTTTTTCATAACAGCATGATATAAATGCGAGCGTGCCTCAGGGGTTGATTCTTGGACCTTTATTATTTCTGATATCTATAAACGACTTTCCTGATAAAATTATGTTGTAGACGTATGTATTTACTGATGACACGATACTCTACAATAGACATGAGGAGAAAACGAATGTATACATATCCAAGACAACAGAAGAAACCTTAAAAAACGACCTTCAGTCTATAAATGCACGAATTTATAAATATATGTCAACATTCAAGGCTACTAAAGCTATGTTTTTTTTCCTTTAACAACTACAAAACCCCTCAACCACAGATTGCTATTATAAATAGGATCCTATTTAGTAGCTCATGGTTCAAACCCCTCGACTTAATATTTACAGTCAACACGAATTAGAACAAATACATTGACGACATTGCCAAAGCTGCTGCTAAAAGGTGGTCGCTTTCTTTATCGTGCTATTAAATAGCTAACACTAAAGCTTTTATATGTTTACAGTGCCAGCGTCCACCCATCTACTGCGTATTGTTGCCACATCTGGGCTCCTACATCTATCGCCAGTTTCTTCATCTTAAACAAGACCCGAAAAAGCGTCCCCAGTCTAAAAAGTCCTGAATTATTAATTAACTATTGCCATGACTAATAACCCTCTATCTGAGAGCTAATCGTTCAAACTCCCAGGCTTAATATTCACGGGTAACATGAATTGAAACAAATAGACTGAAGTCATTACCAACGCTAATTCAACCGCGATAGAAAAGTATACATCCCTACTGCAAGCGTGCTAGAAATGCAAGCGTGCTAGAAAAGTGTACATCCCTACTGCAAGCGTGCCAGAAAAGTGTATATCCCTACTGCAAGCGTGCTAGAAAAGTATACATCTCTACAATGTCACCATTCGCTCATTTATTAAATATTGTTGCAGCATCTGTCAGTTCGAGTTTCCATGTTCTCATTGTTTTTTCAAACAAATTGAAAATCTTGTTTGGTATGTTATACATCCTCAAGCACTCTATTATCCATTCTTGAGTGATCCTGTCGTACGCTCCTTATAGTCGAGCCATGCCATGGCTATATTCTTTTTCCACTGTTTTCCTCCTGTTTCAGGAACTTTTGGTCTATATATAGCAGATTATGTATTCCTGTTTTTCATTTTCGGCATCCTTTCTTTTCCCCGGGAAGTAGTTCACGATTATAAAGGTAATGATAAATTTGTTCTCTCAGTTGTGCTTTTAAAATTTTCCAAACGGTTTGTAAGCAAGTTATAGGCCTGTAGTTACTGGTGTGATTCCCATTTCTGTGTCATTTTGTATCAGTGTGATTCTCACTTGAATTATCCATTATAGCACGTCTGCTTTGTCTATATTTTTAAGGTTTTGAATTAATTGAATTACTATTATTATAGTTTATTTTATTTTTGTCTTAATATATATTTTATTTATATTATCTAATTTAGTAGAAACCAACAGAATTTTTCCCACGTTAACAGCTGTTCCCCCTCTTTATCTCTTGCAACATTTATTTACTTTCAATTACTCTTTTTATAGAATGTTTAGAAAGAGCAAGACAGAGAGAGAGAGAGAGGACGAGAGAAAGAGAGAGAGAGAAGAGAGGGTGAAGGAGAGAAGAGAGGGTGAGAGAGAGAGAGAGAGAAGAGAGGACAAGAGAAACAGGAACTTAAAATTGATGGTCTCAGTTTAAATCGTTGATTACTATCGCTGATAGCCGACATTTACCAATCACTTTGGCATCTGTCGCGAACCTAAGCGCAAATAGAATAGTTAGACAGATTCTCTTCTTAAACGATAAGGTTTAAGTAAAAAAAAAAAAAACAACAACAACAAAAAACAAGATGACTGCAAACATCATTTATTTTTCTTCGAACATCAGTTTTAGATTCATTCAAATTACTGATCTCATAAATTTCGGAAATGTCAATTTTCGAAGTATTTACGTTTCGATATCCTCGATTCTACAGCACAAAATAACTATAGAAAAACAACTAATATTGAGTGTTTAATGAGAACAAAAAATAACAGACATGAGAGGCTCACATCGTTAAAACCTTGACAATCGCTCAAAAATAGAAAATTAAATAAAATACTGGTAGAAACCCACCCAATAAATGTTTTTGTTACATTGTTTTTTTTTTCGAAACAAATAAACGCTTTAAAACGCATAACATTTATCTAGATAGGTTGACACTTGTTTTTTGACCACATTTTCATTTTGTTGTCTATAGTAAAAGTGCCCAAGCTATTCAACACCCTCATTTCAGTTTTGATGTAGATTTAATAAAACAATACTTGAAATCTTATTAATAAAACTGATTTCAATCAGAAAAGCTAAAGAAGTATACGCAGCATGTTTTGAAGAGTTGCGGGGGCACCATGCAAATGAGGAGGCTGACCCTGACATTGCGTTCTTTATATCAGATGGTAGTGAAGCTCATATTTTTTCATCTCGTCTTTAGTACATGTGCTTGGTGATTGTGGCAGAGCACTGCTTATTCACATCCCAAACACCTTTCTCAGCATGACAAATGCCAGGAGACGACGTGGAATAGTGGGTTGATATAAAAGAAAATGCGTGAAAAGATAATACTTGAGAAATTAGGAAAAACAAAAACGAAAGCAGAAAATATAAAGAAAATAGCATAATAAAGAGTAAAAATAACCCAGATACAAGACAAAAAATAAAAGAAGAAATAACATTATTTTATATATATATATATATATATATATATATATATATATATATATATATATATATATATAAACAAGGTGACCCCAAAAAACGGGCCCCAACTCTAATTAGGCCCTGTTTCTTAGTGTTTTGTCCGAATGAAATGAAATTTTGGTCATAACTACTTTATTATATTCAAAACATCACATCAAAACACTAGTCATTGGCTTTTTTTCTCCGTTGACTGTAAAATGCTCAGAAAAACAATTGAATGTCCCGTATTTTTGGTCACCCTGTATATATATATATATATATATGCATATATATATATATACATGCATATATGCATATATATATACATGTATATATACATGTATGTATATATATGCATATTTATATGCATATATATATGCATATATATATATGCATATATATATATGCATATATATATGCATATATATATGCATATATATATATGCATATATATATATGCATATATATATGCATATATATATATGCATATATATATGCATATATATGCATATATATATATGCATATATATGCATATATATGCACATATATATATGCATATATATATGCATATATGCATATATATGCACATATATATATACGTACGTATGTGTATATATACACGTATATCTGTGTGTATATATAGTTGTTTCTTTCATCGAAGACGATTAACGAGGGTTCATTATACACTTTTCAGCAGCTCCTAAGCTCTATGACAGCACATGTATAATTAAAATCCTGTAGACGCCCGGCATACTCCTCCGCAGATGGTGAACTTGCATATGCTCTTCGGTCAAAGATGCCTTAACGAGTCCCTAGAAAATACATCCTCCGCTATTCTCTGCGATCTCTTGCTGCACTCTCTCGGGAGCTCAGAGAAATTCCACAACGCTTCAAGTTGTCTTTTAGTTTATCCTTGTAACGAAACAGGGGATGCCCTATTTGGCAGCAAGAATTTGTCAGTTGCCCATAAAATTTGTTTAGGAACTCTTCAGTCATCCATTCCCACAAGATGACCTGACCACCACATTTGTATCCTAATGAAAAATGATTCAATAACAGTGATTTCACATCTCTCCAGTAATTCACTATTCACAACACGATCCTGCCATCCAACATTGCAAACGGAACGCATACATCTCATTCAAATTTAGCATCGTCAGACATAACAGATCCGAGGTATGTAAAAGAAGACTGTGTTTTCAAAGCTTTACCATCAACACATACCACTGATAGTGAAGAGGGCACACCGTTTGTGTTTGGCTGGTGAATAATTTCAGTCTTTTTGTGTTTATGTGTGTGTGTGTGTGTGTGTGTATATATATATATATATATATAAGAACACATAAATAATATATATAATTTATAAGAATTTATTGTTTGTACAGGATATTCAAAACGAACATGTCGAACAATAAATCCTTGTAAAGTATAATGTACAGCGTTTAATGTGATTTTTTATAACAAGCTCTATTTCCTATTCTGTTTGTATTGAGCTTTTTTATTTGGTTGGGATTATTATATAAATATGATTATTTATATTTAAGTTTAGAGAAGCTTTTTGCTTGTAAACTTAATTTTTATTTATTTATTTTTTTTTTTTTACACAGTGGTCACCACTTATCAAGGCCCGGAAGCCACTCAGGAATGAGGGTTATTGCAAGTACGTACATTACTTCTTGATTTTTCATATATATATATATATATATATATATATATATATATATATATACATTGTAAGAAGTTTATATAAGTTTTAAAAGTAAAATCTCTACACTCATATTGAGCACTTTTCCAGAAATATTGGATTTTATTACATTATTCGAAAAATTCGTAAACACTTGCGAAAAGTTGAATTTTTATACAATTTTGAATTGATTTTTTTTGCGTTTCTATATTACAGTGATCTCCATGTTTCTATTCCAGATGGCAATTGATAAAATTGAGCTGCAAGTTTTTTTAATCATTACTACTTAAAAAGAAGTTTTTCAACCAGGAAGAGATTTGTGCTGCCGAAAGTGAAGGAACAATTGAATACACGACGATTATAAAGAGGTACAAGCGTTTCAGTTCTGGGAACATGAGTCTTGCAGATAAGCCTCGTTCAGGACGGTTGTTAAAGTTGGATGAGGGAAACTTGCAAACCGGATTGGACATTGTGCTTTCATCAAGCACTCAAGAATTGCGTGATGAGCTTTCAGTTGGCAAATCGACAATTCACTAAAATTTTGAAGCAACTTGATTTTGTTCTAAAAAATCCGCGCAAAGGTCCCCCACGAACTCACACTTAATTGCCCAACAATCCCCTCGACGAGCATTTTTGGAAGCGCATTATGACATTGGAGGAGAAATTGGTCCATCTTATCTAGCACAATCAAGACAAGCGACAGGTTCAAAAAGAGCAAGAGATACCGTCAGTTTCAAAACAAGATTCGGCAGGAAAGTAATGTGTGCTTGGTGGAACTTTGAAAGAATCGTGCGTTTTGAGTTGGGTGCCGAACTTTACAACTTTAAGAAACTTGAGCCGGTCTACGAAAAGTTGAAGCAAAAGTAGCGGTCAGATCAATCGAAGCGCGCTTTGGTGGAGCAGTTCAATGCCAAGCCTCACACTATCAGGAAGACCAAAGACAAGTTTGAAGAGCTAGACGGCGTTGAGGTTCTGCCACATCCAACCTACAGTCCTTACTGTGATCCATCAGATTACGGCCTTTTCCGCTCAATCGAATGCTTTCTGAAAGGCTGTCGATTCGAGTCGTTTGATGAAGTCGATGAAGTGTCTCAAGAATTTTTAGAATCAGAGTCGGCTGAATGGTACTTTGACCAGATCCGAAAGCTTGCAGATCGCTGGCAATCTTGGCAGATCTTGGAAAATGATGGTCTTTATTTTGAGGATTAACTTTTCTTATTTTGTATTACGTGGCGAGTAAAATTTCAATAATATAAATCAAAAATCTATGAGAAAATAATTGTTAAAAAATAACGAATACTTTTCTATATGTAAGAAAAATATTTGCACTTTGAAACTACGTTTCGTACTTGACATATAAAAGTAAGCCAATTATCGATGTGTTTTCTGTTTTTCCCTCCAAAATAAATAATTTCTTATAGAATAAACAAGACTTTCACTTTCATAAAAAGGTTTCAACGGGTTCTGGCATTTTTTCTTTTGTATATCATGTTTCCCGTCGAAGATATAAAATCCCCCGTGCCCACGCAGCCACATGTGATACAGGGCAGTAAAACCAAATGTTATTAACAACTTCACGGACTACTATCCACGATGAATTTACTACCGCCGACGTTAAAATTGATTTACTAAAAAAAACAAAAGAAATTATGTCAGAACAAAATAAAAACTTTTTAAAATCGACAATTTGTTTCGTTCTTAAGATAAATAAATAAATTATTTTGGAGAAGAACGCATCGTTATTTGGTTTTATAATTTCTACGATTTAATTATATATATATATATATAATTAATTTATCATTTAAATATTTAAATATCTTCTTAAATATTTATTTAATATACAATTTACAATTAAATAAACTAATTACAAATAATACGTCTCCAAAATTTGGGGGCGACTAAAATATAAACAAAGGGAAGATAATCCTCCCTTTAAAGCACTCACTATAAACAATCTTATATATGTATATGAGAACCTTTGGAGTATCATGAAGTAACGTCTCTATGCAAGTGAACGCCAGTTTAAGAGCAAAGATGGGTTATGAGATGCTCTCCAAGAGGTACCGCGAGTTGTGGGATGCTCTGCAAGAGGTATCGCGAGGAATAACTGTTGACGAAAACACAACTTTGACTAATTCTGTGGACTAACCTCTTTTACATAATTCATAAAAAAGATCGCATATCCCCTATTAATTATGTCAACGTATAAATTGTTATGTAGTTATTGTGTTCTAAACATTTTTCCTCGTTCATTTAATGTTTGAAAATTATTTCAATAAACAAGTTATGGGTATATTGTATTTTTTCTCAACCTCGTTAATAACTTGACACAATAAAATCAACAGATATTCCTGTCTTCTGCCATAGTTTCGCTAATACTGATTTAAATACTTTTATTTTCTTACTGGAGTAGGTGAATAGTATTGAAAGTATTTTCCCAAAGTCTCATGGATTTTTATTCACTCATTCCTTAAATATTTAAAAAAATGTAAACACGTTAAGAATTTGATACCTAGTGTATATATAATATACGATGTTAATACATATATAAATATGCTTTGAATCGACCTGTTACGCACACCATTTGAAAAGGGAAAATTTTTCCGAAATTAATAATGGAATACGTCGCATAGGCTTACAAGTAAGACATTTTACCATACAACTGAATAAATATATATATTAAAAAATTTTTTTAAAAAATATATATAAATATATATATATATATTTATAATACACACACATACGCACATATATATGTACCTCTATCTGTGTATTAGAAATATATGTACGCCATTCAATAAAACACGTGTAAGATGCAGTAATTAAACAATATGAATTAAATGTATATTTCTGTGATTTTAAAATGTTCAATAAAGTTATATATGCTCTGAAAGTGTAAATCCATTTTCATTGAGCTTAAAAAAGTTGCAACTTTAAGATAGCATTATTAAATATATACATTATTAACGTATATTTTTTAAGCAAACGCATATATATATATATATATATATATATATATATATATATATATATATATATGAGAGAGAAATAGGAAGAGAGAAGTAGGGAGAGAGAGAGGTATAATTATCTTTATATATACTCTAAAGACAGTGTAATTAAAACTAAAGCTGCCCCTAATGTGTCCCCGTTTCTTTCATGGCAATTTAATCGCTGCACACATGTTGTTTATCAAAATGTCCGAAGTATAAAAGGAAAACAAACTGGAACTAAATATCGACTGCGTTGGACAATTTTTGTTTTCCTTGAAATATTGAAATTAGATTTAATCTAACGGATTTTATAGAAACAAAAATACAGTATCAATTACTAAAGCAACCTTACAAATGATATACTTATGCTGTTATGAGAATGCGTAATTGTGAGAACACGAAATTGCAACAAACCCCGTTGATCAAGTCATAAGCAAATTATCGCCCCATTAGCCTCCTCCCACTTTTTGCCAAAATATTTGAGTCCATAATTAACCTAGCTCTAGTCCATCACCTTGCAGATGCGAAACTGTCGGGATTATTTCACAAAAAAAAGAGGGGGGGGGTAAGAAAAGGAAGTAAGGGCTTGCAACGAAATGGTGACGTTCCTTACAAGCAGTCTTTTCTTTCCTTGTAAAGGTAACAATTAACTGGTAACGTTTGCCGAATAACAGTAAGGCGGTAATCCGTCTAAGAGACGCCAACCGACTAGCAAGCTAGGTAACTAGCTTCTTAACTAATCACTAACCCGTAGTGAGACAACTCCTTTTATACATAATAACTCTCAGTGGTGAGAATTCCAACGTGATTTCCAACGAGATTAGAATGTCTATTTAACTTAGTAGGAAATAGACACCCATTTTCTCCGTAATGGCAAAACAGCAGTTCAGTGTCTTTTCTTCCCTTCGACCACCCCCGGTAAGTCAAATCAATTTCAATTCTTACAAAACTTCTTACCGACCAACAATATGGATTTAGGCAAGCTCGTTCCACAGCAGACATTCTAACTGTAATCTCTGAGCGTATATACCATTCATTGACAAAGCAGGGGAGGGTAGAGCGGTAACTCTAGATATATCTTAGGCTTTTGACAGGGTATGGTACGAAGGTCTTCTCAGGAAAATCAGATCATACGGTATCACTGAAAGAATACTTAACATAATTAAATCCTTCTTTGATAAGAGAAAAATCGAGGTTGTCCTCGATGGCCGTACATCTAAACAATATGATATAAATGCAGGAGTGCCTCAGGGGTCTATCCTTGGACGCTATTATTCCTAATATTCATAAATGACCTCCCTGACAAAATTGTCTGTGAGATGGGTATATATGCGGATGACACCACGCTCTATAACAGATACGACAGGAAAACAAATGAACACATATCTAAAGAAAAGGCAAAAACACTAGAGGATGACCTCCAATCTGTAGTAGAATGAGGACAAAAATGGATGGTCACATTCAATGCTGCCAAGACTAAACTTGTTTCCTTCAATAACTACAAGAAACCTTCTCTACCACCTATAGCAATGGCAAAAGACTCTTTATCTGAAAGCACATCTTTTAAACTCCTCGGTCTAACGTTCACAGGAAACATGAGTTGGAACAATTATATTGAGAGCATTGCCAGGACCGCTGCGAAAAAGGTAGGCTCTCTCTACCGTGCTAGAAAGTCCCTGAAAGTATCCTGTACCTCTATAAGGCCACCCTTCGCCCATGTATGGAGTATTGTTGTCATATTTGGGCCGGTGCATCTGCTACTAGTCTCTCACTCCTAGAAAAGGTTCAAAAGAGAGTCGCCAACCTAATAGGTCCTGAACTATCATCCAAGCTTCAGCCTCTGTCCCATCGACGCAATGTAGCATCCGTCTGCCTGTTCTACAAGTATTTAACGGTGTATTTCGGACGAGCTGCAAGCACTTGTACCCCCTCTACGTAAATACCCCCGACAAACCCGACAAGCAGTACAATCCCACCCCTTCACAGTAGAGATCCCTAGATGTAAGAGAGCCTTCTACTCCAGTAGTTTCTTTCCCAGAACCGCTAGACTTTGGAACTCCCTGCCAGGTTCCTGCTTCCCTAACTGTACTGACACGCAGAAGTTCAAGTGTAACGTGAAACGACATCTTGCTGCCCAATTCCCCACCTAGTACCCCTGTAGCCTGTGTCCCTAATAGTAACCCTCTACATCAAAGTGGCAATGTGCCTTGTTTGAGGTGAAAAATGTAATAATAAACTTTATGCAAAGAGAGATGCGAATACGCTGGTAATTGTGATATTTTCATCTTGCCTTCGCAAAATAAAAATGTAGAATGTATTTCATTCAGCCAAAGAAAACTTCTTGTTATTTGGAAACGCTGGTTGGGTGTTTTTGTTTTACGGCATATCAACCCTTTTCAGGTTATTTAATGCCGAATTCAAAGATTTTGAAGAAAAATTTGTAATAGAATATATTTGTTGTTTTCAAGTCGGTTTCTATTCAACCCATAGTTGGAACCCTAACAGGTACTACCACTTCGGGTCAGAGTGGGCCGGGGAGCAATGGCAATTAAAGGGTGGCTCCACACTCTCCAAAGCCCGCAAGCTGGGTCCTCACCACTGGATATAGTTTAAGGTCATATCCAGGACCTCTTTGGAAAGGAGGATTGGGTTATATGTGTAGTATACTACTACTACTACTCCTTCTCCTCCTCTTCCTACTACTACTAATAGTAAAATAATGGCTGCTACCAACGGGGGGTCAATAGTAAATGATTGTTGCGATAACGCAAATTAATTTGCAAATAGTATCGAAAGAAGTAGAAATTACTGGAAAATTGGTGAGTTTGTGATCCCTTAGATTCCAGGGAACACCCCAAGTTGTTCTCAGAGTATTCTTTAATGACGGCCTGTGTGAAAACTCCTGAGTGAATAATAATAATAATAATAATAATAATAATAATAATAATAATAATAATAATAATAATAATAATGCCTATGTCTAGCAGTGACCTGATACGCTCAGTATCTCAATGATTTTTTACACTAAATGTAGCACAATTGATGGGTAACAGTACCAAAAATATTCTATTGATTCGCTATAGCATTCATAATGATTCACGTAATATTTGATGCTGACATTCAATGAGTTTTGAATCTGTGTTTGTTTTAGTTTTTCAATCATAATAATAGCATTAACATTATTATTTCATATGATACAACGAAAATGTCTCCAAAGTTCTTTAAGACAAATAAAGAGCTACACAATATGGCCTGTACTATCTAATGATGACGATGATGTATCTGTAATAGTCCCCTTTTTGAGGCCGTAGGGTTTCAGTATCTTCTTGATGAAGCCTGAGAGAAATGATATCCTTCGCTGGAACACAACTCTATATTTCTTTCTATCTATCTATCAATACCATCTATGAATATCATCGATTGACAGCTACAAAGCCGTCTCATCTACAACACATCGCTTAGTTTTAGAGCTAACAAATAAGAAATAAACAAAAATAGTCCAGCTATAACAGTAAACATTCATTTTACAACATTCAGCTGTAACAGTAAACATTCATTTTACAACATTCAGCTATAACAGTAAACATTCATTTTACAACATTCAGCTGTAACAGTAAACATTCATTTTACAACATTCAGCTATAACAGTAAACATTCATTTTACAACATTCAGCTGTAACAGTGAAATTGTACAAACTTTCAATTCTATACAGTGTGGCTTCAGACACCGAATAAAACTCATTTTCATACAACCACTATAAAGAGATTTTACTACGTTTTTTTCTTTGATTGGTATCTTTTTTTATCAAATAGCATTAATTAAACAAACAGTGTCCAACATAACTAATTTCGATTAAAAGTTTGTGTAACAGAGCGCGTATGGGCGCGTATGGGCGCGTGTGAGAACATCAGCAGCGAAGAATAGCTGGCTAGCGAAGATATTAGCAGAAACAGTCGGTAAAGCTTGTATGCAAATTAGCAAGTGTGCGTCATCAGAAAAGCAGAAAATAGTACAACATGTGGTCAAGAAGAGAAGCATGTTGCGTTCCAGACAAGATGGACTTGCGAGTCGAGGGTGAAAAACGTTGGCTGAAGCCGCATGAAGTGGTAAGGAGATAGAGACTTTTAAAAAGCACGCGTGTGCGAAAAGATTTTGAAAATATAATGAAATACGGAGTTTTGGAAGAATAACGAATGAATTCATTTTATTCCCGCTTAAAAAAGCACCTAGTGGTATTTTTGTTTCTTTCCTTTTTTTTTTTATTTGTTTGTCCCTTTGCAGCTGTGCAGGACAGCGTGTGTGTCAGAGTGGTTTGAACTGTAAGAACACAGTTAATAAGTAACGGCAACGTTACATTTCTAAAGATTTATTTCTCATTAAAATCAAGAAATAAATTTATTAATTACCACAAATAACGGTACTTATCTAGTTTACGACTCTTATCTCCGGCAACTTCTGGCAGGTTACGCAAGCAGGCGGAAGATACCGAAAGTAAGGCTGCCAGACGATTAATTCAAAACGCGGTGTATCCCTCATGTTAAGAATAACTTTCTAATTATAAAGCAAAATTTACTGTGAAAAAAAGGAGTGGATATTTCACGTTGGCATAGCGTGTGGATTGTCATTTTCGGTTTTAAATTTATTTCTTGATTTAATTTAAACTTGTTTTCGGTTTTAAATTTATTTCTTCATTTAATTTAAAGCTGATTGGATAATGCCAACGTAACCTGTCAAAAGATTCCGAAGCCAAGTTGCCAGAGTTTTAGTAGTATACTAATAATATCAATAATATTAAATTACACTATCATAAAACTACTACACTGTTTTAACTTCGGTAACCATTCTAGGGTTCATATATATATATATATATATTGTTTTTATTTTAATATAATTATCCACTGACACGTGTTTCGTCATCAACGACTCAGAGTGGCTGAATCTAGCGAGATTCGAAATCGGGACCCCACGGTCAGGAGCCTAACCCCCTACCGCTCGTCCATCTCGTGTTACTGTTTTTGCGATACGTTTTTAATGAATTCAGTTATTTACGAAAGTGAACTTCTTAGCTAAATGCGAGTTGGAAATAATTTACATATTAACCAATTTGGTACTCCCATATGCGGAGCGGCATATATATATATATATATATATATATATATATATATATATATATGTTAATGTAATTATCCACTGACACATGTTTCGCCGTCTACGACTCATCAGAGTGGCTGAAATCAGGACCCCACGGTAAGGAGCCTAACCTCTTACCGCTCGTCCATCGCGCACGATTGTTTGAATATATCGCGATTTATTTTATACGAAGGCGTTCTAATTTTTATTCCGCCTAAAAATCAGACGGAATTGCAAATTGCATTGTTATGATGACTGAATATATGCATTCATAACCAGCAAGTTTCATCTCTATTACAGCTATTGATGGTAGGAGACTCTAAGAAAGCAACACCTATCTTACTGGTACTACTTCCATCTCCCTAGTTCTTCAACTTTTCGAGTTAAAGAAAGAGATTTAACTTTTGGTGCAATTCTCATATATATATATATATATATATATATATATATATATATAAATATTCAAAATTATAAATTCAATATGGCGTTATGGAAAAATGAAAAGGTATTTGCAGCTTCTCTTCCAATTTTTGGATTTTAATCATGTCAAATCACATTTCAGTTCCTTTTGACGGATTGTTTGTTGCTATTTCTTCTGATGAGTTAAGGGCATAATAGATTCACTGATTGATATAAGAATTAAGTGATTGCTTTTGCGCTACGAAACAGATAATGTCAAGAATTGTATATGTCAACTGAATTAAAGGAATTAAGATGGTCAACATCATGAATTTTGGAATATAACTTTTGTCATTTATTCTCTCTCTCTCTCTCTCTCTCTCTATATATATATATATATATATATATAAAGTTGTAGTTGCTGTTTGTTACACGGACTCCTACAGCTGTAAAGATAGCGCTACATAACCATATAATGCATATTCTGAACGTACATGACGCATAGATATTTGATCGCAATTAACATTTTCATGGGCGTCTTCGTTCGCGCCTGACAATCATAAAAAGAAATACGATGTGTTCGTTCATATCAGTGCATTACCTGAAAATTATAGAAATTAATAATAACAACGGAAACAGAGAAACTTTCTTGCGTATTTGCAAACATTATTACATAAATCCAATTTGAAAATGTAGAAAATTTTCTTTTAGTAAATAGTTAACATTTTTACGTGAAATAATATTTTCAAAGATATGACCACGTTTCTCGATTCATAATACATCTTAACCACGCAAAACACATCGATTAAGATTTCATACTAAATGTCAACGATGCTCTCTCCACAAAGGGGTGACCCCTCGAGTTAATACCACCAACAAAATGAAAAATAAATCTGTCCTTTTCTTAACAATAAATTGTTTTTGCAATAACACTTTCAGAAAACGAGCTGAAAAATGTTAATCATTTAATAAAAAAAATTATAAAACATTATTCGTTTAGCTAAATTTTCCAATTAAATATCAGAAATGTTATGGAGCATAAGTTTTGGAGCAAGAGTACAGCGAGATGTTCAGCGATTCCAAGGAAAAAGATGTGTTTTGCGTTGAGTGGGTGAAGTTATAGATTAGAAACCTATCGAACTTTACTTCAATTCATGAAATTTAACTTATATTCTACGATACCAAATCAATGAAAAGTATATTTTTGTACCCAACTCCAAAAATATAATGTATGAAATGCAAATAATAATAATAATAATAATAATAATAATAATAATAATAATAATAATAATAATAATAATAATAATAATAATAATAATAATAATAATAATAATAATAATAATAATAATAATAATAATAATAATAATAATAATAATAATAATAATAATAATAATAATAATAATAATAATAATAATAATAATAATAATAATAATAATAATAATAATAATAATAATAATAATAATAATAATAATAATAATAATAATAATAATAATAATAATAATAATAATAATAATAATAATAATAATAATAATAATAATAATAATAATAATAATCATCAACAACAACACCAATAATAATAATAATAATAATAATAAACTACCATAAAGTGATATGGAAGATGAAAAAGTTAAGATAATCCGTCTCCTTGCAACAATACCGAAAAACTTTGAAAAGAGAATGGGAGGAATTGGAATCAGGGGGATAGCCGAGAAGATACAACGGATAATAGTAATGAAAACAACAAAAATATCAAGTAAAACCCTTAATTCCGGGGACTAACACATGAGTTACAGATACAAACAGGACATACATAAATGCTACAAATATAAAATACAAAAAATCATGAAAAGTAAAACCATATTTGTAACTTAATTCCTCTTACTTTTTCCCATTTTTCGTGTGTGTCGCTAAAAACTAACGCCGCACCAAATAAGCAAGGAAGGTCAAGGAGGATAGAAATATCGAGGAGAGAATACACTAGCCAGGCCGGTGGATAAGTGTAAAGAGGATTAGAACATTGGGGAATCTTTTTGCCACCTAAATTCCAGTAGATCAATGGTCGCTACCAACGAGAAATCAATGGTAAGCAACTAATTTATCTGTAATGATTATCGAAAGACGTAAAGAGCACTGGAAATCTGGAGAGACTTTTGTCACTCAGACGCCACAAGTTGTTCCCAAAAGAAAAAAATCTTTGCTGATGGTCTGTGAGACTACTCCGAGTAAGTAAATAATCTAAATATTAATTTACTTGTCCGTACGTCCAGTGTCACAAAAAACATCATCATCGCAAACACTAATTAATGAGAAACTACTTACCTCCATTTATTGTCGCTCTTTATCAGTTAAAAATCATTAAAACCATTTTCCATCGAAAAGATTTTAAAAAACATGGCTGTCTACATACGGTTTCACATTTGCTATTTTGTTTTATAATTTAAAAAAGTCATGTTGAGAAGAAACTGTAAGTTTTTTTATTATAGTTTCTTTTTAAAATTTAAAAAAATGTGCAACTGAATTGACATCTGTTCCTTTATAATTTATATTAAAAATTATTCAGGAAAAAAAAAACAAGCAAAGCAAAGTGTTTAGTGTTTAATTTTAATTTTATTTTTAAATTTAAATTTTTCAAATACATTTTTTTTTAGCTTTAAAAGGTTAAAAAACATTTGCTAAAAAATTGTTTTAAATTTGTCGTTATTTTTTTTAATTTTATTTTTTATTCATTTATTTATAATGTGTTTTCAAAAATGTTCAACTACCGTGGAATTTCCACGGGTTCTGCTAATAATAAGGAACTAAAAGCGTTAGTACTCCCTCGACATGCATACTCTTGATTAAAACGCCAAGCTGCAAAATCACCCGATTTCACTAGGAGTCGTCTGATATCAGACAGCCTTCTTTCTATTCTAATTCTTTCTTCGCTCGAACGGATAATCTTTGGAATTTCTCCTGTTTCCTGCTTCACTGCTGTACTAACATGCAACAATTTTAATATAACGTGGACACAAATCTAGCTACTCAACTCCCTACTTAAATTGTTCCTACATGCATGGTTCCTAATTCACAATAACACTTTACGTTAATGTGGTAAGTTGCTTTGTTTTGGGATGAATATGAACACGGGGTTATGGAATAGATGCAAAAGAACAACGGTTTCCTCATTCAATCCTGGGTAACGCTGGGTTTTCCTACTAGTAACAAAATAAATGCTCGATTTAAAAGATGGCGTTTTCATTTAGCAATTATCTATGTGAAACGCTTACATTCTCATCTAATAGATGCCCCCATTAACAACAGCAATGATAAGTAAATTATCCTCGAATAAGACCTAAAATAACGACTGCATATTTATACAAAACTAACAAGAAGAAAAGGGATCCTAACCATGAACAGACGGGAACGCTCCACGCATAGGAAGGGAGGCACTTTGCAGTAGAGAATAAAAATAAATAACTTAAATACCGATGGGTGGGGGGTGGGGGTCTTGCTGAACTATGTCAGCAAACAAATGCTGACTACAGCGCTTTTGATTTCCTCTTTTTTCTTCTTTCTCATTCTCTCTGGCAATTGAGAAACCGGGCCGTAACCAGTGCACGGAGCATTAGAGGTTTTATGAATAGCAACTACAGCACATCTCTAAGTTACCCCCACTTATGCGTACGCGCATGCGTGTGCTAAGTAATTAGGGGAGAGGGCATAGTTTGCTGACTGGCACTTTTTCTTTCTTCTAATTTAAAGAATGGGGAAGGCATTCCAAGCGAAAATGGACCTCTTACATTTAATGGGTCATTGATCTCAAATATCTTTTCGTCTAGCATGAAATAATTCTGAGACTACTTTTTAAAGTACATCGAAATTAATTATTACGTTTTATGAAGGTATTTGGAAATTGAAATTTAAAATTTTTTTTAATCAATATTCGTTCCAAAAAAAAAAAAAAAAGGACTTTGCCACTGAGACGTAAGGGGCTACTATGAATTAGGGGCAATACTTAGAGGGTTATTCTAAGTAGAGAGTTAGGCAGGAAGATGTTTGTTCACATTACATTTAATTTTATTATACTAGAACAGTAAGAAAGCTAGAATTCCAAAGTCTATTAGAGTAGAAGAGATTCTGGCATCTGATAACCTTTACAATAAAAAGGCGTAATTTTGCTGTTTGACGTGTAAGTCAAGGTCACATACGTCGAGGGGGCACCAGTGTTCTAAGTTCCTGATTATTATTATTATTATTATTATTATTATTATTATCATTATTATCATTATTATTATTATTATTATTATTAATATTATTATTGTTGTTGTTGTTGTTGTTAGTTTCTTTCTTTACATTTCATAAGTTAAATTTTTAGTCTATTCGGATTAAAAACGCAACAATATTCTTGGTTTATTTCGAGACAAGAATATATATTTTCTGAAAACTTTTTTTTACAAGAGGGCCACGATTTATCAATGCCCGAAGGCCACTCAAGGATAAGAGTTAATGAATGTAAGATGGTTGTGTAGTAATCGTTTAAAGGTGTAGATTAGGTAGAGTTTGGATTATTTAAGGGGACGGATCAATAAGAACTTGTTTACATTAGATTTGAAGGATACCATGTTGTAATCGGCCGGGAAGTAGGCCAGTAGAACAGCGTTCCACAAGCAGATAGTTCCAGTAAAAGATAATTTGTTCATTGAATCTGTGTTTAGATTTAGCACAGATAGAGAGTAAGGTAAATTGTTGATAGTGGTTGGAGCTGGTCGAGTGTTTTTATTTTTTGTGAAAATTGGGCAGCTTTTACTTAAAAGAACTCCAAGTCAGTCCCGTGATGAGAGTTTATTGACTCTGGTTCTGGATGGAAGTTTGACGATTTCAACTTTGATTATGTAACCCGTTTAGTTAATTTTCAAAGTGGATAAATTTTTGTTCTCTGGGATTAGAAAAATAATTTACTTGAAAGGGGAAGACAGAGTCGTTCCAAAAGTAAGGTTTGCCATTTTTTTTTTTGACTCAAAAACTAAAACGTTGTAGAGTTACGAGAACGAGAATGGTACCATTAAAACGAGCGACCTTCTGTGCTGTAGAATTTATTTTTCTACATAGTCACCACCATTTTTAATGCACTGTTTCCAGCCTCTTTTATGTTTCAGTCGTAAATGTCCAGAGCGCACTATGTCTCCCATATTTCTGTCACCACTCATTGACCGACGAAGCCATCTCCTAACTTTGCTGACATAAATTGCACCGGGTTCATAAATGTTCAACAGGCATCGGTAAATGTTGACCGATTTAATTGGTTTTGGCACGGAGGAATTCAGTGATGAACCTCTGCTTAAGACGCATGTCAATGACAGGAGTTGATTTCTTAGAGTCTCACTCTGTCAATATCTACAACTGTAACAGAAAATGTTCAGGTCATGAATGCTTAAGTGCAGTCATCATAAAAATGCAATTTGCAATCCTGTCTGATCCATTCTGGTGGAATAAAAATAGGCGGCATTAGTTCTGAGACATCTGGCGTATATATCAAGGCAAGATCACTCGTCGCTTTTCAGCCAAACCCTACTTGTCCCAGCCAGCAAGCATTCTGATTGACCGATCGCTCACATCAGCCGTTCTCGATCGTTGGACTTTCTTAGTTTAGCCCTTCTCGGCCGTAACCTGAGTATCAGGACGTATCTTTAAAGCACTCCTGTAGTTCTCTTAGTCCAGATATGTTGTATTCAATTTACTTAGCAGTTTGTTGTAATTGTCTTTCTTTTCCTATTTTCCATCGGAAGTCCACTTTGTTTTACGTTTCTTCTCTTTCCGGCAAGTGTAATCTAGTTTTTGTTTCGTATTGTAATTCCCTACCGTTAACCCGATCCAAATGTCACAAGTTTTGCTCATTTTTATATTTGTTTATATTTATTTATTATTGTTTATGCGTTGTGTATCCTGATATTAATAATTGCATCTCCCAAAACGAACACGTCTATATGACCGTGTGATAGTAGATTCTTCTGGTATGTCACGCTGTGTTTTTAGATTCTCTGACGACAGGGTAAGCTGTTGTCTGCTGTTCTCAGTTTGGCTGGTTTATTATTATTGCCAGCACGATTGAACTTAATAGGCTTGAATCTTTTAATTGGAAATGTTTGTTCATCACGAGATATGATAGAATATTTATATTGTCTAGTTATAGTCTTATGTGACTGAGCACAGAATTCCTCGTCTCCCTTAAATATCTTCGCAGTCATAGATCTGTTGATTGTCTGTAGTGTTTTGTTGGCTAAATTTCACTTCTCTACGTTTGATAACAATTTCAAAATATAAAATATATTGACCTGCAAAAAGCGATACACAGAGTCTATATATCATCATTAATTTGTGTATACTATACTATTATATAACGTCTATAAAATCCTAATATTATGAATAAATTTCACTCTTAAACCGACTTATGTGATCCATTACTACACGTAATGAGACCCCAACGTGGGAAACCCATATTTAATAATGCTAATCCGATGTCAATGGAAGTGGTGTATTTTCTACTTATTATGTTGGACTGTCATTACATGTGAATACAAATTTAACAAAAGGATGTGTACACAGTAACCCCTCGGTACTTCGGGGTTCGATTATCACGGATTAGCTACTGCACGGTTTTTTACATACAATGTAGTTATTGCAAAGGGTTTCCCCCTCTTTAATTGCTTAAATTATTTTTTATTTTATTTGTTTAATTTTTAATTTCTTTTTAAGAAATAGATTTTTTTTTACATATGTACGTACGTACGTATGTTTATGTCAGGTCATGTGATATGCTACTGGTACCATGTAACCCAGTACTACCTGCCTCATGGTCGGGTCACCGGCGACTAAACTGGTTCCCCCACCAGACGTTTGGTGAGGAGGGTGGCTAGTCCCCCTGAAGAATTAAAAACAAGACCTTCCAAAGGGCGAATGAACCCTTTTGGGGGGGGGGGGTCAACGGCCAACTAGCACCGTATAAAATAATGTGTGAAATTTGTCATCATCATCATCTTTACTATTTTATTATCATATTTTATGTATGTATGTATGTATGTATGTATGTATGTATGGGGTGCCACAGTAACTAACTTGTTGCATGTACTTGCTGAATTCTCTAGTGTTGCAGGTGTATTTATGTAAAGTACTAAACTGTAATAGCGTACTGTACAACCTAACAAGTGTTATTTTTATATTATCAAAATAGTAAAAGGTTGGGTTATAAACAGTAAAGCGATAATTTTAAACAATTAAATACGGTCAAAAATAATGGTTTTGTTCTACTTCGCGGATTTTCGAATGATATTCGAGGAAATACTGTACACCAGCATATGTAGTGATAGAAGAGTGCGCTAATGATGTTTATGGATTATCTTCGTAATGACACGGTTGCCTGGGAATCTTGTATTATTACTACTGAAGACAGCCTTTTGATCAAGGTAGTATATTTCTTTTCGAGCCTGGTTAATAGTATGTTGTCTTTATTAATTTGCTCGTATGTGAGATGTTAGGAAACGTGTAAAATGTCATTCTACGTAGTGGTTCTGGTTTGCATTTTCTGAGAATGGTTGTTTATAGATAACGCAAGATGAGTTTTGTATTTTATGTCTTTTAGTTGACTGCTGTATTTCACAAAGCCATCGTTCATTCTCTGTGGTTTGTTGATGGCTGGTAGATCAGAAGAATCTACATTTATTATACACGTTAGTGAAGATAAGTCACCCAGTAACAGTATTATCCACTGATGTATATCACATCTGTTATATATTCTATTATAATTGACATCTTGGCTGTTGTTCTGATATCATTGATGTTTCTGTTTCTGTTTCATTTCGTATGAATCAAATGATTATTGTTGGCATTCGTTTCTCAATATCTTTCTAGTTAGAATTCTTTCTAGAAATAACTCGGGTACTTAAGAGAGGGCCACATGAAAGTTGTATACATACCTAAGTGGATTCGAACCTGGCACTACACTACAGATTGTCAGTCCATGTCGTTAACTGTTCGACCACCGACATCTTCCTGGTATCTCTGTTAAATACGATTGATAATAGGTTATAATATAATATGAGAGAAAAAATATTTCTGATTTCTATTTGCAGTTTGAAGTGTAAGTGTGCCAGAGAACTTTTAGTGGTATATCAAACATGGAATATTTTTTCTTGCTAAATATACCACGATATATTTAACCATTTATTACTTGATACGGCAATGCATCTACCGCACAGTTGTAGCTATCCGTGACTAGTCGGTATTGTAGTAATGTGTTTTTGATAAAGGGTGTGCCAACATGGATATTTTGGCAAGAATATCCTTTTTCTTGACAAAGGTTTCGTTTCCGTGTAGATTTAATTTCCATGATTTGTTGCTGAATTGCGTTCGATGGCTTTAGTCAATAGCAGTAACATATTCGCTTCTTTTGGGATTAATTGGTCCCCCGACAAAAGGAGGGGGGACCTGTAAATTCGCCCTGGTTCGTTCATTCGTTCGTCCGTTCATCTGTCCGCCCTTTTCTCAATAACTACGCATTGGAAGTTTTTGAAATTTTGCTCAAACATTAAACATGATATGAGTAAAAAAAGTAACAGAACGGATTTTCCGGGAAAACTCCGATTACCCCCAAAGGGGGTGCCTTTCGGGTTAAAATAGCTAAATCTAAGACTTGTGCTTATTAAAAAAATTGATGCCTTGGATTTTTATAAATTTTGAAAAGTTGTAACCAACTTATTTCAATATAATTTTGTTTGACTATACTTCACAATAACTCCTGGGTGTGCCACAGGGGCTCTTTTAGGGTAAAAAAACCCTACATTTTTGGAATATTTTACTATATTTGTCCAAAATTTTCTGTGTATGTCTATTTAGCAGTTTTGTTGCTGAACTCAAATTTAAATATATTAAGGCCTTGGGGACTTTTAGGACTAAATGGGGGGGGGGGCAAATGATGGACTTTCTTTTTTCTTTTCTTTTTTTTTGCATTGAGCAGAACTCACATTTACATATGTTAAGGCTTAAAACTGCACCGTTTGTTAATTTCCATCAGGATTTGACGTCCCTTGGGGACTTTGGAGGCGAAATAGGGGAAAACAATGCTGATCGTAGTCATTTTTTATGCCTCGTTCACTATGCACTTACGGAGAACCACGCATGTTTACTTGTCTTGCATAAAAAATCCGCTAGTCTCAGGAAACAACGAAAAACGAGGAGTTTTTCTTAATTCTGATGAATTTTCCTAGGTACCTGGATTATCACTCCAAAATATAAGAGTGTTTGTTTTATAGCTGACAGTTGACTAAATCGATTTTAAGGTTGTATTTTATTTAGAAAACGAAACGACTTATGTTGTGGTATTCCTCGTATTTACGTATAAAAGCACATTCGAAAATGCAATCAACGATAATAAATGAATTGTCTATAAAATCTTGGAACTGATGGTCGGTTTACTGAGTGTCATGAATAAATACTCATAAAAGCGCTATTGATGTGGACTTTTCAATACCAACTCTTGTAATTGGCATCCGAAAATAACATTTTAAGATGTTGGATCTGAGACTTTATTTTTAGGGTCTGATATCTGTCAAGTTTTATCAGCTATTAAAGATATCTAAAGTCATAGCTCGCTCTGCATTTTCTTTTAGTTGATTTTGAGGCGGGTGTAAGTATAAAAAGACTAAGTTAATTTTGATGGTCCGATTATAGCAGCTTTGAAGTGCCGTCAATCCCTGCTTTATTGCTTTATATTTTTCTTCAAATATCTATGGAAACTGAGTATAAATTGGGTTTTACCCTCGACGTCTCTGTGATACGTTACTATCGTGTTAGGCATTAATGTTTGTTATGCACGTGATCTGGAATATTTTGGCGGGAAATTTCTGATTGATGATTCCAGCCTTTCTAGCTGGATGTTGCTATTTGTACTTATAGTTCAGATCTGAGCTCTGATTCGATTATTTGTATATAACGGCGTGTTGTTACATCAGTTAATATGCCTTCGTTGTAATCCAAAATGTAACCATTGTAAAAGAGGATTTCTCCACCTACAAGGGATATGGTGTCCGCAATTACTACGGTACATGCATATGAACAGCTAAATTCTTGAATAAATGTCTGCGGCGCTTCATTTCTAAAACATTTCATGTTATCTCTATGTGCAGTTAATAGGTACGTGTGATTTTTTTTATATTCAGGTCATGTGCCAGCCTATGCTGCAGTATTATTACAGGCGCACCTGCATCTATAAAAACATTTACACCTTGTCTAATTTCAGTAACAACCTCAAATAGCTGTGCATCACTAGTTGCTAATGCGGTTCGCTTTATAGGTTTCACGAAGCTTCGGAATTTCTCGCAGGTGATGAAAGCCTTAAAGTAAGTATTAGTTAACTGCTAGATTTATTTAGCCATTTAAACCCAGGTTAATAGCCCGTTTATTTCTCAACCAAACAGAGTTGTCGAAAACAATCGTTGTCTCATATTACCATAAAATATTTTGCTCTTGTAACTCGTCTTTGAAGTTTGTCCGGTGTGTACACACGCAATTTACGCATATATATTATATATAATAAAGCTGAATGTGTGTATGTGTGTTTGTGTCTGGTCACGAATAGGCTCCTATATGGTTGACTATTTAAAAAAACTGATTACACATAATGATAGAAGATGTATCGAGACACAGGAATGGGTATGTTTGATCTGGCAGAACGGTGGTTCATTAAAATTGTGGGGTCTGCATTCGAGCCTGATCCACAAAGTATGGAAATAAAAAATTTAAAAAAAACGTTTACAAGTGTTTTTGATATAGATGTATATAAGAATACTTTGATAAGTATGTTTCAACTTAAATAATCCCTATAATAAAATTGTGGGGTCTGCGTTCGCGCCTGGCCTCCATAGAATGGAAGTAGGCACAAACTTTAATAAAGACTTTTCATATCTATCTGCGTAAGTATACTTTGATAATTATGTTTCAGTTTGAAGAAATATGGTATAATAAAATTATGGGGTGTTCGTTCGCACCTAACCTCCAGAGAATGGAAATAGGTCACAAAGTTTAACAATTTTTTTTTTTATATAGATCCACAGAATATTGTGATAAATGTTTTAGTGTGAACAGGTATGGTATAATAAATTATGGGGTTTATCTATTTTATTTTTACTTTCATCATTTTTTGCTTTGGTTTTGATACCCCCAAATTCGAAGCTATCTCTTTACAACCCTTCCTTTTCATAACCTATCATACTTTCATAAATCAGAGTCCATTTTCTGTAGGCTGTTTTTGAACCCAGTCAACGACGGGTACTTTTGTTAGTATATATATATATATATATATATATATATATATATATATATATATATATATATATATTACTAAACTACCCCTGACCCATTTGGTCAGTAGGTTATAATAGCTATGGAATTAATGTATGAGCGTGACACTTGGGACGTAAAGAAAATAGTTTTTTTTTTACACAACAGAAACATTTCTATGAAAGTATATTAAAATGAAAAAAGAATATAGATAGATTTCTATGAGTCGTTCTGTTTATTATAATTGATTATTTTGGAAAAAAAATAAAACTTATAGCCATTGAATTATAAGTGGTTTTCCATACTTATAGGTAAATGTGCACTGAACAGATACCATAATACTTAAAGTTAAATTCAAATGTTGATATAGCTTTCTTAAATGAAATTGTTAGTTGAAGGTACAGAATAGTTAAAACACTCCTCATGTTAAGAGTGGCTTTTTAAATAGAAATTGAAAATAAAATGTAACGTTTTTTTTTCATTTATTTTAATGAGCCATTGGGTCTAATATTTCATTTATATGTTAATAATAAGGCAAATAAGACTAATTAAAATAATGCGGAAATGAACGCTGTAAAAAAAAACGCAGAAGGTATTATCAATTAAAAAAAACACAAGCGGGACGCTGAAAACGTACACAGTAAAACAATACGTTTTATTGTCGATGTGAATATTTACGCTGTTATGGGTGTATGCGTGCGCAACCGGAAGTCGTAAACCGGGTGTTGGGTTACAACACTCGTTACAAGGTCATTTGAGTTATATATATATATATATATATATATATATATATGTATATATATATAATTTATCCATTTCTGTGGCAATATGATATTTCAATTATATTTCACATTTTTTCTATACTAATACTTTATTTATAAAGCTCAATGTAAATACAGAGCATATAACAATCAAATAACAAAAGTTTATATTACAAATTTCATTCCTATTTACACCGCAATTTGTATTCATACGTAATAAAAAACAACAAAAAAAGCTATTTATTATAATGACGTTTCATATGTCATAAAAAAGTCCCTTTTTTATTATAACGTTTCACACGTCATGGAAAAAACAATTTATTTTTCTGACGTTTTACACGTCATAAAAAAAGAAAAAGCTTTTTTCTCATTATTACTATATTAGTCGTTAAAAACTAAAAGATTTTTTATTTTCATTTTTCATCAATTATTCAAGTTATCTAGAAGCGCCAAATTGAATATTGTATGAGAAACGCGTACAAAATAGTAAAAATAAATAGAAAAATCTACGCAATATTTTGAATGCTAATTTTATGATAGTCTTCCAATTAGGTAATAGAGGGAAAGTCCTTTAGTTTAGTATAAATGGCGGAAAGTTTACTTAATAGACGCAGGTATACTATTTCCGTGCACGTGGATACACATACCATTAAGTGATACTTTTTCCCAAGCACTACTGATTGAACGTTATTTCGAATTTTCCAGGCTAAATATACACATGAAAGAAAATTTTGAACCGACGCACCTCCTTCACCAATCTCGGAATATATACATAAATTCATAATTGATATAATAAAGCTAGTTGAGTACTTCGAATCAGTACGAATAAACTATAAAGGAAAGTATTATGGTGTCATACTAATCTACCTTATTCAGAGTGTAAATAGACTCTCTTAAAAACTATGAATAGAGGTACGGTCACGTGTCGTGACAGTAATGAGTGGCAATTATAACTACAGTATCAAACGTTAACTTTCTGTAAAATACTATTTCTGTAATTTAATAACGACACACTTGTAAATACACCACCGTACTGTCTTATTTTCACTCTTTTTTCATGACACACAAGACATTTTGCTACTCGGAACGTAAGGATCTACTATTAAGGATGGAGAGTTGAGCAGCGTGAGGTTTGTTCACATTGCATTTAAATTTTTGAAGGTCACTAAAGTAATAATAGCAGCAAACAGGAACGTAATTCCAAAGTCTAGCAGTCCAAAGTAAGTAGCTATTTGAATAAAAGCGTTCTAGAATCTAATGACCTCAACGGTGAAGGGGTAGGATTTTGCTGCTTGACACGTTAGTCGAAAATCTGTATGTAAGCCGGGCAAGTGCTAGGAGTGCATCAAAGTACCATTACCACACAGCTCTTGATTCTAACTTTAACTGAATCTGTAGTACGGGGGACATAAAGCGCCATCTTTTTTAGTGTTTGGTATGACTCTACCGAGGATTGAACCGTGATGTTCCGGCTCATTAATGAGCAATCTTACTGTTATGCCAAGTTCACCGACCCATAACGCATAATGGTAAAAGTGTTTGACAATCGACCAGGAGACTTTTAATCAAGGGCAAGTGGAGTGGCGCACTCCTTTTCGCCTTGGTGTAAACAGATAATGAAACGAGAACCTTCGGGTCGCTCTCGACTACAGTTGCCTATATATGTCATCCACATACAGTACTGTCTCGCTGTATTACAGCTCATCAGCACGGCTAGACAACTACCTTAAGCCAGGATCAAAACCCAACCGCCCAAACGACAATCAGGTTTCTCACCATTACGCTATTCGGCTGCTGCTGTGCGGATAGTGAATTAACGATATTTTGGCATCGTCCAAATACCTAATATATAACATACATATATACATATACTAGCAGAGATATTTAACATTGTCGGGGATTGAATGGGAACCAACAAACTCTCCACCTTCCCATACTTTATTGTCGGTGAAATCACCCATTTCTTTTAATCAAATCGATTGATTGGCCATCGTTGTGTACGAGGAGGAAGCTTCACATGCCTCCTCATCTCATGCAGTAAGTCGAACACAAGAAAGTATTTGTAAGTTATTTGTCTGTCGATCCATCTATTTATCTATGGTATTATCGATATATCTCTTGATCTCGTTATCTATCTATCTATGGCTGTACCTATCCGTCTCGATCTATCTATTTAGCTTGAGAGATGGACGGGAGATGAATGTGAAGAATGTTGAAAGTCTGTCAAAATATGGTAAAAACTATATCATAGACAAGTTTACCAGAAGAATCTTATCAGCTGATTAGATCCACATGTACGTTACCATGTGATCAGGTTAGTTGGAGATGACATTGGAGTTGGAATTTGGGCGTTGAACAGAGCGGACGGTTTAACAGGTCGTCTCCCACCATCATTGGGGAGGGAGCTGATGTGTGTCAAAATAGAGACCTAGAATTAACCACTCAAGCAAAGATATTCACTTTCCATTCTTCTGCGATCAACACCTGGAAAGTGAATAAAATCTATATAAAATCAATCAGCGTTCTTTGAAGTGAATGAATATTCGTTTAAACAAGTTCCAGACTCCCCTCCAAGAACAAGATGAATTCCAGGTGAACAAGATCAACGACGCAGGAAATTAAGGTATGTCCAATAGTATGAAACACACACACACATTATTGGAACGTAAATAGACAACAACAACAACAACATAAGTAAAGGTTCAAACAGTGAAGAATCACGAACAATAGACATTTAGTGACACACCAGGATGGATCCTTCGTCTCAAGTACACATATTGACATATGGTGCTATGGTACACATTACACAACAGATCCCTTTTTTATACGCCATAATACACAACACTCGCACTGACTAAGTCCGCAATGCATTGTAATCTATATTGCATTGTAGAATCAACTGTTGAGTTCAAAAAATTATCCGTAAATAATGGCTTGACTTAAACTTTAAAATACAAAAGTCAAGTTTCATGCTTCAATTGTGCTCTAAAAAGAAACGTTCATTTCGAAGGCGCCCCTCTCTTATAAAAGAATCTACTGTTGACTTTATAGATTGGCCTTTTTCTATGTGCGATGATAAAATTTCTCAAATGCATTTGTGATGTTAGGTTGTATAAAAGTTTTAATGGTAAGGTAAAAAAAGGGACTTTTGATCGGATTATTTCGATTATCGATCTTTGATAATTATTAGACATAATCCGATACAAAACATACGTAGAAACACTCCCAGACACATCAAATACCTCTGTGTGAAATTAAATAAATTGTTTCCGGAATGATAGGGAATGAACCCACACACAAAGTTCCTTTAAATAATATGTACATATACATATACATAATATATAAATCTGTAAAAGTGAGAATGTGCGTGTGAGGACACTTCTCAACCTATATACTCAACAAATTATTTTAATCTACAGACTTGAAATTTGGTGTATATAGTAATCAGGCATGTGAAAACTTTTTAATTCGGATTTTCCAAAAATAAAGGGGCACTAAGAGGTCAAAATTGAAAAAATAGTACTTAAGGGAGTTTTAGGATGTTTTTCTGTTTTGCAACTGTTTCACAACTGCGCATACGCGGTCGTGAAACAGGAGAGCTTCCCCATGTTTATAAGTAGTTTTTTTTAAAGATCGTAGTTAGATAATCTAATTGTTATGGTACTTGACTCACTGTTTTTACGTTCTGTTTTTGATCTCAGCTCGAGTAATTATTTTTTGTTTTACGTAGAATGAACTTTTTAGGAAAAACATAATACTCGTATGCATATGTCTGAGTTGCTTAACGTTTTTTGTTTTTACTTTATTTTTTTAAAAGAAACTTAACATTACATTTAATACCTACGGTATTTCTGTTTATAATAAATAAGAAATTTGCATTCATTAAAATATAATATTTATGCGTATTTTACGACCGGACAACACAATCAGGTACGTCCCAGGATAGAGTACTGTCCACATCTGGGCAGGAGCTGCTAGAAAGAACATCCTGCCTTGATAGAGTTTAAAATAGACTTCGTAGCCTCATAGGAGATGTCCTTTTCTCTTCGCTGCAACCTCCATCTCATAAAAGAGATTTTGCGAGTTTGTCTCTGCTTTATTTATTTTATTTTTCTATGGCAAGTGCTCGACTGAGATTCAATCTATGCCCCCCTACCAAACCTTTCACAAGAAACACTTGTCTAGCTGAAAACACTATCAATAATTCCCCTCACTCTTTATCTGTACCTAAACCTAAACGTAGATTCTATGAACCTGTCCTGCTCTAAGTAAATCTGTCGACCTAGTCCACAAATTCCAAAATTTCATCATGACAAGTTTCAAAAAAAAATACACGATTAAACGCGGTTCTCCAACTTCCAACGTAGACCCCTACTACCATGTCTCCTTCTCCAACATAAGGGGTCTTCGTTCTAACCTTCCAGAGGTTGAAACCCAATTACAGGAGACTAAACCAGACCTTTTATTTTTAAATGAAACTGGCATTGGACAGGCTATTTCCCTAGATGAGTTTGCAATTTCAGGATACTCTAACTTAACTTCTAAATCTGACCCCCAAGATCGCCATGGGCATGGAATATGTGCCTATATTAAAGATAGCTTTCCATGTGGGAGGGACATCTCCAGGGAAGATCCTAACTTACCCTATATGTGCTTCCGGGTTGCTTTAGCTCACACTACTGCATTTATATTTACTCTCTATCGCCCCCACAACAGCGGAGTTACTATCTTTCAAAGCATATCTGAGAAAATTGACCAAGTCCTTTCTACTTATCCTTCAGCTAACATTCACGTATGTGGAGACTTCAATGTTCACAACGTCGAATGGTTGACCCACTCAAACAAGACCGATGATGAGGGGAGGTTCTGTCATGATTTCTCCATTGCCTATGACCTCACTCAGATTGTTCAGGAACCTACCCGTGTGCCCGATAATGACGGCCAGTATGCGAGCCTACTAGACCTTTTTCTCACAACTTGCCCTGAACTATGTTCAGTTTCTGTTCTGTCGCCTCTTGGATCTTCCGACCACTCTGTTGTATCAATTAAGATAAAAATGAAATGTAATAAGTCCCCAGACGTACCTCTTCATCGTACAGTATATCGATACACTAAGGCTGACTGGGATAGCTTCCGTACATTTATATCTGATCTACCTCTGCATTCCATGTTTAAAAAGGATGTGTCCTCTATAGTATTAGACCTAACTGAATGGTTAATTGTAGGTATTGACCATTTCATACCCTCTAAAAAGTTTCAGCAAAAACCTAACAGCCAGCCATGGTTCTCTCAAGAATGTGCTGCTGCCATTGCGCACAGAAATCACTTTTTCCACTGCTTCAAACGTAATAGATGTATGGAAACTAAAGCCGTTTTCAGGACTGCCAGCAACCATTGTAAGAAAGTAATAAGGAACGCAAGAGTGTTGTATGCTCAATCTGTTAAGTCCAAAGTAGCTGAGCAGAGGCTTGGTTCCCACCAGTTTTGGCAAATAGCAAACAGAATCCTGAATAGAAGCGTGTGCTCCATCCCAACTATTATCAATGGACCTGAGGTAATCTCGTCAGCATCAGACAAAGCCAAACTCTTTGTCAAGAACTTTGCAGCTAATTCTACCCTTTGCGACCAAGACCGCCAACCTCCAATATTTCCTCCTGTATCAGAAAACACGCTATGTGATATACGTATATCTGTACGTGATGTTGCCAAGCTAATCAAAAACCTTGATTCGAGTAAAGCAACTGGCCCTGATGGTATTCCAATTATAGTACTCAAAAAACTTCAACTTGAATTAGCGCCCATACTTACAAAACTGTTTAAACGTTGTCTTAAGGAGAATAGTTTCCCATCTCCCTGGAAAATCTCATCAGTATGCCCTGTATTTAAGAATTCAGGTGATCGCTCATCCCCCTCTCAGTACAGGCCAATAAGTCTCCTGTGCGTCATGAGTAAGTTGCTAGAATCTGTGTTAAATACAGAAGTAATCAAACATCTCAACAAAAATAACCTTCTTAGTGACACTCAATATGGTTTCCGTTCTGCTAGATCTACAGCAGATGTCCTTACAGTTATATCGCATAGGATTAGCAAATCTCTCGACGGTGGCAATCTTTCTAGGGCAATTGCTCTTGACATATCTAAAGCCTTTGATAGGGTATGGCATAAAGGTTTACTTCATAAGATCGCTAGCTATGGTATAGCTGGAAAAGTCTTCTCAATTATTAAATCATTTCTTTCTGATAGGTTCATAAGAGTAGTAGTTGAGGGGCAAAAATCAGAAGCTCACAGTATTAATGCCGGTGTCCCTCAGGGATCCATCCTGGGCCCAACTCTTTTCCTGATCTACATTAATGATCTTCCAAATCATATCCTTACATCATTTGTAGACATTTATGCTGACGACACTACCATTTATGGTACCACATCTAAGACAGTAAACGACCAAGTTCTCTCCAATTCTCTCTCCTCTGATCTTGAGCACGTAGTACAATGGGGAAAGGAGTGGCTGGTTACTTTTAATGCCAAGCTTCTCTCTTTACATCATCAACATTCTAATTCACATTTGTCATCAATTGAAATGAATGGCTCTCGTCTTCAGGAGGCCTCAAGTTTTGACAAGCTTCTGGGCTTGACCATTACTCCTGATCTTAAATGGAACACGTATATCAAATCTGTTGCCAAGGCCGCTGGAAAAATGGTGGGATCTTTCTATCGATCCAGTAGATATCTCACTGCTGATGCTATTCTCTACCTATATAAGAGCCAGGTACGTCCAAGGATGGAATACTGTTGCCACATCTGGGCAGGAGCTGCTAGAAAGGACGTCCTGCCTTGATAGAGTTCAAAATAGACTTCGTAGCCTCGTAGGAGATGTCCTTTTCTCCTCCTTGCAACCTCTATCTCACAGAAGAGATGTTGCGAGTTTGTCTCTGATGTATCGTTATTTTCATGGAAAGTGTTCAACTGAGCTTCAATCTATGGTCCCCCCTCGCCAAACTTTCACAAGAAACACTCGTCTAGCTGTAAACACTATCAATAATTTCCCCCACTCTTTATCTGTGCCTAAACCTAAACGTAGATTCCATGAACAAAGCTTCTTTCTTAGAACTGCACGCCTGTGGAATTGTCTTCCGTTTTCCTGCTTTCCGGCTGACTACAATATGGTTGTGTTCAAGTCTAAAGTAAATAAGTTCTTGATGAGCCGTTCCATATAAGTTATTAAATTTACCAAATTTTCATTACTAATGATTACTATATTGAACAATTTCTATTGTACACTCTTTAACCCTTATCCTTGAGTGGCCTCTGGGCCTTGATAATGTGGTGATGCCTTTGTAAAAAAAAAAAAAAAAAAAAAAGCTTCTTTCTTAGAACTGCACGCCTGTGGAACTGTCTTCCGTTTTCCCGCTTTCCAGCTGACTACAATATGATTGTCTTCAAGTGCAACGTAAACAAGTTCTTGATGAGCCGTTCCACTTGTTAACAAATTTACCGAATTTCCATTACTAACGATTACTATATTGTCCAATTGACTACTGTACACTCTTAATCCTTATCCTTGAGTGGTCTCTGGGCCTTGATGTGGTTATGCCTATGTAAAAAAAAACACGAAAAAAAACATACATAGATAACTTCATATACTAATCTAGATGCATGCCAACGTTAACGTCCGAGTACCTAAGTCCGGTGTGCGTCTTTAATTCAACTCGTTCCTGTAATGTTCTAGTTCCTTTTTGTATTATCATCTGTACGTGCTCCGCCCGCATCCAATTTGCCAAAAGATAATTAATTATAAAAGCAAAGATCGGTCGTGAAATCTTTCTCATCGAAACAAATACCGTTGCTACCTCAGCGTGTAAAACAGAAAAGGGAGTCGTAATTATTTTTTCTATTACTTTTAATAGGTTGCTTTGCCAGATGAGATATGTTTGCTCAGCCATTTAGTCTTGCAGTTAATAAAATAATTGATATGGGGGCACCTCAATGGGAGAGCAAGCGTTCGCGAGCTAATTTGGGCGGACTATTGTTATTATAGTGAACGCCATTCTCGTTATTGTTGTCTTACATTTATGGCCTCGACTCATCATTTTAATAAAGAGATTATTTCTGTCTTTCCAACGAACATCGTTGCCTATCGACACTCTTCCTTCGGTAGATACTTATAATTTGTTTATTTTAAACCTCTACGAACATTTAGGAGTTTTTATCCTGGGCCCGCAAAATCAACAGAGATTAGACCATTCCTGGTAATCTCGGAAAACAAGTAAAGACGATAGAGTCCCGTTGCTTCCCGTCTTGATTCAGGGGGCGTATCTCCACCTCCCCGTGAGTTAAACGCGCCTCCAGATACCACCTGGAAATTTCTGCGACCCGGCGCGGTACATACAGCGCCTAGCAACGGAGACTTGAAATATATTTTTCGTTATCCTTGCACCAATTTCCCCTGCCGGATTATTTGTTTCAGAATGAAACTTTCCTTCAAATATTCTTTGCATTCTTTAGTTAGTCATTGCTGTGGTCTTGAAGTCCGATAATAATCATTAAAACCAAAGTGGTATACCTAGCAAAAGTGTACTGTTACAGAAGTACACGTCATGATTCTGAGGCAATAACTGCGACCAATAGTGGTATTTACTTCCTTCTCACCACAGGAAGATATGACTTAAAGTGAGAATGTGGAGGGAAATAAGCTAGCTCCCTGAAAGAACTAGCACTTTGGCCTATTAAAAATTTCCTTGGTAGACTCGACGGCATTCCCTGGTCGAGGTGTCTGAAGTAGTAAATAATAACCCAAATGGGATTTAATCTGGGTAAATCCATTTATTCCTGGAATAAGTAGATCAGATTACATCATAGCATCCGTATTAGCAGGAGCCCACATAACAAACACAAAAATCGTTAAATATATTTCAAATAAATCTCGACGAAGACTTATTGAATTAAGGCTTATTGCAAGCTAAAACACATTTAAACAGCATGCAGGTTGCTACTGTTGCATATTAGCACTCCCGGAGCATCGCTAAATTTGCTGCTGCTGCTGCTGCTACTGGTCGTCGTCGTCGTCGTCGTCGTCGTCCAGTTAAATTTGGTTTGTTTTAAACAGAAAAATGCAGTTCAAGGGAAATATGGTTAAATGACATTTTTAGGAATTTAACTTAACTAGATTTTATAAACAATAACAAGGAATTTTAGATAAATAAAACCTAATATGTTTTCAGGAAAAAAGGTATGCTAGTTTTCATAACTAGCACAAATAATAATTTATAATAGGTCTGACCTCTAGAGTCTGACGTAGAGGTTATTTATGGCGTGGATCCTATAAGAAAGTATGTTTATCGGATAGTTTTTAAAATTCTTTTTCATGAATGTAGCTACACTTACAATTACTGGAAATGTTCAAATGATTCCAGATTCTTTTCATGTTGTACATAAGACCTTTGTATTTTGTTATCTCTTTCTTCTGTTTAATCCATCCTAATCGGAAACGATCACTTTTACTAAGGTTGCTTTTGTCGTCTGTCTTTTATAACTATGTCAGATTTAACAGTTGTTTTCTACATACGTAGTTGTAGAAATTGCATAGTCATAGTATGTATGTATGTGTATGACTTATTTCCAACTGTTCCTTCTTGTATATAATCACAGGACTTGCAGCTGCATTCGATATTCAATTTATTTTACAGATGGTCTAGTGGAGATATTTACACACCCTATTGTATATTAGCCGTCCTTCAGCAGAATGTCACATGCTTATGAGAGTGCAGATGCGCGATTTTAAAATTGTATCATTTTAGCTTTGCCATCGGTCGACAGAGTAAAAAGATCAGCTGGAGTCAAGCAGATGTTGTGGACATTGGCGTAAACTATTATTGAAGAAAAAAAAAACTGTTTTTATATATTCGACGTAAATCAAAGCCGCAATTCTGACAAATTCAGAAAATGCGTCTGATTGGCTTAAAAGGTTTTAAAATGCTTTTATTTGTTTTTATTAATTTAAGCGAATACGTGCAGTAAAATGACCTTGATCATCTGCATTTTGGACCCTTTCGTTACTCGCTACATGGATAGCAAATGTAAAGTCACTGACTCATCGATGGCAATCACCAATGCTC
>NC_136494.1:122189351-122196851 GCF_053919585.1 Euprymna scolopes
ATATACATATACATGCATATATATACATATATATAAGCATATACATGGATATATATACATATATATAAACATAAACATATACATGCATATATATACATATACATACATATACATGCATAAATATATACATATATATACATATATACATACACATATACATAAATATATATATATAAATATACATATATATACATATATATAAATATATATACATATATATAAACATATATATATACTAGCTGTACCCTGCCACGCGTTGCAGTGGCTCAATTTAGTCAATGGAAAAATTTAATAAAAGAGAAAATGCATGTTTCTTATATTAGTACAGCAATCCACTGCAAAAAGTGAAAAAGAAGGCGAAACTGAAAAAAATGGTGCTCTTGCCGAATTTGATCTGGATCCTCGAGAGTTTCTGTCAATCATTCATGTTTTGGACTTGACCAACAATCAGTGGATGAAGCCGAACGTAGCAAAAATGTTGAAACGCTAAATGCTTTTTTTTTGTTGTTTTAAAAAATGTGATTTAGTAATTAATATTTGGTTGATGGTGGGGGGAGGGGGGTTACTATATACAGATTCGAAAAAGTCGTCCAAAAACAAATAAACGAAAGCAAAAGTAAGGTAATTTACGTTTCTACCTAATTGGATAATTGTTTAGTGTTTTTATGTAATGTAAAATGTTTAATTGGCTCAAAAAACAGAAATGGTCGCGAATTCTGTTGAATACGTTAAGTTTGGGAAAGTAATAGGCCGTCGGCCCAGAGTGAAAATTCTTAATTTTAATGAGATGTAAAAGGGGTGGGCATGATTTTTGGATATAATATGTATAAAATCATAAGAAACATGGAAAAAAATTTCACAAGCAAGATTATGGTGCATTAATAAATAATTTTAATTTTAATGCACAAAAAAATGCTAACTGTTAAGTTGCCTTCGTACAAAAAAGTAGCCATTCAGAATACTTCTTTTATTTACTCCTTACAATCTACCAATCACAATCATCGTAGTGCGAGTTAAAAATTCAATATGGCTGCCTCCAGTGAAGATGAAATGTTTGTAAACAAAGACAAAAAAGAGTGCGTTATGTGCATATTTCCAACTAAAACATTGAATGTTAGATCTTTTTCAGTGAAGACATGGACGCGCTTTTTAGAATATGTTAAAAAATGGAAAGGTTTACATGGACCACAAGCAGAAATTGCGAAAAACTTTGACTTAAGCTGTGATTCAACTGAAATACCACCTCGTGTTGGGTTTCACCAAACTTGTTATGCACGTTTCACGGATTATCAGAAAATTGAAAGAATTCAGAAAAAACTAGAAAAGAATACTGATAACGTTTTCGAAGGTAAGTTTAAGCTTTTAATAATTTTTATTTTTATTGATACGTATTTGGAAAGAGACAATTTTTCTTATACTCCCTCTATTCACTTAGGCAAGTACGTGTGAACTGAACAGCATGAAAAATTTTATGGTAGGAAAAAATGGATTTAGAGTAACATTTCGTATATAAATTTAATGGAAAATCATCCTCCATTTCCTGGAGACTATTGTTAATTTTTTTTTACCATTAACCCTAAGTCTGAGTGCCAAGATTGTAATTTACCCCCTCCTCTCCCAATAAAAAAACGCACAGAATTTATCTTCACTAGAAAAAAGGTCAACACCTCTAAATTCTAAAATATATTTATTCAATTTAATTGATTTTTAATTTTTTTTTTTTTTTTTTTTGTAAACTTCTAAGTTGTACAATCTTTTTTCTTCTCGGGGGAGGGAGCGATTTAAATGAGGGTGTTAATCTACATTAATATCTTTTCAAACAATTGAATATGTACATAAAAGTTGGCATCTGTTTTAGAAAATTTCACTTGTAAAGAAAACAAAAAAAAAACTAGAGTTTATTTCTATTTACTTGCCTCCCCCACGAGAACATAGATACAAAACAGGGTTTTATTGTGGGTAAAATTTAGTTCACCAAAAATGTATTCTGATTGGAACAAAAATTACAATTGCCTCAGTTTAGAAAGATTTCTCCTTCACAAATCTGAAACAAAAGATAACCTGTATTATCAGAATAAAGGGTACACTTTGTTCTTAGCCAAATGCTGTTACTATTTAACAGTTTTCATAATTTCAATAATTTTAGCTATTGGTTTTAATCTGGAAATGTTTCATTTCTTTTATGATTCTAAATATAGATACAACTGTCTATGGTACCATTTCTTGATTCTAGCACTTCCACAATCAGTCACTTGACAATCTATTCCATTAACCTTTATCCTCGTGTGGCTTTTAGCCTTGATAAGTGGTAACTCACTAGTAAAATAAAGTGCATTGCATATTGAATTTACCTACCAATTCCAATGATAAATATATTGCATGATTTTGTAAACATCCCTTGGTCCGATTAATAATGAGTCACCAGACGATTTAATTGTAGAATGTAAATTAATAACATACAATTTTTTCACAGAAGTTTTATCAGCACTATACAAAAAAAATCTTAAATTTTTAATGAAATGTTTTGGATTTATGAAATAATGATTGGATATTTTTAATTTGAACTTTTCCATATACTTTGTTATTTCAAATGCATATTAAACTCCTAAATATATTTATTTTTACAGGGTCCCCATCTCAAGAAAACATTGATGCGACTACTGCCGAAAATGATGATCCACCAGCTAAAAAAAGACGGGTTCTTCGTTCCAATTTTGATCGACCATCTTTGCCAGCTAGATCAGAGCATATTTTACCAGATGTTTGCATACTATGCCAAAAAGTAAAAACTATAGTGTGCAAAGGATCTGGCAAAAGAAACAGGGAAAAACTTGTCAGATGTTCGACAATAGAAGCTGCTAATTTAAAACGAGCAGCAGAAGAAAATGAAAATGAATCACTCCTCATGCAAATAAGGAATAAAGATTGTGTAGCAATCGAAGTGAAATATCATAACTCATGTTACCGTGACTTCACTCGATATTTAACCAAACCAACCAAAACCGAACACTCTGAGCAAACTTCATATGCTAAAGCATTTGAGGTCTTTGCGAAATTAGTCCAAACAAGGATTATCGAAAACAAGGAAATCATGAGACTTAAAAAATTGAAAGATTTGTTTGTCAAACAGATTAAAGAAACACATGGAGTTGATGCGCATTTATATAAAACAGGATATTTAAAACAAAGATTAATGAAAAAATTTCCTCAATTATGCTTCATCACTCCTAAAATGAGATCACAAGGTGACATCGTGTATGTAAATGACATTACAGTGTCTTCTCTTGTAGAGGAAAAAACAGTACTCCATGAGGAAACACATACCACAACTCCAAGTGAAACAGAGTCGTCAGAAAATGACACAAACCAACAAACAAGTCATGTACGCTCAGATCCAAATCCTCTTTCTAACTTGTACATAACAGCTATGGATCTGAGAAATATTATTCAACAAGTAAAACCTCCTTCGTTATGGCCGCCAACAGCAGAAACATTAAATTTGCAGGAGGCTGAAAAGATGGTGCCCCATATTTTATTTAACTTTCTTGCATGGATAGTTGGGGCATCTGAAGAGTTGTGCACAGAAAAAATAATGGACATATCTGCATCCGTCTATAGAAAGATTTTGTCTATTTCACAAGACATTATATTTTTGTCTTCTAACGGACGTACATTAATGCCAAAACATTTATCACTTGGTATGGCTGTACGCCATCTGTCTGGATCTGCCCAAGTGATTGGTTTATTGAATGGTTTGGGACATTGTGTTTCTCATTCGGTGGTTTTAAATCATGATACAGCACTAGCTGAACTTGAAATCAATCGTGGAGAAAATTCTATTCCATCCACCATCCAGGCAGGTATTCCAACAACTTTGGTCTGGGACAATAATGATTTTGGTGAGGAAACTTTATCTGGACATGGAACAACACACAACACAACTGGGATAATAATACAAAATATGTTAGTCGAACCGTGTGCATCTAAGATTGCAGTAGAAGGACTCAAAAGAACACGGAAAAGAACATTGGAACCACCAGAAGTAAATTTGGCTACATACACCGGTGGAAGAAAAGATGGCCCACTACCATTTGCTGAACATGTTTCACTTCATTCAGATCGTGTATTTCTGCAAAATTCTCTAAAACTTGATATAGCGTACTATATTACAAAATTCGGCAGTGAAATTATATTACCATCTTGGACTGGGTTTAACCAACTCCTGTGCAAAAGGGAGATTGCATCAAAATCTACCATAGGTTATTTACCCGTAATTGATGTTAGCCCCACAGAAATGGATACAGTCCTTACAATTCTAAAAAAAAGCATTGACATTGCAGATCAACTCAAGTTAGAGTCTCTTGTTATTGTAATGGATCAAGCAATCTATTCAAAGGCACAATTAATTAGATGGAGAAATCCATATTTCATGAAGAGATTGGTGATTCGACTTGGTGCTTTTCATACAGCAATGTCCTGAGAGAGAATGAGTTTTGTTACGCATTCAGTGATCTTGGTAATGAATTTTATGTGAAACCAGACACAGCAAAATCATTGGAAATGTTTGTTTGCAGGTTGTATGGCCAACAAAATGTCACAAGTGTTAATGAAGCCAGATACAACATGTTTAGATTCCAAAGAAAATTGGAAATCACAATGCCTCCAAATCAAGATGCCCTGAGTGAACACATCAAGCGAGCTAACTATCAAGCAGGTACGTTTTATAAATATTTAATTTCCAATTATATGTAAAAATTAAATATATGGAGTTTCATTGTTATTTGCTTATTAGAAAGGATGAAAATTATTCAATATTAATGTTAATTTCTTTCTTTTTTCAGGTGTCTATAAAAGGAGCCTCCATGCAAATCCTGATATACCATCCCCTGATTGTCATGGATGGAAGATAGAAAATGGAGATTTAGTAATCCATTGGATGAATCTTCTTCCTGCTCCAGACAGTTTAATGGATTTAATTAACTGCTCTGCCAAATGTAAAAAAAGTCATTGTAAAGACGTTAACATTTGTACATGTCTCCAAAACAGGGTCCCATGCACAGATATGTGCAAGTGTGCAAGAGATTCTTGTTATAAAATTAGTAAAAACATTGGACATGATGATGATGACACTGATGATGGTGATGACGACGACGATGATGATGAAGTGGCATAAGCAGTGATCAGTTTTAAATAAAAGCATATATGATCTTATTTACTAACATGTTGTTTGTTTAACTTTCATTAAAAATGCCTTTTTGTCCTTTAAATCTGTGTTATTATTCATAGATTCAAAAAAATACTTTTTAATGAAAATTGACAAACATTGTATATTTTACCAAGTTGATGTGTATAAAAAATGACACAAAATCGCAGCTCTACCTCAGGTTTAAACGACCTTGTTACATACAAAATATAGCAATAGATGTGTATGACTAATAATATTGGTAGACTATAGGTGTCTCTACATGAGAAATATCAAAATGTAAATCTATTTCTTTAGTTATCCACAGAAAAGATTGAAGTTGTTTCAAATAAGATGTTTGAAAAAAGCTTTTTTAGAAAAATATTCCCTATTTTGAAGCATAGTAAATATATTAAGTCCAATATTTATGTATTAAATGATGAAGAAATAAATTGGGAATAAAATGTGCTAAACTAGATGTCTGTATTGTTATCGGTTTGTGTGCTACTAAGGTTTAAGCAAGTCATAATGTTCTATTTGATGATTGTCGGCCATCTTTAAATATGGCCGCCGTTTTCATTAATGCGCAACATTTGTGCTTGTGAAAAAAAATATGATGTTCAGGAGTCTATTGGCATTCATTTGACACCATTTTTTCTTCCACCCCCAACCGAGGTCACAGAATCAAAAATCTAGAGGGATTTTGACCTTTGGGCCCATAGCCTATAAGTTGAAAACTAAAAACTATACAAAACAGTGTCTGAAACTCACCGAACATATGTTACTATGACATAGGCTGGCATAATGGATAGGTTTCTGACAGTATTTTGTATAGTTTTTTAGTTTTAACTCACTTTCTCTAACTTAAAGTAATCAACAGTGTCCACCACCATTTGTAGCTTTCAAATACACCAATAAACACTGTTTTTCGAGCCGACTAAACGTTACATTAAATGAAAAGAGTTTATATTACTAAACACAGATACAAAGAAGTTGTCAAAAAATAAATATATAACAAATAAATGTTATCAAAGGCAAGAAAAGTAAGTGTTCTACCTAACTGGATAAGATTTTAGTGTTTTTATGTAATGTATAATCGGTTCAAAAACATTCAATGTTTATCGGTATATCTGAAAAATACAAATGGCGTCAGACTGTATCGAACATGTTAAGTTTGGGGAAATTTTGGGAAAATGAGTTTAAACTAAAAATACTGTAAGGAACTCACTCAATATATGTTACCATGATGTAGGCTGGCATATAATCGGTGGTTTTAAACTTTTGCTCGATACAGGTGACGACTTTTAAAAATCCCTTTTAGTGATTACCTGGTGTGAGGATGTTTGTACAACTAAACGGCAAATCTGCTCAAAAAAATCCGGTATTATTTTACTTTAAGGCCCGTTTCACGTTCATATATAACGAAATATTTTATTGTAGATTTCGGTGTGCTAAAAACGAATCTGCAAACCGTTTACGTAGCAAAAAAAAGTTTTCATGACATTCATGAAATTACTTTTTCGAAAAGTGGGTGATCACTTTTCAATGTAAATTTAACTTAGAATGAGCACCCACTTTCTGGCCACCTGAGAGAGGGGCATTTTTCTGTTTCTTGGCTAAAAAGTTTTTTGTTTGATTTCTTTTGCATGGTAATAACCCCTGAACTCTGGGACTATTTTCCATTTAACAGCCCTAGCCTTCGTTTACATGGGAAAAAATCCCCCCTCTCTCAGGTGGCTAGAAAGTGAGTGCTCATTTTAAGTTAAATTTACATGGAAAAGTGATCGCCACTTTTTCGAAAAAGTAATTTCTTCATATCATAAAAACTATTTTTTTGTGACGGAAACGGTTTGCAGATTCGTTTTTAGCACACCAAAATCTACAAAAAAAAATGTTATTTACGAACGTGAGACGCACAGCCCTTAATGGAAAATTATATCAAAAATCCGGGGGAAAATAGTTTTCAATAAAAACAGCAAATGAATTCGATAGAAAAAAAATGGATGCTATTTTTTTTTCTTTCTGTGTGTTTCTTGGCTTAAAAGTCTTTTTGTTTGATTTCTTTTGCATGGTATTAACCCCTGAACTCTGGGACTATTTTCGATTTCACAGACGTAGCCTTTGTTTATGCTATGCGTGAGCATGAACGAAAACTGTTAAATATGCATTCGCGTACCAAACTGCCTTGTAAAAAAACCTTTAAGCCAATAAACACGAAAATAAATGCCCCTTCCTCAGGTGGCCAGAAAGTGGGTGCTCATTTTAAGTTAAATTTAGATGGAAAAGTGATCACCCACTTTACAGAAAAAAAATTTCTT
>NC_136494.1:122201851-122219351 GCF_053919585.1 Euprymna scolopes
TAGTCATTTTTCAACTGATTCCATATTTTTTTAGGCACGAATCTATCTGATCTCCCTGGCATATCCCTTTTGGGTGTAGGATAGTACCGTCTATGATTCATATCAGCTGTTCCATCCAGCCACCCTTATGCCGTAAACCGAGGTCCCATTTTATCTCTTCACCAAATCGAAGACTCTTCGTCCAAATGTGTCCTGACCCTTTCTCTCGCATGGTTGTTCTACTAATTAGAGTTTTGTCTCATTTTCTATTTTATTTCTTTTGGGGCATACATCAAAGCCCATTTACTTAAATCTATTTTAGTTGGCTTGTAATTATCAAGATACACCTTTTCATCATACTGATTCATTCGGATTTCATTGCTTGGACTATTAGAACTCGACAAAGACTTTGAAAACATCACTCTTAACTAAATAACCCCAACCACTTGTGCCAAAATTCCTACTTGCGCACTGAATTCTAACTATATCCAGGATTTCTGTGATTTTTCCTTATTCCCATCAGAGCGTCCAAAACAAGGATATCCGGCATACATTCATCTCTAATATATATATATATATATATATATATATATATATATATATATATATATATATATTAAATAAAGGTTATCTTTTTTCTTATATATATATATATATATATATATATATATATATATATATATATATATATTAAATAAAGGTTATCTTTTTCTTCCTACGGCATAATTTACTTTTTCTTCCTTCTTATTACTATATGTGATTTGCCAGTGGTACTGAGCATTGGTATCCTAAGGAATTCTCGTTTCCTCTCCAACGCCTGCCTTTTTAATTTATTCTGCCGAGGCTTATCATTTGCTCGAAGCCGTTACATGCAGCATGCTTTAAAAGCACACAATATCGCAGGTTTCCATCTGTCTTTTCCTATAGGGGCACATCTCTAGTGTTGTTCCCTTACAAGTTACTCTTCTTTCAAAAAAAGTTATGGACATCAAAGAAAAAAAAAAAGAAAGATTCTGTCTTTGGCTTATCACACCCGAAAACCTCTCAAAATACTCGTTTAAGTAATTTTTCTTGTCCCCTCTCTAACATTCTTACTAATTCCTAGGCCAACGATTCGTCTTAATCCTCCAGAATTGTGTATACTTTGTTCTAAATGTTTCTAAATTAAATGCTAATTTATTCCAAATGTTTTGAATAAATGTATCCTTTATTTTGTATCCTGGATGTAATTTCGCTTTTTTATTTTGAATAATTTTAGAAATAATATGCTTTCTTGATATGACCTTATTTTACCTTTTTACCAAGAAAATAGAGTTTAATTTCTTAATGAAACTCGGTTTTTACCGAATATTCAGATATTTCATTATTGGGTAACGGTACAAAACTTCATTATAGCAGTTAAAAAGGGAAGACTGAGTGTTTTGTATCCATGGTAAAAAGAAGGACAGAGGGAAACCATTTAATAGACGTAAAAATAAATAAATAAGACCTGTTTCGATGTAAGAAACATGAGACCCGTTTCGATGTAAGAAACATAAGACCCGTTTCGATGTAAGAAACATAAGACCCGTTTCGATGTAAGAAACATAAGATCCGTTTCGATGTAAGAAACATGAGACCTGTTTCGATGTAAGAAGCATAAGACCTGTTTCGATGTAAGAAACATAAGACCCGTTTCGATGTAAGAAACATAAGACCCGTTTCGATGTAAGAAACATGAGACCCGTTTCGGTGTAAGAAAAGATCCGTTTCGATGTAAGAAACATAAGATCCGTGTCGATGTAAGAAACATAAGACTCGTTTCGCTGTAAGAAACATAAGACCCGTTTCGATGTAAGAAACATAAGACCCGTTTCGATGTAAGAAACATGAGACCCGTTTCGATGTAAGAAACATGAGACCTGTTTTGATGTGAGAAACATAAGAACTGTCTCGCTGTAAAAAACATAAGACCTGTTTCGATGTAAGAAACACAAGACTCGTTTCGCTGTAAGAAACATAAGATCCATTTCTATGTAAGAAACATAAGACCTGTTTCGAATAAATAAATAAATAACGGTGTAGAGTCAGCCGACCGGGTTTCGCCCTCTCTTTTCAAAGCCGAATAGAGTTTATTTTGTATAGGGAAACGGATTCAAACGAGGACACGACGAAAATAAACTCAAACTATCGGAAAAAAAATGTAGGAATGACTTACCTTGAACAGCTAGACTTTAGAATTACCTTTCTGCTACCTGCTTTCCTGATTGTTCTAATATGGAGAAGTTTAAATGTAACGTAAACGAACATCTTGTTAATTTTTTCTATGTTCGGCCCCAAATAGTAGCGACTTATGTCCAAGTGGCGATATGCCTCGTACGGGTGAACGGGTTACAAAAACAAAAGAAATACCAAAAGCGAATTTACTCGTACAATTGAGGCGAGGAAAATTATGTTTTCTACGCTTTCGTAACTCACTATTTAACAGATACAAAGAAAATTAATTAAATATTTGAATATCTATGTAACTCATATAGAGGTTAAGTGTTCGTTTCATGATTTTTGAGAAGTTCGGGTGAAGTAAAGGGGATGGGCTTATAATTCGCTTATATTTCCTAATAATTTAAACTGTGCAATCAATTTCAGGTTTTAAAAAGGTACATAACCTGTTTCGATGTAAGAAACATAAGGTCCGTTTCGATGTAAGAAACATAAGATCCGTTCTGATGTAAGAAACATAAAACCCGTTTCGATGAAAGTAACATGAGACCTGTTTCGATGTAAAAAACATGAGACCTGTTTCGATGTAAAAAACATGAGACCTGTTTCGATGTAAGAAACATGAGACCCAATTCAATGTAAGAAACATGAGACCCGTTTCGATGTAAGAAACATGAGACCCGTTTCGATGCTAGAAACATAAAACCCGTTTCGATGTAAGAAGCATAAGATCCGTTTCGATGTAAGAAACATAAGACCCGTTTCGATGTAAGAAACATGAGACCTGTTTCGATGTAAGAAACATAAGATCCGTTCCGATGTAAGAAACATGAGACCCGTTTCGATGTAAGAAACATAAGACCCGTTTCGATGTAAGAAACATGAGACCTGTTTCGATGTAAGAAAGATAAGATCCGTTTCGATGTAAGAAACATGAGACCCGTTTCGATGTAAGAAACATAAGACCCGTTTCGATGTAAGAAACATGAGACCCGTTTCGATGTCAGAAACATAAGATCCGTTTCAATGTAAGAAACATGAGACCTGTTTCGATGTAAGAAACATAAGATCCGTTTCGATGTAAGAAACATGAGACCTGTTTTGATGTAAGAAACATGAGACCCGTTTCGATGTAAGAAACAATAGATCCTGTTTCGATGTAAGAAACATAAGACCTGTTTCGATGTAAGAAACATGAGACCTGTTTCGATGTAAAAAACATGAGACCTGTTTCAATGTAAGAAACATTAGATCCATTTCGATGTAAGAAACATGAGACCCGTTTCGATGTAAGAAACATAATACCCGTTTCAATGTAAGAAACATGAGACCCATTTCGATGTAAGAAACATAAGACCCGTTTCAATGTAAGAAACATGAGATCCGTTTCGATGTAAGAAACATGAGACCTGTTTCAATGTAAGAAACATGAGACCCGTTTCGATGTAAGAAACATGAGACCCGTTTCAATGTAAGAAACATGAGATCCATTTTAATGTAAGAAACATGAGATCCATTTCAATGTAAGAAACATGAGATCCGTTTTGATGTAAGAAACATGAGACCTGTTTCGATGTAAGAAACATAAGATCCATTTCGATGTAAGAAACATGAGACCCATTTCGATGTAAGAAACATGAGATCCATTTCGATCTAAGAAACATGAGATCCATTTCGATGTAAGAAACATAAGATCCATTTCGATGTAAGAAACATGAGATCCGTTTCAATGTAAGAAACATGAGATCCGTTTCGATGTAAGAAACATGAGACCCGTTTCGATGTAAGAAACATAAAACCCGTTTCGATGTAAGAAACATAAGACCCGTTTCAATGTAAGAAACATGAGATCCGTTTCGATGTAAGAAACATGAGACCCGTTTCAATGTAAGAAACATGAGATCCATTTCAATGTAAGAAACATGAGATCCGTTTCGATGTAAGAAACATGGGACCTGTTTCGATGTAAGAAACATGAGATTTATTTCGATGTAAGAAACATAAGATCCATTTCGATGTAAGAAACATGAGATCCATATCGATGTTAGAAACATAAGATCCATTTCGATGTAAGAAACATAAGATCTATTTCGATGTAAGAAACATGAGATCCGTTTCAATGTAAGAAACATGAGATCCATTTCGATGTAAGAAACATGAGACCCGTTTCGATGTAAGAAACATAAAACCCGTTTTGATGTAAGAGACATGAGACCCGTTTCGATGTAAGAAACATAAGACCCGTTTCGATGTAAGAAACATGAGATCCGTTTCGATGAAGAAACATAAGATCCGTTTCGATGAAGAAACATGAGACTTGTTTCGATGTAAGAAACATAAGACCCGTTTCGATGTAAGAAACATGAGACCCGTTTCGATGTAAGAAACATAAGATCCATTTCGATGTAAGAAACATGAGACTTGTTTCGATGTAAGAAACATAAGACCTGTTTCAATGTAAGAAACATAAATCCGTTTCGATGTAAGAAACATGAGATCCGTTTCGATGTAAGAAACATGAGACCCGTTTCGATGTAAGAAACATAACACCTGTTTCGATGTAAGAAACATAAGATCCGTTTCGATGTAAGAAACATGAGACCTGTTTTGATGTAAGAAACATAAGATCTGTTTCGATGTAAGAAACATGAGACCTGTTTTGATGTAAGAAACATAAGACCTGTTTCGATGTAAGAAACATAAGACCCGTTTCGATGTAAGAAACATAAGACCCGTTTCGATGTAAGAAACATGAAACCCATTTCGATGTAAGAAACATGAGACCTGTTTCGATGTAAGAAACATAAGACCCGTTTTGATGTAAGAAACATAAGACCCGTTTCGATGTAAGAAACATAAGAACTGTCTCGCTGTAAAAAACATAAGACCTGTTTCGATGTAAGAAACATAAGACTGGTTTCGCTGTAAGAAACGGCAGATCCATTTCTATGTAAGAAACATGAGACCTGTTTCGATGTAAGAAACATAAGACCCGTTTCGATATAAGAAACATAACATCCGTTTCGATGTAAGAAACATAAGATCCGTTTGGATGTAAGAAAAATATCCTCATACTAAATCTTACCTTTATTTCACTAGATTGGGCACCGTTTTTATTTACTATAAATCATATTTTATTATTTCCTATGAGTATTAAAAAAATATACAGAATTGCCAGTTTAAACAACATTTGTCCTGTTAACCATCTTGTGTTGAGTATCATCCTCCCTTTTCATATTCCAGCAGTTGTCTACGCATATGCCGGGGTTCTGTTTTCCTTTAAAACGCTTCTTCATCGCTGAAATATCCTATTGGAATTTCTCGCCATCTCCATCACTCACATCAAAGATTCACTGCAAAATTTTCGAAAGTGACAATTTGTCAAAAACCTGTTCCGTAATTTGACAAATAGAAAGGCAAAAATAGATTTTCCATACAATTGTTAATATAAACATCACATGTGTTTTGTAATTTTTGAGTGTTGCACGGTGTTATTTAACTTCGAAAATGAAGCACCGATTTGATTATTTACAATAAGAATAATTAGACGGTAACAGTACGAATGCATGAGACGAGAAGTGGTGGAAAGAGATGAATAGATGATGTTGGTAGTAGTAAGTACAGGTGTGTAAAAGGAAAAATAATGGATGATGTAAATAAATGATCGTAAGATGCGTTAATCCGGAATAAGTTTGCTTGACAGAAATCCCAGCAACAAGAATTCATGTTGTAAATATACCTTTTGTTGTGACGTGGCTCGAACATGTGACTACCATTCATTTGTATTTAAAAAGAGCAAAATTAATTGAAGTCAGATAAAGCTGTGAGTTAGAATTAAAACGGTTAGCGGTTGACTTGTCAACTCATTTACCAATTGTTGCTACCTGACACGGACTTTTATTATTGTACCTAACAGAATACATCTGTTCTATATTTTATATGAGTGTATTGTTTTCTTCTCGAAGATACAACATTGCTGTGAAACTGAAACTTACCTGCATCATGAACTCTTCCAGTACTATAGTATGATGTGAGATAACACCTACAGAGTGCAGTATCGTAGTACTGTAGAATCAGCAAGAGTACTAGTAGTACGCAGAACATACGACTACATTTAATAGACACCACGGGATAGCAAGTTCCGCTTACTTTTTATCCTATTCTTGTAACCTTTTTGATTAATATATCTGTTTTACACATAATCTAAAGAAGTTCCATCCATTAAATTTGTGAATTGTGGGATCCGTGTCAGAATGAGTTAATTTTTTACTCTTTTTTTCACCTCAAACAATGCGTATTGCTATTTGGGATTTAAAGGGCTACTATTTGGGATCGTGTCTAACAGCCGACTGTGAGGAGTTGAGCATAGAGAGATGTCTGTTCGCATTACATTTAAATTCATGCAGATTAGTACAGTCAAGGAAGCAGGAAATAGGGAGGGGATTCCAAAGTTTAGCAGTCCTCAGGCAGAAACTATTAGAGTAGACAGTTTTCTAGCATCTAGGGACTTCAACAGTAAAGGGGTGTGATTTTGCTGCTTGTCGAGCCAATCGAGAGCATATATATCCAATGAGTACTTGTAAAACGGACGCAGGGGCGCAACATTGCGGCATCAGACAAAGGTGGGAGCTTAGCCGATAGTGCGAGATATTACATTGGAGACCTCTTTTTTTTTTAGGAAACTATCTAAAAGTGAAAGACTAGTGGTTGATGCGCGGACTCAGATGTGGCAAGAGATACTTCAGGATTCGTGGAAAAAGTTAATTTAAATTAATCGTTAATCAAAAATTTATTTAAGGACATTTTAAGGTGCAGTGACAAAAAAGAAGGAGAAACAAATAAATTAAACGATTTGCCGCGCAAACTGAAATGTGCCAACTTTTGTGAAACTTATTTTAATGAAAGTCAAGTAATTGATGTAAGACGGCGACTTTATGGATTAAAATTCCGTTTTGCTTTCTTTCTAATAAATTAGAAAAACATATTTTCGCAAGTTTTCCAAATCAGCATAAAAAGTGACCTAGGAGATAATATTTCATTTGCTATCACAAACGAGTTCATAGCTGTGAGAATTGCGTTGAACACAGCGAACGCGATTTGAATTCAGTAAACTTCACATTTTGGGGACATTTTCTTTCCCTATTTCTAATCAACATTTTCTTAAATCAGAGCAAAAGAAAATTTATACTAATTCTAATCCCGTAAGCGAATAATCACATCATCTAAAGCTATTGCTATACGTAATTGTGAGTTACATCGCTTATTGGAGAGAAACTTGTATTTGAAAACTTTTTCATTTATAAATCCATATATCTTTTCTTTTTTTTTTACATAGGGGTGACCACTTATCAAGGCCCAGGAGCCACTCGGGGATAAAGGTTATTGTGTGCACACTAATCAGTGGGATAGTATCGTAGTAATAGTTAGTATTGGGGATTTGATAAGGTGTCATTACTAAAGGGGGCGGTTCATTAAGAATTTATTTGTGTTGGACTTGAAGACATCCAAGTTGAATTCGGGGTGGGGATATAAAAGTGAACGTGTCTGTGTGTGTCTGTGTACATTTCCCTACGCTATAACTCTGTCAATTTTCATTCTACAGACTCAAACTTTGATATACAGGGTAGCGAGATTTGGGAAAATATTTGTGATTGGTTTTCGGACAGAAATTGGGATGTTAAAGGGTCAAAGTTCAACGATTTGATCTTTGAGAACTCTACCAAACTCCTCCGACAATTTTGGGTCTAAACACTTGAAATTTTCGACACATGTTCCTTGGACATGGATCTAACTTAATAACTTGATTTGAGCCCAAAACAATAAATGTTAAGCGGTCATAATAGGGGCCAAAGTTTAAAAAATTGACCACTTTTTTTTTTCTTTTGCTCAACATACACCTCCAAACACCCGGGCAACGCCGGGCTGAAATGCTAGTTATCTATGAATATTTATCTGTAAATGAACAGACAAAATAGATAAAACGCAGAAAAAAAACATAAAAGCAGATAACTATAAATAGTAATATAATCGGAATCGGGAATCTGACGAATGTGAACTCGAGTGGGTATAGGAATCGGTATCAAAATCGGAATAATTCGAGCTTAATATCCGATTTAAAAAAACGATTCTTTTATTTATTCATTTGTTTTTGTTGCTGTCAATTTAACTAAGGGGGCAACCAGCTTTGCCCGGTCGTGAAATACGCTTAAATATGATATTTTAATTTGTTCAGATTTCGTATATATTATTATAGAGTCATGATTTCAAAAGCAAAAAAAGTATTTATTCGCAATCAACTAGAATCGTAACGGAAAGAAAAAACTGTTGCATTAAAAGCTGGTGACGTTACCACTTTACCAACGTGACACGCATATGAACTGATTAAAATAAACTAATATGAATGTATAAAATGCATGACGAATTTTTCAATTTTGATCCATTTTGGAGCCATTAAAATCTATTTTAACCGACTAAAGACCCATAAAAGAACGGCCAACAAAAATCCAATCATTTGAGGCCTATTGCACCGCTTTGTAACTTTTAGTTTCGGTAGAGATAGAGTTTGAAAATATGGAGGCAGACAGACAGATATAGTGAGTTTTATAAGTTAGATTTTCTAGTGCTGGAAAAAGTGAGAAATACAGATAAAATTCTAATGAGTTTATCAAAATATTGGATACAGTACATGAAGGGAATTTACGAATTTTATAAAATTAAAAAGAAACTTATCTTTAAATTTAAAAGTAGAGGAGCGCTTTCCACGTTTCCCCCAGTGAAACTTTTTTTAGGCGATTTCAAAATCGGAATCAGAATAGGTTATTGCATTGGAATCCGGAAAGTTTTAGAATCGTCCCATCATTAATAAATAGTCATTTGCTTTCTGCCTTCATGCTAGTACACAAGTGTTTAAACCCATTTCAAATATATTCTGGCATTGAAAAATAATATACAATACTGTGAGAGAACCACGCCTCAAATAAATGTATTCATGACTTGATTGGCAAGCATAATTATCTAGCTTGTATCAGAAAGTGTAAGCAAAATATATACCCAGATGACATATGATGATGTCATTACAATATCATTAGATTTCTTTCTCATAGAGAAAAACGGTGTAACCTCTACAGGTCGAATTATTATGTACATGAACGCCAACGCACAAATTGCCCAATCGGTGTGCGACTCCACGATTTGCTCTATATAAAACACAAACGTAAACTGAGAAAAACAGTAGACAAAAAATGTAACACAGTTGGTTATCACCCACAAATGTAAGACATGCCTGGTTATCTCCCACTTTGCCGTAAGAACTCGTACTAAGATATGCACGGGCTTAGAGTCTATATTCGAAACACCCTCACCATGACTAGAAACAAAACTAGAATCAAAACGACCAGGCCTTTATGTGCTTTAGACTTAACATGCAAAATAACATAAGCTACTAATATTTTCTCTACGACTCTCTCTCGACCTAGCACTGTACCCTAATCAACCAAGTCTGACTGCATGGATATAGCTCTCTCTCTCTCTCTCTCTCTCTCTCTTTCTCTCTCTCTCGATACTAGCGCACAATAAGCGTTGCCTTAAAGAGAAGTGCTTCTCAGCACCCTTGAAAAACCCATCAGTATGCCCTGTATTTAAGAATTCAGGTGATAAGTCATCCCCCTCTCAGTACAGACCAATAAGTCTCCTGTGTACCATGAGTAAGCTGCTGGAATCCATATTCAATAGAGAAGTAGTCAACCACCTCAGCAGAAATAACCTTCTTAGTGACATGCAATATGGTTTCGGTTCTGCAAGATCTACAGCAGATGTGCTAACGGTAATATATCATAGGATGAGTGAATCTCTCGACAAAGGCTTCCTTTCTAGGGCAAGTGCAATTGAAATTCGATAAGTTATGGAATAAGGGCCTACTTCACATGATTTCCAGATACGGTATAACTGGAAATGTTTCTCGATCATTAAATCATTTCTCTCTGATAGGCTCATAAGAGTAGTGGTTGATGGGCATAAATCAGAGGCCCACAGTATTAATGCTGGAGTCCCTCAAGAGTCCATCCTGGGCCTAACTCTCTTCCTGATCTACATCAAAGATCTCCCAAAACACATACTTAAATTATTCGTTGACATCTATGCTGATGACACGACCATATATGGCAACACATCAAAGGCCGTAAATGACAAAGTTCTCTCTGATTCTCTCTTCTCTGATCTTGAGCGCGTGGTACAGTGGGGGAAGAGGTGACTGGTTACTTTTAATGCATCTAAAACCAAACTCCTATCTTTACATCATAAACGCTCTGATTCCCATCTGGCATCAATTGAAATGAATGACTCTCGTCTTGGGGAGGCTTAATGTTTTGATAAGCTTCTGGGTTTGATCTTTACTCCTGATCTGAAATGGAACACGTACACCAGGTCTGTTGCCAAGGTCGCTGGGAGGATAGTGGGATCCTTCTACCGCTCCAGAAGATATCTCACTACTGATGCAATTCTCTATCTATATAAAAGCCAAGTACGTCCAAGGATGGAATACTGCTGCCATATCTGGGCAGGAGCTGCTAAAAACAGCTTATCCTGCTTTGACAGAGTACAAAATAGACTTCGTGGCTTAGTGGAGGATGCCCTTTTCTCTACCCTGCAGCCTCTCTCCCACAGAAGAGACACTGCGAGCCTGTCTTTGTTTTATCGTTATTTTCATGGCAAGTGATCGTCTGAGCTCCAATCTCTGGTCCCCTCGTCAATCTTTCGCGAAAAACACATGTCCGGCTGAAACCACTGTCATTAACTTCCCCCACTCTTTATCTGTGTCTAAATCCAAACGTAGATTCCATGAGCAGATCTTCTTTTTTAGAAGTGCACGACTGTGGAACTCTCTTCCGTTCGCCTGCTTCCCACCTGACTACAATTTGGATGTCTTCAAGTCCAACATAAACATTCCTGAGGAACCGCCCTCTTATGACACTTTATCAAATCTCCAATACTAACGATTACTACGATACTATCCCATTGATTACTGTACACGCATTAACACTTATCCCCGAGTGGCTTCCGGGCCTTGATAGGTGGTGACCTCCATGTAAAAAAATGTATTTAGTGACTTCTATATCTACCACAGTAATTGGCTTGGATTTTCTACTTACACAGATGCAGGAAGTAGCATAACACACAGCTTTTCTGTATCTAATTCCCTATCACAGACGGTTACATTTCCGACACGTTTTCCGGATGAGCAAGGTAAACATTCCCCACTTCTAGATCTATTTCTAACAGTCCCAAAAAATTGTGTAACAAATGCCCATAGCCCACTCGGGAATACTGATCATGCTGTGATAATGGTAGAAATCGTTTCTAATTCTGAAGAACCATTGCTCAAAACGACAACGTATTATAATAAGGTTGACTGGGAATTCATCAGGGATCTCATCAGAGATGCCCCATGGGGAAATATCTTTTCTCTTGCCGCTGAACTGGGCGGAAATGAGACCACTGAATTGTTTAAAACAGCAATTGAAGCATATGTGCCCACGCGGAAATTCTATAGCAAACCCCACTCTCCTCAATAGTTTACTTCTACTTGTGCAGCTGCCATTGATCAATGTCAGTATACATACCGCAGTTTTAACTGACATAAGTCCTGTTCAAATAAACAAAAGTTTATAGAAGATAGAAGTAATTGTAAGAAAAAATAGCGACAGCTAAGAGAGAATATACCGAAACTACCAGAAAACGCATAAGAGCACAAAAATTAGGAACCCGTGATTTCTGGAAAATCTACAACAGTGTAGTAAATAATAATCAACAATTCTCCTACTATCCAACAATCACGAGAATGCTAACTTGCTTGCCAATCCGTTTGCCTCAAACGACACACTAGATGGTTTGAAAATCACCCCCTTTCAGGTGCATGATATCATAAAAACCTAGACAAAAGCATTTGGACCAGATCTCATCCCGGCTGTGATATTAAAGAAAAATGTTCCGCTGAGGTTGCTACTATTCTCTCCGAACTTTACAGCAAATGCTTTAACGAATCTATCTTGCCTAGCTGCTGAAAAACTGCTTCTGTGGTATCAGTTTACAAGAATTATGGTGATAGAACTGACCCATTAAATCATCGCCCCATTAGCCTCCTCCCGCTTTTCATCAAAATATTTGAACCTATAATTCACCAAGCTCTTGTCTTACAGCTGCTGAGCTTCTGATCGATCAACAATTTGGATTTAGGCAGACTCGTTCTACAGCAAATATCTTAACTGTAATTTCCGAACGTATATACCATACACTAGATAAGCAGGGGTGGGTAGAGCTGTAGCCCTAGATATATCTAAGGCTTTTAACAGGGTTGGTACGATGGTCTTCTCATGAAAATCAGATCATACGGTATCACTGGACAACATAATTAAATCCTCCTTAAATAAGAAAAGAATCTAAGTTATCCTCGACGGCAATACACGTAAACAATATGATATAAATGCGGGTTTACCTCTAATATACCTTTATTATTCGTAATATTTATAAATAACCTTCCTGATAAATTGCTTCTGAGGTGGGTATATTTGCTGATGACACGATGCTCTATAACAGGCACGAGGGGAAAACAAATGAACACATACCTAAGGAAATGCAGAAACACTAGAGGAAGATTTCCAATCTGTAGTGGGATGGGGACTAAAATGGATGGTCACATTCAATGCTGCCAAGACTAAGCTTGTTTCCTTCAATAATTACAAGAAACCTTCTCAACCACCAATAGCTATGACTGAAGATGCATTAGCTGAAAGTGCGTTTTCCAAACTCCTCAGTTGAAGCAGATACATTGAGAGCATTGCTAGGGTCGCTGCGAGGAAAGTGGGCTCGCTCGACCGTGCTTGAAAGTTACTTAGGCATGAAGGTATACTGCTCTACTACAAGGCCACCATTCGCCCATTGTTGTCACATTTGGGCTGGCGCATCTGCTACAATTCTCTCGCTCCTGGGCAGGGTTCAAAAGAGAGTCGCCAACCTGAGATGTCCTGAACTGCAAGCCTCATCCTTCGTCCCATCCACGAAATGTTGCATCCCTCTGCTTGTTCTACAAATATTTTAATGGTGGATGCTCTGCCGAACTACAAACCCTTGTACCCCCCGGCATAAATATCACCGACAAACCCGACAAGCAGCAAAATCCCACCTCTACACTGCAGAGATCCCGAGATGCAAGAACTTCTACTCTAAGAGTTTCTTTCCCAGACCTGCTAGACTTTGGAACTCCCTTCCAAGTTCCCGCTTTTCCCCTACTGTACATGCAGAAGTTCAATTATAATGTGAACAGGCATCTTGCTGCATAGTATTCCTACAACCTATGACCCGATAGTAGTCCCTTTACATCACGTTGCATTGTACCTTGTTTGGGGTGAAAATGGAATGAAAAAATCGTCAAACAACGTCGAAATAAATTGAGTCTTTGGAGTCCAAAAGAATTACCTGAAAGCAACAGCCGTTAAAATCCCATTCAACGTACGTGTAGAAGAACAAAAAAAAACAAAAAACAAAAAAAACAAAAACACTCCAATTATCTTCATCTTAAGCAGCAACTGTAACAGTTTTGTAGTTTAGTTATTGTTTAACAATTATAGGAATTTCACCTTCTACGACCAGACAAACAACTACATTGGTGCATACTACATGTACCCAGAATGTTGTGTAAATAAGACTAAAGATGAGAAACGTAGCCTGAAGAATCAAAATAATACGAAGTATCAATCCTCATTTAAAAACATAAAAAAAGACTTCTGACATGCTGACTGTAAAATCGTATCGGATCAATTGATGTTTCAATGGGCATTTTGATAAGATCTGACAAAGAGTTATATTAAAATTTGCGAATCATGAATTATTTGGTAATGTCTTTTCAACGATCAAATACTTGCTTTAAGCAAAGTTCCTAAGATTAATTGTAAATAAGCAGAAATCTGAGACATATCAACGTCGGCGTGATTCAAGGATATAATTTGAGCCAAACACTCTTCTTGATCTTCATTAATGATCTTTTAAATCATATTCTGAGATTATTTAGGGACACCTATGCAAGAGATAACATTGTCTATGGCAACACTTTCAATAGCTCTGGTAACCGTAATATTCCGGGTTATTTCTATTTAGATCTGCAACGTGTAGTGTACTGGCGCCTCTTTAATTTTAACGCCACTAAAATTAAACTATAAAAGCTACATTTTTATATGTTTATCTATTATAGTGCTTACAAATGTTTGTTTTCCAAAAATACTTTTTCTTATTTATTTTAATTACATGGTTATAGTTGTAGCATTCACACTGGCTCATTTAAGCTGGCTCTTTCCAACAAGTTCATTACGTCCCGAACACTGACTAGGCAGGGCGATTCAAAGCTGCTTCTGTTATCAGTGCAATCCATTCGCAGTTCCAGCGACGGACACCGTAAATCTGAAGGTCTAATGTCAGTTTAACATTTTGATTCACCGTTCTTGAGTTATTTTAGTTTTAAAAAAAAATAGATGTTAAAAATTCTTCGGATTTGGGGTGGTGTTTTGTTTGAAAAAAAAAAATTCATTTTTATTGTTCTAATTAGCTGTCTTGCAATTAAATTATCACGTGATCCATCTCTTACTAAGTTTATATCGCTCACTTTCACCCTCATTATATTTTGGTTGATCTACAGCCTTTATTGTGTGCCACATCTATCACTCGGTTAATCTCCGTCCCGCCTCTCTTAATAAAAAATAAAAGACTAAAAATATTACAAACAAAAATGAATATCATCTGTTTGACACCTTTATTGTGGAAATATGTATTTGAAAATCAGTTGTTCAGAATAAATATCGTCATTTTTTGGAATGGGGTTTGTAAATAAATATAATAAAGGCATAGTATGGTAAGTGGTAAGAGTGAAATATATGTGTAAAACGCGTTCAGTTGCTTTCTTATGACGGGAAAATGACTTAAATTTATTATATAGATTACTCCTCAGTCTATTTTTGGCCTGGGATAATAGCATTTGTCATGATCCAATTTTATGGATAAAATAAAATATCTGCCCGCTGAATCCAATGGTAAACGCCTTACGTTTCATCGTTAATAAGTAGTTATATCAAACACAATGAATAAATATTTGACACTACTTTAAGCATAAGCACTTGTCAAAACGATTGCAGTCGATATTAAATCACGTGAAAAGAGTTTCTATACTCTAAAACAAAGAAATCTATCAATTAATCTATATATCTATACAATTGAGAAAGTGTGAGAACACTTCTCAACCAATATACTCAACGTATTTTTATATACAGACTTGAAATTTGGTATATAGGGTATTCAGACACGTGGAAAACTTTATTCGCTTTTCAGCCGAAATAGGGTTGCTAAGGGTTAAAACTGAAAAATTAGTATGTGGAAATCATCGGATTTTTATGTTTATTAACTGTTCCACGAATGCGCATGCGTTTATGGTTCACATTATAGATCCCTTATGTTTTTATTCCATTTTCATTCCAAACAATACTTTGATGTATGAAGTACTGTTGTCACATTTGGGCTGGTGCATCTGCTACTAGTCTCTCGCTACTGGACAAGGTTCAAAAGAGAGTCGCCAACCTGATACTTCCTGAACTGTCATCTAGGCTTCAGGCTCTGTCCCATCGACAAAATGTTGCATCCCTCTGCCTGTTCTACAAGTACTTTAATGGAGAATGCTCTGACGAACTACAAGCACTTGTACTCCCTCGACGTGAATACCCCCCGACAAACCTGACAAGCAGCTAAATCCCACCCCTTCACAGTAGAGATCCCTTGGTGTAAGAAAACATTCTACTCCAATAGTTTCTTCCCCAGAACTGCTAAACTTTGGAACTCCCTTCCGTGATTCTGCTTTCCCAACTGTACTGACATGCAGAAGTTCAAGTGTTATGTGAACAGACATCTTGCTACTCATCCCCCTTCATAATACCCCTGCAACTTACGCCCCCGATTGTAGCCCCATACTTGACTATGCCTTGTTTGGGGTGAAAATGTAAAAAAACAAAAACAAAAAAAAAACATCAAATGGGCACTTAAAAAGTTTTACCACCACACAAGCAAAAAGACTCAGCGTATAAAATCAAGATTATTTGGTAAGATATTTGGTAATTCGAAATGACTGCATCTTTTTAGAGCACAACTGAACTATGACACTTCTGTTATATTTCGATGGTGGCCGGTCGTTAAATGTGCACTAAATCTATTTAATTTCTACCAAAAGACTCTTTGTTATTTCTAGATTTATACAATCGTTGGCGATAATAAAAAACACACAGCTGATTATAAAAATATTCGTTTATTTGTAAGTATAGCTTTTCTGTTTTCGAATGACAAGTCTAATGGCGTGTCGGGTGTGGTGATTGTGTGAAGAAAAAACGTTGCTATCACCATGTTGTGTCGCTCTCTCGACTCCGTCTCTTTCTCTGTATCTCTTGATTTGGCCTATATGACGTCATTGGAATATCTGTATTGTTTAAAAAATGTGGTCAATCGATGACTAGGGATTTTAAGTCCTAGAATTTACCCTCCTTTGATGTCAGTTCCCGGGCCTTGCATCCAGACGTGATCGACTTTTGTTTGCCGTCCTCCCGAGCCTTGCATACAAACATGTGACCATTTTTTTTTATTCCACTCTCCGGGGATTCGGATCATCCAACACTTCTCTTTTTATAAAAATATTTGATATATATATATATCTTTCATTGTACACGCACCTACCCAATCACGGAATGCAACATCACAAAATAATAGAATTGAATTTACAAAAGAGAAAGAAAAAATGCGTCTTTGTTGCCCATTTGTTACGCAAGAGTTATCAATGAAATAATGTCTCTTATACCGCTGTGCATAATTGAATGTGCATGAATCATTTTTTCTTTCTTTTTTCTTTACTTTTCAGGTCTCTGAACATTTTCCTGCAAACTTCAACACGAAACAAATGCAATTTCATAGCAAAATTCGAAACACCTTTTTTAGTTTACGTTTAAACAAAAGACAGTATTCAAGTTGATCTACTTGTTTCAGGAAGAAATTTACTTACCTTGATAATATAAATACAGTTACGAATAAGCGTCATCGAGGTTGTTGATTGCAGTTATGGCCACAGAATCGGGTACATACGTCTTGTATCTTAGTTTTAGTAATTGTACCACTGTTTGTCTTGATTATTCTCCGCTCTTCAATCGCAATACATTTCTATCAGACTTCACACAATGCGTATTGTCGTAGGGTTTAACGGATGTAAAAATTAAGCGCCAAAAGAATTAGTTGATCAGTGATCTTGGTT
>NC_136494.1:122224351-122226851 GCF_053919585.1 Euprymna scolopes
TACACATATATATATACACACATATATACATATGCATATATATACATATATATACATATATATATATATACACATATATATATATACATATATATATATACACACATATATATACATATACATATATATACATATATATACATATATATACACATATATATACACATATATATACATATACATATATACACATATATATACACACATATATATATACATATATATACATATATATACATATATATATATAAATAAATGTTTAGAGGTACAGAATATATACATATATATATATATATATATATATATATATATATATATATATAAATGTTTAGAGGAACAGAATATATATATACACATATACAGTGATTATCATATTTATTGGCACGGTAAAATAAAAGTTAAATTTTGTCTAATAAATTCTAAAAAAGGGATTAAATTAAAGAAAATAACAAAGTATATTATGTATTTTTAACTGGCCTTTCCGATGCAGCAATCGGATTTTAGAAAAAATAAATAACAAAGGAACAACAAACATAATTGCAAAAAACCCTTGTTCAAAATTATTGGCACGGCTTTGTTTTTCTTTTACTATCAGTATAATATCAATCAATTTCCGGTTTACGTGCTTTCTGAACTTTTTTATAGCCATATTATGCTTGTTTAACGCTAATTCAGTGAATAATCTTTTTCAGATAATTTTTAGATAGCGATTTATTTAAACTATTATAAGTGACTAAATTATAATTTTCAATCGCCATGGTTAAAACTAAGGAACACAGCGAAGACGTCAGGAAGCTTGTTGTAGCATGCCATACCAATGGGGAGGGCTATGATAAGATTTCAAAGAAGCTAAACCTTCCCAAATCCACTGTTAGAGCCATAATAAACAAGTTCAAATCGCAAGGCCACGTTATGAGTTTAGAGGGTAGAGGGAGAAAAAGGATTCTTTCCCCAAGAGATGAACGGAAAATTGTTCGACAAGTAAAACAAAACCCAAGGATCTCTGTTGGGGAGATTGTTGATGAACAGAGCACCTCTGGAGTGAATGTATCTCGACATACAGTTGGTAGAGTTTTGAAGAGAGCTGGTTTAAAAGCATGTCGTCCGAGAAAGACTCCCTTATTGAAGCCTATGCACCTGAAAGCAAGGCTAGCCTTTGCAAAACGTCATATTGATAAAGATGTTGCATTCTGGAAACGTGTTCTATGGACTGACGAAACGAAAATAGAGTTATTTGGCCATAATAAAGTGTCTTATATTTACAGAAAATCTGGCGAAGCTTTCCTGCCTAAGAACACCATACCCACAGTGAAGCACGGTGGAGGCAGTTTGATGTTTTGGGGATCCTTTGCTGCCTCTGGACCAGGGCGACTTGTTAAGGTCACAGGTAGCATAAACAAGGAAGATTATGTTAAAATATTGGATGAAAACCTGAAAGACTCTGCTAAAGAGCTCTCACTTGGTCGTCGTTGGTGGTTCATGCAAGATAATGATCCAAAGCATTCGGCTAAACTGACTAAGAAATGGCTTGAGGACAATCATATTAATGTTTTGGAGTGGCCATCACAAAGCCCAGACCTTAATCCAATTGAAAATTTATGGAGAACATTAAAATTGAGGGTAATGCAAAAGAATCTTATTCAATTGGAGGATTATTGTCAGGAAGAGTGGGCTAAAATTACTACTGAAGAGTGCAACAACTTGGTTGTAAACTATGAAAAGCGACTGAGGAAGGTAATCAAGGCCAAAGGCTATACAATTGATTATTAAATAAATCGTGCCAATAATTTTGAACAAGGGTTTTTTGCAATTATGTTTGTTGTTCCTTTGTTATTTATTTTTTCTAAAATCCGATTGCTGCATCGGAAAGGCCAGTTAAAAATACATAATATACTTTGTTATTTTCTTTAATTTAATCCCTTTTTTAGAATTTATTAGACAAAATTTAACTTTTATTTTACCGTGCCAATAAATATGATCATCACTGTATATACATATATACATATATATACACATATATATATATACATATATATACACACATATATATATATATACATATATATATAAATAAATGCTTAGAGGTACAGAATTTATATATGGTTTTAAAAATAATAGGCGGAAGTTTCTCGAGAGAGCTTTCGGCTATCATCTCGTCAGGAGAAAATCGATAGCAACCTAAACATTATTGTGATGAAAAATAAAGAATTCTAATGGGGAACTTATTAGATGTGCCAAAAGTACGGGGACACTAAAAAAATTTATTTACGTTTAAAAACGATTAAAATATTGGCACAACGAGGGAGAAAAAAAAGCGGGAGAAAAGATTCAAAGTTCCCCAAAGAGAAACAATGCGTTTGATGTTTCTTTTTGCCGGCACAAAGAAGGTTGACGCACCGCAATAGAGACGGCCTCCAAAATCTTTAAATGGTTTTTGGAGTCCGCTCTATGTAGCACCTCGAACAAATCTATTTTATATCTATCGGCACAGCACGGATTG
>NC_136494.1:122231851-122294351 GCF_053919585.1 Euprymna scolopes
TCAGTCTATCTCGAGATTCGTTTGAATTATAGATAACGTCTACGTATTAATAGTATATTCTTTTTATTTTTTATTTTATTTAATTTATCTATTTTCTTTTCATATATTAGTATAAATAGTAACCGTATTATTTTACATTTTTTTTTATTGGGGAAGTGGTATTATCCACTAGAGAGCCATGCATTTAACAGCTGTCCTGTTTTTAAATTTCCGAAACAGCTACATGGTAAGCAGCTGATGATCCCTGTTTTTTATTTACAAAATTTTAGTTAAGGTTTTCTATTTTCATGATTGGTTGGTTGTTTTGTTTTACGGCATATCAGCCCTTTTCAGGTTATTTTAATGCCGAATCCGGTGATTTTGAAAAAAATATTTTTAATAGAATGTATTTGTTTTTTGCAAGGCGGTTTCTATTTAACCCATAGTTGGGATCCTAACGGGTACTACAACTTCAGGTCAGAGTGGACCTGGGAGCAATGGCAATAAAAGGGTGGCTCCACACTCCCTAAGGCCTGCAAGCTGGGGCTCTCACCATCGGATATAGTTTAAGGTCATATCCAGGACCCTTATATAAATGAATTCTCTTTTGTCATTATAAACTTTTTAGAAGTCAGATTATGTAGGTGCTAATTCTGTAATAGGTTAAACTTAATTTTTTTTCCTTCCGGGAATTTAAACTGCATTCTTTATTTTTATTTTTGCATTTTTTTTATTCAAAGCTTCTTTAGACTAATATATATATATATATATATATATATATATATATATATATATATATATATACACACATTTGTCTTTACATAAGCAGTAGTTTGTTGCTACACAGTCATGAACATGCTCATGACTGTGTAGCAACAAACTACTGCTTATGTAAAGACAAATGTAACTTGCTCTACTTCTTTATTGAGCACTCTCGTATGAACCTCGTTATATTTCACTGGTTACCCTTCCTTTGGAAAATAGCAACCTCAAATATATATACATATATATATATATATATATATATATATATATATATATATATATATATATATATATATGACAGTCGCATAACTCACTTAGCTTATTTTGTCTTTCAGTCCTCACATTTCAAGATCGATTTGTCTTACAAAAAGGGAAGAATTGCTATTTTCCTCACGAACTTAAATACGGCAAACCAGAAGACAGAGCCTATTATCGAAATGCTTGGTCGCACCAAATATGTATCTTCCAATGAGAAGGATTAAATTACAAATGCTTAAACTATGCAAATACAAATTGGAAAGTAACAACACTCAGGTCCTTAATTTCTATTGAAAAAAACATACAAAAGTACTTTAATTTATCCTAATCAGCAGTTGTTCACTATAATACGTTTCCTGTCCATATAATCTGTTCTACATTTTGTTTTTATTACCATCGACAAGAACTCAGCTTCCGTTCTCCTCTTGCACCGTGTCGCTTCCTGAAGTCGCTTACATCACAAAATCTAAATTCAACTCAAACGCCATTTTGATGCGATCTTCCTTTTCAGTTTATTTGTTAATTTATATATTAATTGAATCAGTTTCTTTATTAGATTCTTTCTTTGAGATAATGCTGCGTTGATGATACTGTTTCCGTTCACATTATAGTCCACTTCCGTTATGTATTCTCTCAGTAAAAGTGGCATTTGAATATGTTAGCAAAGAGAAAGAAGAGAGAGGTAGGTATCTTATAATTTTTATGGGGTATAATGTTTTATTACCAGTTTTTCGGAGACTGAACATGTTTAGGAAATCTTTCCTTGGAGACGTATATGCTATCGTCGAAGAATTTTACTTCAAGATCATTTTTCGGCTAGAAAGCCAAATATAAACAATGTACACACACACATGTATGTGACATTGTCTGCGTGTGTGCACACGAAACGGTTTGCACCACACTACTCTGTCAATTTTTGGTCTATAGACTTAAAACTTCATATATATATATATATATATATATATAAGGGATTCAGAATTACAGAACAAATTCGATTTGGATTTCATCGGTAAAATAGTTGCTAAGTGATCAAATTTGGAACTTGGCACGCATATATCGACTTAAATAAAGTGCTCATCTACGCATACGCAAATATACGTTTATACTTTAAACTAAGTTAACTTTTAAAGTTTTGATATCCGTCCGGCCTTAGGTCATTTTGTAACGAATACCATTGGAGGGCAACATTTGTTGGTTTTAATTGTGGTTTATGGCACTCAAGTCATATGTTTTTAATCTTTTGAAATCGCTAATATATTCGATACAAAATAATAATCAATAGAGAATTAGATGTCTAATAATAAATACAAAATCTGCACACATTAAAATATCATATTTAAGCGTAATTTACGACCGTGTAACGCCAGATGACATGCATATAATTTACATACATACATAGGCCCTTAACGTCGAGGACGACGATTGGCAAGGCGCTTCAGTCTTCTACAGTTCAGGAAGTCTGTGTATTGCTGGCAGGATCTTTTGGCACCAGATCTTATAGCAGCTTGCCACTTTGCTCGGTTGCCGGCAGAGGTTTCCCAAGTGTTGTGAGGGATGCCGAAGACCTGGAGGTCACGTTTCAGGACATCCTTGTAGCGGAGGCGTGGCCTGCCAGCACAGCGAGGGGCATCAGCTATCTCTCCAAAGAGAAGTGCTTTTGGTAGCCGGCTGTCGTCCATGCGGCAGGTGTGGCCAGCCCAACGTAAGCGACGGATGCGCAGCACTGTGTACATGTCAGTACTCTTGGTCGTGGAGAGGATAGCTGTGTTTGGTACATGATCCTTCCATGTGAATCCAAGAATTGTGCGCAGGCATCGGAAGTGGAAGGCGTTCAGACGGTGTTCGTGTCGGCGGTAGGTGCACCAAGTCTCACTGCCATACAGGAGAGTGCTGAGGATGCAGGCCTCGTAAACCTTGATCTTTAGGTGTAGCGAGAGGGACTTGTTCTTCCAGACTCTCTCACTAAGCCTGCCGAAAGTTGTTGATGCCTTTCCAATGCGGGAGTCCAGTTCACAATCAAGACTGTTGGTGTTATCAACTGTAGAACCCAAGTAAGTGAACTTGGTGACGTTTGACAGTACATGATTGTTTACGGTTATTATGGGTGAAAGCCCAGCAGGCTGGGCAAAGACCACCGTCTTGCCTAGGCTGATTTTGAGACCAAACTCCTCGCAGGCAGAAGCAAAGGAGGAGCACATTGCCTGAAGCTCAACCTCCGAGTTGGCGATGAAGGCAGCATCATCAGCGTACAGGAGTTCACGGATCTGTACGCGGTTAACCATAGTTTTTGAGCGTAGCCTGGCCAGGTTGAATAGGCCTCCAGTACTGCGAGTGTGAAGGAGCACTCCAGTTGGGTTTGGGAAGGCTCGGCGCAGAACAGCTGAGAAATATATTCCGAACAGAGTAGGAGCTAACACGCAGCCTTGCTTGACACCACAAGAGATGGGGAACTCTTTAGAACGAGAGCCCTCAAACTGTACTGTAGCCTTCATCTGATCGTGAAATTCTTGTATGGTTTTCAGGAGTTTGGGAGGGCAGCCCAGTAGACGGAGGACTAGAAATAGCCCTGATCTGCTAACATAATCAAAGGCCTTCGTCAAGTCAACGAAAACTGCATAGAGAGGACGGCCTTGCTCAATGCATTTCTCCTGGATCTGACGAACAGAAAAGATCATGTCAGTGGTAGAGCGGCCAGGTCGAAAGCCACATTGACTCTCAGGAAGAATTCTGTTGGCAATAATCTGGAGACGTGGCAGGACTAAGCGGGCATAGATCTTTCCAGGCTGGGAAAGTAGAGATATGCCACGGTAGTTGTTGCAGTCGCAGCGAAACCCTTTGTTCTTATACAGGGTAACTATGTTGGCGTTACGAAGTTCATCGGGAATAGTACCTTCATTCCAGCAGATTGAGAAGAGATGATGGAGTTCCTCAGTTAGTGAGTCACCACCGCATCTGAAGATTTCTGAAGGTAGCCCATCCACGCCGGGGGCTTTGTTGTTCCTCAGTAGCTTGATGGTCTTGTGTACTTCATCGATGGTGATGTCGTAATCTAGCTCATGGAGGACTGGTAGTTGGGGAACAGCAGCTATTATAGCAGCCCCACTAGCTGCTACAGGTTGAGCATACAGTGAGCTGTAGTGCTCCACCCAACGGTCAAGCTGATCATCAGAATTGGTGAGTAGTTCTCCGGTCAGAGATCGCAAAGGAGATGATTTCTTCACAGGAGGACCTAGAGCCTCTTTCAGAGCTTGGTACATGCCACCGGTGTTGCCGGTGGCAGAGCAGTCTTCAGCACGCTTGGAGATGTCACTCCAATAGTTGTGTTTAGCCTCTCGAGTTAGGCGCTGCACTTTTGAGCGGCTCTGCTTCCAGAGGCTAGTAGCTTGAGGAGAGGGGTCCTGCATCACAGCCAGTCTTGCCGCTCGCTTTTCTGCTAGTGCTTGATGGAGTGTGTCCGCGTGGTGTCTGAACCAGTCCGGCTGCTTTACTGTACGTCTACCAAAACTGGAGAGTGCGCAAACTCCAACAGTGTCACGAATCCGCAGCCAGGCAGAGGCAGCATCCTGAGGGGGTGCAGACTGGACAAAGGTGGATTGTATTGAAGCTTGAAAATGTTGGCATTTCTCCTTGGACTTAGTAGCAAGAACATTGAGCGTTGAAAGTGGTTTTGAGCAAGACAGGTGGATTTTCTTTGGCTTTAGTTTAAGCTTACAGCGCACAAGTGAGTGGTCTGTGTCACAGTCCGCAGAGTGCATTGTCCTGCAGTGGATGATATCCTGGAGGTGCTTCTTTTGAGTGATCACATGGTCCAGCTGGTGCCAGCGCTTAGAGCGTGGGTGTTGCCATGTCATCTTCGACCACGGTGAGCCCTTAAAGAAGGTTGATGGGATGCACAGCCTGTGTGTAGCACAGAGTTCCAGAAGACGCTGTCCATTTTCATTCATAGAGCCCACTCCGTGAGGACCCAGGACATCAGGCCAGGCATTGGTGTTACTGCCTACTCGAGCGTTGAGATCACCCAGGATGATTATGCGGTGACCGCGGTCGATTTTGGAGAGGGTCTCACTCAGCTGGAGATAGAAAGCATCTTTCTGGTCATCCGGCGAGGTGAGGGTTGGGGCGTAGGCAGACAATAGGGACACTGGACCAGAGGTGGTGTGTAGCTGTAGTGACATTAATCTGGGAGAGATGGCGACGGGAGTTTCGACAAAGCTGAGCAGCTTGTTGCAGATGGCAAAACCCACTCCATGTTTTGGTCTCTCCAAGTCAGGGTAGCCAGTCCAGTAAAATGTGAAGTTAGCTTCACGTATGGAGCCATTTCCAGTGAGCCATGTCTCGCCTAGTGCTGAGACATCCACCCCCAACCGGAGTAATTCCAGGTCGATAACAGCAGACTTCCGAGGATGAAAACTGTCAAGAGAGGAAGTCACCCCAAGGGAGCGGACATTCCAGCAGGCCAGGTGTAGTGGGGAGGCAGTAGCAGGATGTCGACCGGGGCGCGCCTGCCTAGAACGCGGGCCCTGCCGAGCAACGACAGCACCCCCGACTGCAGGGGGCTCCCGAATTGCCAGTCGCTGAGAATTTATTCTTGACATATCCATAGTAGTTGCCTGAAACGTCAAGCGCCGGGGCAGGGAAGTAGTGGATGAGTGCATGCCCAGAACAGAACATCCACCTCTGGACCCAACATTGCGGACCCCAGCGGAGCACAGGAGTGCGACAGCTGGAGCAGTGGTAGGTTGCCCCGCAGTACCCGCTAACTGGGTGTTGATCCCTGACCGTTGATCGTTCTTGATTCATCCGCTCAGTGATCCGCCATGGGAGACCGGTGGTTGAAAAATATATCAGCTGCGCTCATACCATGACTGCCAACTCCTGCTGCCGAGATGACATTTTGCTATTTGACCACATAGCTGGGGTCTGGATTGGTGTAAGCCAGGGCGTGTCCTCACGCCGGAGGGCCATGCACTCAACACCTCTGGGGCTCCAGACTACTCCGAGATCCCACATACACTTAGCCTGGGGCCGCAAGGTACCCAGTTAAACCGTGATGTACCACGAGGAGGTGGCATGCGAGTCTTGACCAGTGAGACGCTCTAACCACCAGTGGGCAGGGCTTACTAAACTGCCTCCCCTTCACTCTTGCGAGTATAGGTGGCGGTTACAGCTGGAAGCAAGAGGAGCAAAGCACCTGAAAGCCAAGCAGCTAAGCACTCTACACATTCACTAAGCTACAACACTACACGCTCAAAGGCCCTGTGTGCAACACACCACATCACAATGTATGTATTATATATGTATATAATTATTATAATTATTTTTAACTATAATTTATGTAATTTTTATTTTTAATTATGTGTGTGTGTAGGGGTGGGATTCCATTGTCTCTCCAGACTGCATGCAAACCATGAGAGGTAAATAGACTTATAAGTTATGCATGAGGTACTTAAGAGTGCACCATTTTTTTTTTTATAAATTTTACAATGAAATCAATGGGCTAATAATTAAAGTGGTTCTGACAAATGGGTCACGGAGAGCTTGTTATATATATCAAGGCATGTTTGATTAAATACGACCGAGTTTTTTCTTCTTTATTTTTCTGTAAATTTTCCGATCATTTTTTTGTCGTTTTTTCGGCAGAGCGAGAAAATCAACAGAGAAATAAAGAAAGAAAACTGTCTTATTTAATCAAACATACCTTGATAACAACTTGCTGCTAATCTATCTATCTATATATCTATAAAAGTGAATGTGTGTCTGTCTGTCTGAATGTCTGTATACATTTTCCTTTGCAATAACTCTGTTAATTTTCAGTCTACAGACTTGAAATTTGATATACAGGGTACTGAGATTTTGGAAAATCTATGTGATCGGGTTTCGGCTAGAAATTTAGCGATTAAGGGGTCAGAGTTCAACGATTTGATCTTTGAGGAGTCTACCAAACTCCATCAACAATTTTGTGTCTGAACACTTGAAATTTTAAATTTAGGTTACTTGGACATGGATCAAATATTTTAATTTGATTTGAGCCCCCAAAAAATGAATGTTATGGGGTCAAAATTGGGGTCAATTTTTTTTTAAATGACCTTTGTGGTCTCTACCAAATTAATTCACCAATTTCTGGTCTAAACATTTGAAATTTTACATAAAGTGTATTCAGAGATAGGGCAAACTTTTTAATTGGTTTGAGTCGAAAATTTGAGCTGCGAAATTATCAAAGTTCAAAAGATTTGACCTTTGCAGTGTCTAGCAAACTACTCAGCCAATTTTGGATCTAAACATTTGAAATTTATACATAACGAGTATGCAGACATGCGGCAAGCATTTTAATCAGTTTTGGGGCGAAATTTTGGCTGCTAAAAGTTAAAGTTGAAAAAAGTTGACCTTTGCAGATTCTACCAAATTCCTCTGCTAATTTTGGGTCGAAACACTTGAAATTTTAGATGTAGGTAACTTGGACATGGGTACAAGTGTACTGTTGATTTTAGCCAAAAATAATAAATGTTAAGAGGTCAAAATTGGGGTCAAAGTTTTAAAAAAATTAATCTCTGCCGTCTCTACGAAATTACTAAGACAATGTTTGGTCTAAACATTTGAAATCTTAAATAAAGTGTGTGTGTGTGCATGTGTGTGCGTGTGCGTGTGCGTGCATTTCCTTACAAAACGACGCAATCAATTTTCAATTTACATACTCGTGATTTGACATAAGGGGTATTGAAAATTGGGTAAATCATATTAATCGGTTTTTGGCCAGAAATTTGTCTGTCAAGGTGTCAAGTTCAACGATTCGACCTTTGAAAACTCTACCAAACTCCTTAGCCAACTTTGAGTCTAAACATTTGAAATTTTAGATGTAGGTTCCTTGGACAAGGATCAAACTTTTTAACTTGATTTGAGTCCGAAAACAATAAATGTTAAGGGGTCAAAATTTGGGTCAAAGTTTTAAAAAATTTGAGCTCTCAGCCAATTTTTAGTATAAACATTTGAAATTTTACATAAAGTGTATTCAGACATAGGAAAAGCTTTTTAATCGTTATTTTGACCAACAATTTGGCTATAAAAGGGTTAAAGTTCCAAAGATTTGACCGTTGCGGTCTCTACTAAACTATTCAGCCAATTTTTGGTCTAAACATTTAAATGTTACATAAAGGGTATTCAGACAAGCAGCAAGATTTTTACTCAGTTTTTGGGCAAAAATCTTGCTGGCAAGAAGTAAAAGTTGGAGTTGCTGTTTGCAGACTCTAACAAACTCCTCGGCTAATTTTGGGTCTAAACACTCGAAATGTTAGACGTAGGTTACTTGGACATGAGTCAAACATTTTAATATATTATTGTTGACTTTGAGAATTAGGTATCCCTATTTTTTCCTACGTTACCACTTCCTACAAACCAGGGGAATTTCATTTTTTGTATCTTGTTACGCCATCATCTCCGTCGTTCCCAGCCGATTTGAAGGAGCGTAACAAATTTGGTTGCTATGGTAACCAACGGCCAATCAGAAAAAAAAATCCATCTCTTCGTCCCTTACAGATTATGAGAACTTTTGAACACTAGTCATTTTATTATAACTTTTGTTTTACTGCAGGAAAATTGAATTTTTTACAAAATATAGCTGAGAACGTGACCTCTGAACTATAAAAATTGTTTTAAATTTTGTCTAAAATGAGTGAGCGGTGAAGCTTTAAAGCAGTTCTAAATGAGTAAAACTAACACTATACCGTGTTTGAATTTATATATATATATATATATATATAGATGACTGTCCATCCTAAGATTTGTACAAGTTATATTATAGCATTAGCTTACTGAGTTTTTGAGATAAGGATTATTAATTCGGTTTGATATAACCTACGACCTTCTTCAGCTGTGTCTTGTCGAACTCGGAAATCATTTTGTCGAACTTTGGAATCATGACGGAATTTCAAACGGGATTCTTTATTTGATTCACGGGGGTAGCATGCTCTTGTTCCGTCAGCCATCACTGAATAAAGGTCCTAAGAAATTCCCAATTGTATTTCCGATCGCCCACACCGTGGATTGAACATTCAACGTCCCAAATAATGAACCTTTTCAGTCCATTTTTCTAGTTACTGTAACCACTGCGCAAATCACACTGAAGATGAAAACAATTCAACTAATATGCATAGCAGTAGGCTTTAATTTTAAGTTTTTATTTATTTATTTTTGTTAAAAAGTAGCATTCAGGGTACGCTTCATAAATGGTAAACTTTACAAGAAAATATGTGGCTAAGTTATTTACCATGTTGCCTAGAATATGCATATCCTAATTCATAATAGTATGTCTATTAGATTATTATACCGTACCGGTCCAATTTTATAATTAAGAAGTTGATCTAGAGTAACATTTTTCTCTGCTGAAATTTTATACCTCGCTCATATTTAATGTATTTAGGAAAGTGATATCGCGTTTCATTAGTAGTGATTCAGTAAATCGTAATTATCAACTCGAACTAATTTAATTTTATATTACGGATTATAACTATGTCGATTTATTTATAAAACATTCTTTTAATCTGCTATATTGACGCAAAATATAGTCAAACCCAAAACCGACATTATAAAATTGCAAAAACCAAATAATATATATATATATAGCTACACTCTTTTAAATATATATATATATATATATATATATATATATATATATATATACAGTGATGATCATATTTATTGGCACGGTAAAATAAAAGTTAAATTTTGTCTAATAAATTCTAAAAAAGGGATTAAATTAAAGAAAATAACAAAGTATATTATGTATTTTTACTGGCCTTTCCGGTGCAGCAATCGGATTTTAGAAAAAATAAATAACAAAGGAACAACAAACATAATTGCAAAAAATCCTTGTTCAAAATTATTGGCACGATTTATTTAATAATCAATTGTATAGCCTTTGGCCTTGATTACCTTCCTCAGTCGCTTTTCATAGTTTACAACCAAGTTGTTGCACTCTTCAGTAGTAATTTTAGCCCACTCTTCCTGACAATAATCCTCCAATTGAATAAGATTCTTAGGCTTCCTTTGCATTACCCTCAATTTTAATGTTCTCCATAAATTTTCAATTGGATTAAGGTCTGGGCTTTGTGATGGCCACTCCAAAACATTAATATGATTGTCCTCAAGCCATTTCTTAGTCAGTTTAGCCGAATGCTTTGGGTCATTATCTTGCATGAACCACCAACGACGACCAAGTGAGAGCTCTTTAGCAGAGTCTTTCAGGTTTTCATCCAATATTTTAACATAATCTTCCTTTTTTATGCTACCTGTGACCTTAACAAGTCGCCCTGGTCCAGAGGCAGCAAAGGATCCCCAAAACATCAAACTGCCTCCACCGTGCTTCACTGTGGGTATGGTGTTCTTAGGCAGGAAAGCTTCGCCAGATTTTCTGTAAATATAAGACACTTTATTATGGCCAAATAACTCTATTTTCGTTTCGTCAGTCCATAGAACACGTTTCCAGAATGCAACATCTTTATCAATATGACGTTTTGCAAAGGCTAGCCTTGCTTTCAGGTGTATAGGCTTCAATAAGGGAGTCTTTCTCGGACGACATGCTTTTAAACCAGCTCTCTTCAAAACTCTACCAACTGTATGTCGAGATACATTCACTCCAGAGGTTCTCTGTTCATCAACAATCTCCCCAACAGAGATCCTTGGGTTTTGTTTTACTTGTCGAACAATTTTCCGTTCATCTCTTGGGGAAAGAATCCTTTTTCTCCCTCTACCCTCTAAACTCATAACGTGGCCTTGCGATTTGAACTTGTTTATTATGGCTCTAACAGTGGATTTGGGAAGGTTTAGCTTCTTTGAAATCTTATCATAGACTCCCCATTGGTATGGCATGCTACAACAAGCTTCCTGACGTCATCGCTGTGTTCCTTAGTTTTAACCATGGCGATTGAAAATTATAATTTAGTCACTTATAACAGTTTAAATAAATCGCTATCTAAAAATTATCTGAAAAAAATTATTCACTGAATTAGCGTTAAACAAGCATAATATGGCTATAAAAAGTTCAGAAAGCACGTAAACCGGAAATTGATTGATATTATACTGATACTAAAAGAAAAACAAAGCCGTGCCAATAATTTTGAACAAGGGTTTTTTGCAATTATGTTTGTTGTTCCTTTGTTATTTATTTTTTCTAAAATCCGATTGCTGCATCGGAAAGGTCAGTTAAAAATACATAGTATACTTTGTTATTTTCTTTAATTTAATCCCTTTTTTAGAATTTATTAGACAAAATTTAACTTTTATTTTACCGTGCCAATAAATATGATCATCACTGTATATATATAGTATAGTGTAGCTATATATATATATATATATATATATATATATATATATATATATATAGCTACACTCTTAAATATATATATACTAGCATTTCAGCCCGGCGTTGCCCGGGTGTTTGGAGGTGTATGTTGAGAAAAAAAAAAAGAAAAAGCGGTCAATTTTTTTAAACTTTGACCCCTATTATGTCCCCTTAACATTTATTGTTTTGGACTCAAATCAAGTTATTAAGTTATATCCATGTTCAAGGAACCTATATCTAAAATTTCAAGTGTTTAGACCCACAATTGGCGGAGGAGTTTGGTAGAATTCTCAAAGGTCAAATCGTTGAACTTTGACCCCTTGCTCGGGTGTTTGGAGGTGTATGTTGTGCAAAAAAAGCAAAAAAACAAAAAAAATGGTTAACTTTTTAAAAATTTGACCCCCATTATGACCCCTTAAAATTTATTGTTTCGGGCTCAAATCACTTTATTAAGTTAGATCCATGTTCAAGAAACCTATATCTAAAATTTCAAGTGTCTAGACCCAAAATTGTCGGAGGAGTTTGGTAGAGTTTTTAAAGGTCAAATCGTTGAAATTTGACCCCTTAACAGCCAAATTTCTGGCTGACACCCGTCACATCAATTTTCCCAAATCTCAGTACCCGGTATTTCAAATTTCGAGTCTATAGACTAAAAATTGACAAAGTTATTGCGTAGGGAAATGTACACAGACAGACAGACACGTTCACTTTTATAGATATATATATATATATACATAGCTACACTCTTAAATATATATATATATATATATATATATATATATATATAGCTACACTCTTAAATATATATATATATAGAGCTACACTCTTAAATATATATATATATAGCTACACACTTAAATATATATATATAGCTACACTCTTAAACATATATATATATATATATATATATATATATATATATATATATATAGCTACACTCTTAAATATATATATATATATAGCTACATTCTTAAATATATATAAATATATACATAGAGAGAGCTACACTCTTAAATATATATATATATATAGCTACACTCTTAAATATATATATATACATATAGCTACACTCTTAAATATATATATATATATAGCTACACTCTTAAATATATATATATATATATATATAGCTACACTCTTAAATATAAATATATATATATATATATATACATATATATATAGCTACACTCTTAAATATATATGTATAGCTACACTCTTAAATATATATATATAGAGAGAGAGTGAGAGAGAGAGCTACACTCTTAAATATATAAATATATATATAGCTACCCTCTTAAATATATATATATATATAGCTACACTCTTAAATATATATATATATATAGCTACACTCTTAAATATATATATAGCTACACTCTTAAATATATATATAGCTACACTCTTAAATATATATATAGCTACACTCTTAAATATATATATATATAGCTACACTCTTAAATATATATATATAGCTACACTCTTAAATATATATATATGTATAGCTACACTCTTAAATATATATGTGTAGCTACACTCTTAAATATATATATATATATAGCTACACTCTTAAATATATATATAGAGAGCTACACTCTTAAATATATATATATAGAGAGCTGCACTCTTAAATATATATATATATAGCTACACTCTTAAATATATATATATATAGCTACACTCTTAAATATATATATATAGCTACACTCTTAAAGATATATATATATATATAGCTACACTCTTAAATATATATATATATATATATATAGCTACACTCTTAAATATATATATATATAGCTACACACTTAAATATATATATATATAGCTACACTCTTAAACATATATATATATATATATATATATATATATATAGCTACACTCTTAAATATATATATATATATATATATAGCTACATTCTTAAATATATATAAATATATATATAGAGAGAGCTACACTCTTAAATATATATATATATATATAGCTACACTCTTAAATATATATATATACATATAGCTACACTCTTAAATATATATATATATAGCTACACTCTTAAATATATATATATATATATATATATATATATATTTATAGCTACACTCTTAAATATATATATATAGCTACACTCTATAATATATATATATTGCTACACTCTTAAATATATATATACATATAAATAGCTACACTCTTAAATATAAATATATATATATATACATATATATATAGCTACACTCTTAAATATATATGTATAGCTACACTCTTAAATATATATATAGAGAGAGAGAGAGTGAGAGAGAGAGCTACACTCTTAAATATATAAATATATATATAGCTACACTCTTAAATATATATATATATAGCTACACTCTTAAATATATATATATACATATAGCTACACTCTTAAATATATATATATATATAGCTACACTCTTAAATATATATATATATATATATATAGCTACACTCTTAAATATAAATATATATATATATATATATACATATATATATAGCTACACTCTTAAATATATATGTATAGCTACACTCTTAAATATATATATATAGAGAGAGAGTGAGAGAGAGAGCTACACTCTTAAATATATAAATATATATATAGCTACCCTCTTAAATATATATATATATATAGCTACACTCTTAAATATATATATATATATAGCTACACTCTTAAATATATATATAGCTACACTCTTAAATATATATATAGCTACACTCTTAAATATATATATAGCTACACTCTTAAATATATATATATATAGCTACACTCTTAAATATATATATATAGCTACACTCTTAAATATATATATATGTATAGCTACACTCTTAAATATATATGTGTAGCTACACTCTTAAATATATATATATATATAGCTACACTCTTAAATATATATATAGAGAGCTACACTCTTAAATATATATATATAGAGAGCTGCACTCTTAAATATATATATATATAGCTACACTCTTAAATATATATATATATAGCTACACTCTTAAATATATATATATAGCTACACTCTTAAAGATATATATATATATATAGCTACACTCTTAAATATATATATATATATATATATAGCTACACTCTTAAATATATATATATATAGCTACACACTTAAATATATATATATATAGCTACACTCTTAAACATATATATATATATATATATATATATATAGCTACACTCTTAAATATATATATATATATATATATAGCTACATTCTTAAATATATATAAATATATATATAGAGAGAGCTACACTCTTAAATATATATATATATATATAGCTACACTCTTAAATATATATATATACATATAGCTACACTCTTAAATATATATATATATAGCTACACTCTTAAATATATATATATATATATATATATATATATTTATAGCTACACTCTTAAATATATATATATAGCTACACTCTATAATATATATATATTGCTACACTCTTAAATATATATATACATATAAATAGCTACACTCTTAAATATAAATATATATATATATACATATATATATAGCTACACTCTTAAATATATATGTATAGCTACACTCTTAAATATATATATAGAGAGAGAGAGAGTGAGAGAGAGAGCTACACTCTTAAATATATAAATATATATATAGCTACACTCTTAAATATATATATATATAGCTACACTCTTAAATATATATATATAGCTACACTCTTAAATATATATATATAGCTACACTCTTAAATATATATATAGCTACACTCTTAAATATATATATAGCTACATTCTTAAATATATATATAGCTACACTCTTAAATATATATATAGCTACACTCTTAAATATATATATAGCTACACTCTTAAATATATATATAGCTACACTCTTAAATATATATATATATATATATAGCTACACTCTTAAATATATATATATATAGCTACACTCTTAAATATATATATATAGCTACACTCTTAAATATATATATATGTATAGCTACACTCTTAAATATATATGTATAGCTACACTCTTAAATATATATATATATAGCTACACTCTTGAATATATATAGAGAGAGCTACACTCTTAAATATATATATAGAGAGCTACACTCTTAAATATAAATATAGAGAGCTACACTCTTAAATATATATATAGAGAGCCACACTCTTAAATATATATAGCTACACTCTTAAATATATATATATAGCTACTCTTAAATATATATATATAGCTACACTCTTAAATACACTCTTAAATATATATATATATATAGCTACACTTAAATATATATATATATATAGCTACACTCTAAAATATATATATATATAGCTACACTCTTAAATACACTCTTAAATATATATATATATATAGCTACACTTAAATATATATATATATATAGCTACACTCTTAAATATATATATATATAGCTACACTCTTAAATACATATATATAGGTACACTCTTAAATACATATATATAGCTACACTCTTAAATACATATATATAGCTAAACTCTTAAATATATGTATATATAGCAACACTCTTAAATATATATATATATAGCTACACTCTTAAATATATATATATATATAGCTACACTCTTAAATATATATATATATAGCTACACTCTTAAATATATATATAGCTACACTCTTAAATATATATGTATAGCTACACTCTTAAATATATATATAGAGAGAGAGAGTGAGAGAGAGAGCTACACTCTTAAATATATATATATATCTATATATATATATATAGCTACACTCTTTAATATATATATATAGCTACACTCTTAAATATATATATAGCTACACTCTTAAATATATATATATATAGCTACATTCTTAAATATATATATATATAGCTACACTCTTAAATATATATATATAGCTACACTCTTAAATATATATATAGCTACACTCTTAAATATATATACAGCTACACTCTTAAATATATATATAGCTACACTCTTAAATATATATGTATAGCTACACTCTTAAATATATATATATAGAGAGAGAGAGTGAGAGAGAGAGCTACACTCTTAAATATATAAATATATATATATAGCTACACTCTTAAATATATATATATATATATAGCTACACTCTTAAATATATATATATATATATATAGCTACACTCTTAAATATATATATATAGCTACACTCTTAAATATATATATAGCTACACTCTTAAATATATATATAGCTACACTCTTAAATATATATATAGCTACACTCTTAAATATATATATAGCTACACTCTTAAATATATATATATATATGTATATAGCTACACTCTTAAATATATATATAGCTACACTCTTAAATATATATATAGCTACACTCTTAAATATATATATATAAAGCTACACTCTTAAATATATATATATGTATAGCTACACTCTTAAATATATATGTATAGCTACACTCTTAAATATATATGTATAGCTACACTCTTAAATATATATGTATAGCTACACTCTTAAATATATATGTATAGCTATACTCTTAAATATATATGTATAGCTACACTCTTAAATATATATATATAGAGCTACACTATTTAATATATATATATAGCTACACTCTTAAATATATACATAGCTACACTCTTAAATATATATATATAGCTACACTCTTAAATACACTCTTAAATATATATATATAGCTACACTTAAATATATATATATATATATATAGCTACACTCTTAAATACATATATATAGCTACACTCTTAAATATATATATATATATATAGCTACATTCTTAAATACATATATATAGCTACACTCTTAAATATATATATATATATATATATAGCTACATTCTTAAATATATATATATATATATAGCTACACTCTTAAATATATATATATATATAGCTACACTCTTAAATATATATATATATAGCTACACTCTTAAATATATATATATATATAGCTACACTCTTTAATATATATATATATATATAGCTACACTCTTATATATATATATATATAGCTACACTCTTAAATATATATATATATAGCTACATTCTTAAATATATATATATATATAGCTACATTCTTAAATATATATATATATATATAGCTACACTCTTAAATATATATATATATATATAGCTATACTCTTAAATATATATATATATATAGCTACACTCTTAAATATATATATATATAGCTACACTCTTAAATATATATATATAGCTACACTCTTAAATATATATGTATAGCTACACTCTTAAATATATATATATAGCTACACTCTTAAATATATATATAGAGAGCTACACTCTTAAATATGTATATATAGAGCTACACTCTTAAATATATATATAGCTACACTCTTTAATATATATATAGCTACACTCTTAAATATATTTATATAGCTACACTCTATAATACACTCTTAAATATATATATATAGCTACACTCTTAAATATATATATATATATAGCTACACTCTTAAATATACATATATATATAGCTACACTCTTAAATACATATATATAGCTACACTCTTAAATACATATATATAGCTACACTCTTAAATATATATATATAGCTACACTCTTGAATATATATATATATATATAGCTACACTCTTATATATATATAGCTACACTCTTATATATATATATATAGCTACACTCTTAAATATATGTATAGCTACACTCTTAAATATATATATATATATAGCTACACTCTTAAATATATATATATATATATATATATATATATATATAGCTACACTCTTATATATATATAGCTACACTCTTAAATATATATGTATATAGCTACACTCTTAAATATATATATATATATATATATATATATATAGCTACACTCTTATATATATATAAGAGTGTAGCTATATATATATATATATATATATATATGGCTACACTCTTAAATATATGTATATATATATATATATATATATATATATATATATATATATATATATATATATATTAGAGAGAGATTATTATTAAAACGGAGAAAATTCGTGGATATGAAATTTAAAATTGAGGCGAAGAGACCTAGAGGCTCAACGTTTCGCCCGTCTTATGACCATCCCTCTTGAGAAAGCCCGTATAAGACGGGCGAAACGTCGAGACATATGTATAATAGTCGTATAGATTGGTTCTTAGAAGCAAAGCCAATGAAATCTGCGTAAGTATTAAGGAGTGGTCAATGAAGGACAGTGCTGGTATATAGTCTGTTTATTATACAAACATTATTCGTTACATATGTGCATACATGTTTCAGTGGGATCCCAATTCAAGAAGGCCACTTAATCAGACCTTCAAAACTAGGGTAACTTATTTTTTTTCTAATCTAAAGTGCCCCATTTTATGGTGCTGGATTTTCGGTCTCAATAAAAAACTAACTTTGTGTTTAACTACGTTTATGTGGGAAGAGTTTAGGTGTGCAAAGAGCATGTTGAAAGGATAAAGTGTTACAAATGTCTAATCAGAATCAAATATTATTTTATTAGCAGCAATGTTAGTAGGTCTATAACCGAATATCCGTCTGTGTTAGTATCGTAAATTAATCAAGGAACACTTAATTACTCGTTGAGATATATATATATAATTGGTCGTTATGTTGTCGTACGTAATCCAATCTTAACATAGTATATTATTTCGTTCTTCTTTATCGTGAAAATTAGATTATTTTGAATTTATAATTGTTAATCATAATCATGTTAACTAATATATTAATACATAATCATGCTAACTAATATATTAATACGCCAATACTCTCGTGGGGAAATATCATGACACGACATCAGACTGCAAGATTGTAGTTTACTGTAACACTCGGAAATACAGATATTTTTAGTCGCGTGCAAGCGACTCTATAAGTCACTCCGTCGGTCGGTCGGTCTGTCCGTAACACTTTTGTGCTTGGCCTTTTTCGTTAAGATCAAAGGTCTGTTGTTAATAAACGCTGTTCTTAGCTTTTTAAGCTTTTCTTTGCCTTTTCTGTTCCGGCGGATACTGCAAGCAAAGACCATATGTGGGGGCAACCTCAAATATAAGATCTTGGTAAATGTAGGGGCAACTCTTCATACCAATTGTCACTATCCAGCTCCCCGGGGAGTTGGTCCCCATTTCCCCTTCACTCCTACCTTTAAAAATCGGCCTTGTGCCTAATTTGCTCGGTGGGGGAAGCAAATAAATACCCTTTTCTTGGCCTTTTGGCCAAGATGAAAATGTAGTATCTGTTCCGGCAGATACTGCAAGCAAAGACTATATGTGGGGGTAACCCCACATATAAAACCTTGGTTAATGTAGGGGCAACCCTTCATACCAATTGTCACTATCCAGCTCCCCTACTCCCCGGGGAGTTGGTCCCCATTTCCCCTTCACTCCTCACATTATAAATCGGCCTTGTGCCTAATTTGCTCGGTGGGGGAGCAAATAAATACCCTTTTCTTGGCCTTTTGGTCAAGATCAAAGTGTAGTATCTGTTCTTACTACATACTGTATTTATGTTTATGTTTGTAACTTTGTAATATAAAGAGGGTGATCACTTTTCTGTATTAATTTAATGTAAAATGATCACCCACTTTACAACCAGTCAGTTTCAAAGCCATTCAAGTCATTCTCTAGATCATTCAAGTTGTTTTTGAAGGATTCCAGTTATTTTTTAAGCATTCAAGTTATTCTTAAGGTCATTCAATTCATCCTTAAGTTCATTAAAGTCATTCTAAGTCATTTACTTTTTATTTAAGTCATTTTAGCCCATTTTTCGGTCATTTTAGTTTATCTTTAAGAATTTCATGTCAATCCTGAATTCACGCATTCATTCATTACACGAGAGCACGCGACTAATGGCTATCGGCCTTGTTATACCTAAAGCTGGTGTTATGAGCCTTTTCTAGTGTCACAACAACTTGCGAGGAGGTATCGAAACCTCGTGAAGGAGAACAGAATTTTAGATACTGCAGTTTTTCCGTAAGAACTGCCGATACGAGATACCAGAACGCACGTTAAAAATTCGAATTTAAAATGCTCCACAAAAACTGGCGGCAAGGTATTCGAACGTTAGATGTGTCATTATTTTTTAACAAGATCGTTAGAAAGAAAAATAACGTTACATGAAAAAAATGCAAAGTATTTTTCTCACACGCGAAAACGATATTCAATTTTTCTTCCCTTTCTTTAAAGTGAATGATATGAAATAATAGAGGACTTAAAATCATTTTTTTTTTCACAAATATGGAAATAATATCAAATGGATTTGCAGCCAAAAAAGGGAGAAAGACACTCATAAAAACACGAAGAAAGAGAGGCTGAATTGGTTAAGTACAGGATGCTGCTGCTGCTGCAACAACAACAGCAGCAACAACAACAACAACAGAAAATGGGAAAAAGATTTCAAAAACCGTTACTCAAACAACAACAGAAGAAACAGTGTTTAAAAAAAAATAAAAGAGACTAGACTTATTACTAAAACTTTAACAAATAAATACCAAGTCACAGAAAGTAACATAACGTTCTCACAATACGCAGTCTGAAACACTATAGACAATTTCATTTACACCCCAGATGAATACAAAACTTACGTCCGTATAAAAATTATGAGCATCTGTGTTAACATTGATTGTGCCGATTAGGTTGACTCTAAAACGGTCCGTTTATTGCTTCGAAAACTAGAATTCACAATCTTTTTTTTATAACTGAGATTGAATTTCACTGTCAATTTATTTAATTAAAATTTGATAATTATTGCTTCTTGTGGTTGGATCTCTGACGCACACACAGACCCACGCACACACAGGCATATAGGCTTGGAAGTTTCTTTAAAACTTTTAAAACTATTAGAAAAAATCCTTCGTTGGAACATTATTTTGTCAGTAAGTTAATTAATCTCCGTTTTTACTTACATAAGCAATAGTAACAATGTTCTTAAAGGGATCATCAGCTGTTCACCATGGAACACTGTTTGGGGATTTAAAAACTAAAACAGTATATTAAATGATGGTTCCCCAGCAGTGTTGATCAAAAATCACCTCCTCAAAACACATTAAAAATAATTTTGATACTGGATCTAGTTTCTTTCCTCCAGATAAATTTAAGCTAAAAAATTCATGTCGTTAAAAAAAAGTATCACCCGTCCATTTCTCCATAAGTTAATGTGCCTTTTATTTACAAACTAGTGTTTTTATATAGTGTTTCTTGGAATCCATTTTACTATTGATCACCCTTTCTTTGTTAGTTGTATAATTTCTAAATATTTACATTTTTATTTTATTCTACCATATTAATATTATTAATAAAAATATATATGATATATATAAAATATAAAAGTAAAAATAATATAAATATATACGTTCTTTATTTTTAACGTTATTCTATGTGTATTGTTCAGATGTATACATATTGTAGATATATTATACATTACTCATGTGATTTAGGATATTTTTTACTTTGATTAATTTGATATGATTTAAATTTATTTAACTGTTTAAATATTGTGTTTTATTTTTTCACCACATTGTAAAATAATTTTTGTTACTAAACTAGATACTGGGGGTATAAAATCTATCAGATCTATTCTTAAAAACTCGGACATAATGCTACCATAAAGCATATATAGTATAAATCTCATCTGTCTGTTTAAATGTATGTATGCATGTATGTGTGTGCATGTAGGTATGTGCGTATGTATGTGTATGTATGTATGTATGTATGTATGTATGTATGTATGTATGTCTAAAACTTTCGACAGAGGCCACGGATTTTCACGAGATCGATATCATTTTCAAGCTCGACCCTTCGGACGACAAATATCGACGAATTGGCTTAAGCATTAATTTCTTTACCCTAAACTGGGAACTTTTTCTACAGGGAGGGGTTGACCAGCCTTAATTTAAACCTCTATCACTTCCGGTTTGGCGATGGGCGCAAGAGAAAGGCGTCACTTTTTTTCAGATTCTAGCCTGCCTGCCTACTACCACTTTTTTTTCTTGCTCAACAGACATCTCCAAACACCAAAGCATGCGTTATTTTTATGTAGAATACGATCTGTTTTAAATGGGAAGGAGTTTCCTTCATCGAACATTTTATAAATAAATAGTCCATCCGCAATTTTTATATCTAAATCCAGGAATGTACCCTTTTTTCCCCTATGTTCACAATGTAATTCTAACTCCCTAGGATAATGCCTCATTATCATTTACGCATATACGTCTATAAATCCCCTGCAAATAAAATCCTGATGATTTTATTTAATATATGTCATTATATTATATATATATATATATATATATATATATATATATATATATATATATTCCACAGCCAAACAACGTCGCAGCCCACAAGAGCCATGACAGTCAAAGAACCGGAAGTGCCAGACAAGAGTTTCCCCCTCATCAAAAAAAAAAAAAGAAAGAAATAGTATATATATATATATATATATATATATTATATATATACACACACGAGTCTATTTAAATACAGGTACAGAATCTAAAACGATAGGGATACCTATATTTTGAACAAATATTTTATTTCCTAGTTGAAAGTAGTTTCTTCAATAAGATGACTTATAAGTATTTTTAAACTATCTTTAGTCTCACCATAATGTTTCGTTTTATACCAGAACGGTTTGGATCTCTCTGCCTCTCATATGTGTGTGTGTGTGTGTGTGTGTGTGTGTGTGTACGTGCGTGCGCGTTTAGACCTAAACATAAAAAACATAAATATTAAGGATTTTACAAAATTCATTTCTTACGATCTTGTTCTATGTATTAGAACAAAATCTCTTTTCAACAACTATTTTGCCGTATCCCCAAACTTCAAAGTAGCTAAAAATGGCGACTATTTTTAGCTAAATTCTGAATCCAAACCTCTTGGTCAGCAATCAGGATATCTTATTCCTATGCTATAAAGCTCACTACAGACGTAAGATAAATTATAATATATCCATATTTGTGAACACTACCGGTTGTCTATAAAGCTGAATGCGTTTAGTTAAGTGGCAACCGTTATGTAGAGCTAATCGTAATCATGTGGTGATTAAAATATGTATGAATAAAAGTAATATATATATATATATATATATATATATATATATATATATATTTCGTTTCATGTTCTCTCTCAATCTACTTCACTATGTCTCAAAATAAGCAAATATTTTAATGTCTGCCGAATGCGAACGTCCAACGTCCGTCATTTTGTTTTATTCATTCTTTCTAGTTTCATCTTGGACACAAATACACCAGACATCTGTCGCCCGCCAAATAAATTATGGCAAGGTTGTTACGTGCAATGCCAAATGCCCGTTAGCCCCACCCACCCCGAGACTTCGCTCATTACCGACTCACGCTTTCGTCCTTATTTCGTCCTTTCTTTCCAGGGTTTACCGTTTTCTCGGAGGTAGGCATTTTCTGGGCTGGATTTAATTAATAACATGCTGACTATTCGTTTACGATTCTTTAATATCATCCTCATCTTTATAGCTGCATCCTGCCAGCCCCGCACCGGTTATTATAACTCGATTTTTTTTCTCTCTAATATGTCCCATTCTTTTACCACTCTTCAATGTTTCATCACGTATTCATCAACGCTAAATAACTCTCTCTCTCATATATATATATATATATATATATATATATATATATATATATATATATATAGGTTGAGCATTTGGGAAGTGATATACAAATTACCATTAGCGTATGAAGTGATGCTCTTCGTGTAAACAAATTGAGTTTAGGTAATTTGGACGATGTCAAAACATCGTTAATTCACAGCCCGCATAGCAGTAGCCATATATATATAGCGCAACGGTTAGAAGCTCCAAATGTAATTTGGGCGATCTGGTTTCGATCCTGGCTTGAGGTAGTTACTTGTGTAGCCGCACGGATGAGCTGTGAAACAGCGAAACAGTACAGTATGTGAATGACTATAATGCTCCCTATCTTAGGTTGAGCATATTGGGAAGTGATATACAAATTACCGTTAGCGTATGAAGTGATGCTCTTTGTGTAAATAAATTGCGCTTATGTAATCTGGGCAATGTCAAAACGTTGTAAATTCACAGCCCGCATAGCAGCAGCCGTATAGCGCAACGGTTAGAAGCTCCGTTTTTTTTTTAGAAAAAATAAGAACAAATAAACTCGCCAGATGACACGTGACAGCTGTTTTGTTGTGACATAACTTAGTGTGACATAAATTTGAGATTTGAACACTGGGCGGTAATTATTACTAACCGTGAATAATGGTGTCCAATAAAGCAGTACAGGACCTTTGCTGATATTGGGAAAACTTATATTGTTTTTAAATCAATGTAATCATTTTTTTTTCATTTTATGATATTGATAAAATAGTGAGGGTTGTTTATTATAAACATTTTATGGTCATTAATAGAAAAAAATGTCACAATAATTGGCGAAGAGAATTATTGCATCGAGAAAAAGACACCCTTCCCTGATAGAATGGATTAAGCCCAAAACGGATTAGTATTTATTCTTTTTTTTTTTTAATTCAATTTTCACCCCAAACAAGGCACAATGCCACTTTGAAGCAGGGGGCTAATATTAGGGAATTAATTAGCGGGGTCATTATGAAGGGAGAAGAGTAGAAAGATGTTTGTTAACATTACACTTGAACTTCTGCATATCATTGCAGTTGGGAAAGCAGAATCCCGGAAGGGAGTTCCAAAGACCCGCAGTTCTGGGGAAGAAACTATTGGAGTAAAAGGCTTTCTTGCACCTAGGGATCCCCACTGTAAAGGGATGAGACTTAGTAGCTTGTCGGGTTTGTCGGGGGTAGTTACGTCGGGGAGGTACAAGTGTTTGCAGTTCGTCAGAGCATTCACCATTAAAGTATTTGTAGAACAGGCAGAGGGATGCAACATCTCGTCGATGGGACAGAGGTTGAAGCCTAGATGACAGTTCAGGACCTATCAGGTTGGCGACTCTTTTTTGAACCCTGTCCAGGAGCGAGAGACAAGCAGCAGATGCACCAGCCCAGATGTGACAACAGTACTCCATACATGGGCGAATGGTTGCCTTATAGAGGTATAGGATACTGGCAGGCGTAAGTAGTTTTCTAGCACGGTAGAGGGAGCCAACCTTCCGTGCAGCAGCCTTGGCAATGCTCTCAATGTATCTATTCCAGTTCATATTCCCTCTAAACGTTAGGCCGAGAAGTTTAAAAGAAGTACTTTCAGGCAATGTGTTCTTGGCCATTGCTATTGGTGGTAGAGAAGGTTTCTTGTAGTTATTGAAGGAAACAAGCTTAGTCTTAGCAGCATTGAATGAGACCAACCATTTTTGTCCCCATTCCACTACGGATTGGAGGTCATCCTCTAGTGTTTCTGCCATTTTCTTGGATATGTGTTCATTTGTTTTCCCCTCATATCTGTTATATAGAGTGGTGCCATCGGCAAATATACCCATCTCCGAAACAATATTATCAGGGAGGTCGTTTATGAATATCAGGAACAATAGAGGTCCAAGGATAGACCCCTGAGGCACTCCCGCATTTATGTCATATTGTTTGGATGTACGTCCGTCGAGGACAACTTTGATTTTTCTATTACTTAAGAAGGATTTAATTACGTTATGAATTCTTCCAGTGATTCCATATGATCTAATTTTCCTTAGAAGACCATCGTGCCATACCCTGTCAAAAGCCTTAGATATATCAAGGGCCACCGCTCTACCCTCCCCTGTTTTATCCAATGAACGGTATATACGTTCAGAAACTACAGTTAAGATATCTGCTGTTGAACGGGCTTGCCTGAATCCATATTGTTTGTCAGTCATGAGTTTAGCAGCTGTTAGGTGCTGGACTAGGACTTGATTAACTAAGGACTCAAATATTTTGGCGAAAAGCGGGAGGAGGCTAATGGGGCGATAATTTAGTGGGTCAGTTCTTTCACCAGAATTCTTGAAGACTGGTACCACAGAGGCGGTTTTCCAGCAGTCTGGAAAACAAGATTCGTTAAGGCATTTATTGTAAAGTTTGGACAGAACTGGAGCAACCTCGGCAGAGCATATTTTTAATAGCACAGCCGGGATGAGATCTGGTCCACATGCTTTAGAGGTGTCTAGGTTTTTTATAATAGCATGTACCTGAGAAGGGGTGATTTTCAAATCGTCAAGTGTGGCGTCTGTTCGCAGAGGAAAATCAGGGAGTGAGTGGTGTACCGACTCAGTGTTGAGTTTGAGGCAAACCGACTGGCAAGCAGATTAGCCTTGTCAGTTGCCGTGCAAGCAACCTCATGATTGTTTGTTAGTGGGGGAATAATTGACTGTCCATTATTAACTACGCTGTTGTAGATTTTCCAAAAATCCCGGGTTCCTAATTTCTGTGCTTCCATGCGCTTTCTGGTGGTTTCAGAGTAATCTGACTTAGCTGTGTCTATCACTCTCTTACAATTATTTCTAGCTTCTATAAACTTCTGTTTGTTTGAGCTGGACTTATGTCGGTTGAATCTGCGGAACGCATGCTGCCTTTGACAAATGACAGCTGGAGAAGCAGAAGTAAACCATTGGGGGAGTGGGGCTTGCTATAGTATTTCCGTGCGGGAACATGTGCTTCAATAGCAGTTTTGAACCATTCAGTTGTCTCATTTGCACACTGTTCCGCTGGAAGAGTAAAGATATTTTGCCATGGGGCATCTCTGTGAGCTCCCTGATGGCTTCCCAATCAGCCTTTTTGTAATACCTCGTTGTTTTGAGTAGTGGGTCTTCAGTTTTAGGGCGAGAATTTAGGCTGATTTCTACCATTATCACAGCGTGATCAGCATTCCCGAGTGGGCTATGGGCATTTGTTGTACAGTCATTGGGAACCGTTGTCAGAAAGAGATCTAGAAGTGAGGCATGTTGATCGTGCTGGTCTGGGAAACGTGTCGGAAATGTAACCAATTGAGATAGGGAATGAGATATAGAGAAGCTATATGTGGCGCTACCAGCTACGTCTGTGTGATTTGAGAATCCTAGCCAGTTACTGTGGTGGACATTGAAGTCACCAAATACATGTATTTGTGCGCTAGTATCGAGGGAGAGTGCTATATCTATGCTGTCTGAGACTTTGTTTATTAGGGTACAGTCTTGGTTTGAGGGAGAGCGGTAGAGAAAATACAAGTAGCTAATATTGTGTTGCATATTTAGTCTGAAGCATATAAAGGCCTGGCCCTCTGATTCTAGTTTTATTTCTCTAGTTAGGGGGAGGGTGTTTCGAATATAGACTCCAAGTCCATGCATATGTCTGTCCGAGTCCTTACGGTAGAGTGGGAGATAACCAGGCATGTTAAAGTGGTTAGAGGGAATGGAGGAGTGAAGGTTAGTTTCACTTAATGCTAAGATATCCGGGGTGTTTACAAGGAGAAATGACTCAACATCATCTAAGTTAGTTCTAAGCCCGCGGATATTAGTAAATGCAAGCCTCAAGGGAGGAGGCAGGTTGGTTTTCTTTGAGTTTGGTCCTGGTTTAAACGTAACTTTTGCTTGAGCTGTCATTTCATTTTATTTTATTTAAAAGTTTCAGTTAGGGTGGATGAGTGAGGGGGTGCTGGACAAGTAGTTGTGCAGAATACCAGACATGCAATACAAGTAGACCATCAGCTGTCCTCACCCACAGGATTGTGGCCTCAGGAAAGCCCACCAGGGATGAGTGCAGGGTCCCTTTCCATGCGCGACATGGCACTACAAACATCCCGATATTTTACAACTGTTGATGGAGCAGCCGCTCTAAGCGCTACCAAAGAGTTAGGGCTCCTGTATTATCAGTCGGAAACAGCAGCCAGGAACTGTCAATCCGGTACCCTCAATCCATTAGGCAAAGCCAGCCCAGTCCAACTGCACCGACATATATGGCACTGAAGCACCCCACTGTGTCCAGTTTAGGGGGATGGGATGTGGCGGGAGTGGGGAAAAGCGGCGTTCATTGCCCTAGTCAGGAAACAAGGTCAACCACTGGGTGATTCCGACGAGTCCCTGTGATAGTACCTCTACGCCTGGCCAATAGGCAAAGAAGGAGTATGAAAGCCGGGCGATAGACAGAGTCTATCTCCTCCTTAAGCAGTTTAGGTTTGCCAACCGGTGATTTGTTTGAGTCACCAGCTCTAGGAAGGTTGTCGTCCAGGACTGAAGAGACCTCCCTCCCCTAGGTTTAGTTTCAGAGTTTTCCTTCTCCTAGACGGATGGCCTGGGAAGACCTACGGGTCCATCAGCTCCGAGGGGGTTCGCCCCGCGCCTGGGTCCTAATCCAGGTATTTCTGCGACCCCGCATGGGTAGTTAATATTTATTGGTTATTTAGGTTAATATCTCCTGGAAAAATCGGGCATTTAGGTTAGCTTCTACAGAAGATTTTCACTCCTCAAGTGTGGTTTAAAAAGGGCATTATTATGCTGTCCATTTTCATTTTTACTGAGAGAGGGTATAGGTAAAAATTCATGCAGTGGAAGCAGCTAAATTTGCTACAGTATTGGATCGAGAGAGACGAGTTAATGTATGGTTAGATATAGTTTTGTAAGTTTAGCAATGTATGGTTATATATGGTTTAGTAGGTTTAGGAATGTATGGTTAGATATGGTTTAGTAGGTTTAGGATTAGGATAAAGTGTTAGAGTATGATCTACTTTCTATTAGAAATTCTGATTTGGTGCCCAAACCGGACATTTAGTAAGACTGAAAGATTAGATATGCTCAGTATAGAGACAAGAGAACAATTGATATGGAGTACAGTTATACCTGATGGATATAGGTTATTGCATAATATTAGGATTCTTCAGACCTCTGTTCTCATCTTCAGTGTTATTGTGCCAACGTTTCGATAGAAATAACGCCCGGTCTTCTTCAGGCGTATCTGGTTGAACTAGGTAATCTTTCTGTTGTACTCTGAAGCCTGCACGGAACTTCGAACGAAACCTTTTATTTAATCCATGCGAATAGCATGGTCTTGTTCTGTCAGTCTTAACCGGGTAGAAGTCCTAAGTAATTGCACAATGATCCGTAGCTTAGCGGATAATGTGCTTGGTACAATCAAGTCATAAGTTACACTTTTCTAGAGGTTAAAAGTTCAATCCTTAGTGCGGACGACACTCAAAAGATAATTGCGAATTATTTAAGACTTCTACCCAGTCATGGTTGAGAGAACGTGCGCATCCTATCTCCGTGGATTAAATGAAGAGTTCGACAAGATACACCCGAAGAAGGTCACAGGTTACATATTAATCGAACAGTTGTGAAAATAACACTCAAGATGAGAACAGTAGTACAAATAATCCAAATTATCCATCATCATCTAAAAAAAATTCGAAGACAATATTTACGATTACTCAGAAAAATATTGGTGATTTGTAACATTTGTAACATAGTCTGGCTTCGATATTAAATGATGACTCACGTGCCGAGTAAGCATTTTACGCCGTGACGTGGACGTGGCGTCGCGGAATAGAGGCATATATAGACATAACGGTCAGAGAGAAGGGCATGAAAAAATGAGAAGAAAAAGGAAAAGACGCGTGGCAATTGGGATGTTACGCTCGACAAACACGATCGTATCTTTCTCTTATCCCTTCGGAAGTGAGCCGACCGGCTTTACAGTTGTGTTTGGCGCCGTGTATTGAGACTACAATATAGTGTGGACTAATTCATTGCGGGAAAGTGAGTGAAGCTTTTTCCTGGTACACTGGGATGGGTTCTCGACGTGCAGGCAAACTGATTAAAAAATGGGCGATCTCACCGATTTCAATGACCATAAAATTATTGAGAGGGTGGAAAATTTGTTGATCATTCTATCCCAGGTAAGATCGGATCTCCATGCTAATATTTAATAGTTACTTTTAAATTTTAAGGAGGTGCAAGACAAACAGATAATATTATTGATGCATCGACCTGTAGATATAGTCTCTAATTTACAGCAGTCCCTTATGTTTCAGTAACAAATTTACTTTGTTTGGGGTGAATGCGGGTAAAAAAGAAAATAAAAACCTTCTGCTGAAAAATCACCTTCGTCTGATAAATCCTAAGTCTAAACACCTCCTTTTACTTTTTGCGTGGGATTTAGGTTAACCGGCTGACCTGGTTATCTCAGAACCCTTAGTTTCCTTCGCCTATTTCTTGCCACATTCTCCTCTTCGCAGCTGTATATTTTCGATAATCATCTTGTTGAAAATCCAACTCCTCATTGCTTTACGTTATTTCATAGATTAAAGCAGCATTTCGCACGGGCGAGAACTGCCTAATCGCCCTTTCCATGATTTATAGTGAATGTGTAACCCCTAAGAATAAATAAAACGATATTCAATTCACCTTACTATATTAAACTATTCCAATAGTATTTTCACAATTATGCGAAGTGTTCTTTTTCACTTCATATGTCTGGAACGATTTCCACCTAAAAGTATGATCGTTGTTTATTTAAATAACAATATACAGGTCGCCCGGAAAGTGATGCCTTTAAAGGATTCGTGTAATAGATGTTACGTTGGCAAGGCTCATATGTTGACATAACAACGCATTCCATTAATAATCAGTATCTCTTTTACTTTTGTCAGCACTTATCAAATAAAGAAATATTCACGAAGTGTATGTCGGAGGTAAAAAAATTCAAACGCAGGGATTTCACTTAAATGATCCAATCGTTTCAAGGATCAAGAGAGTTTAACAACACATTGTTAAAACGATACATAGAAATACACCCTATGATGTAGACAGCCTTTAGAGTTCTAAAAAGTTGTATACACTCAGCAAAATTATTTATTTTATAATAAATTTTCACATTACGTCTGTCAATGTTTGCGTCCTGTTAAAACTATACATATATTACATATTCTGATTTAGTATGACACCAAGCTAGATATGGTAAAATAGTATATTCATTCGCGCCGGTTAACCAAGGATTAAATCAATGCATAGAGACAGTAAAACAGACTGTACGCAATTCGTATTAATAAATGTCTGAAAAATAAGACAGATGCTAGGTAAAAATATATTAATGACGAGTTTATTCTTTTATTTTATTTCCTATTATGGACTAAATGTATGCAAGAGTGTAGAGGAAGAAGCAATTAGAGGATGAAGTGTATTTTCATTACTTGACTTAAAATCGCGACGATTTCATTCATGTTTCTAACGTACGTTTGTATTTGCGTTATATTATTATTTTCATCAACCAACCATATTCCCCTACAAAAGACACATGGCACACACGTATTCGAACTGACCCAGTAGTTCAACCAATCAAATAACACATGCACAGTCGTAATGCCACAGAGGGTGGGATTTTTTTTTTCGAATTATTTGCAAAATAAATAATTTACTAATAAACTTCATGTACAAAAATGTCTTGTTTACATTGCCAGGAAAAGCTTCTTATTTTTCATATCGTACCCAGGTAAAAACATTTCGCAAATATGATAATTATAATTCAAGAAAATCTTGTCAGAGATTAGTCGTCTTTTTCATCGTTAACCCATTCAAACATGTCAGTTAAAAATGTTCATGTACATTGATACATATGTAGTAATTCGTCAATTTATGTATGTTAGGGACAATCATTTTAATCTGTTCTAATAAGTCCATATATTAATGAACAAGTAACATGTGTGCTTATATTATTTCCCTCAGAAACATACTTCCTTTTCTTTAGGAATTATCAATAAAAGTTGAATAAGCTACACTTGTCTTACGTCCTTATTCCAGAGATATCTCACATAGTTGTGATGGGAGCAGAATTATCTTCTGTGCTTAAACCTAAACATAGATTCCATGATCAAAGCTTCTTTCTTATAACTGCACGCCTGTGGAAGTGTCTTCCGTTTTCATGCTAACCAGCTGTCTATAATATGGTTGTCTTCAAGTCCAACGTGAACAAGTTTCTGATGAGCCGTTCCACTTAAGTTAACAAATTTACCGAACTTCCATTACTATCTATTACTATATTGTCCTTTTGACTGCTGTACATTCTTTAACTCTTATCCTTGAGTGGCCTATCGGCCTTGATAAGTGGTGACGCCTATGTAAAAAACAAAAAACTTGCACACATTCGTAATGATAAATGATTGAATAACATAACAAACTACAAAATTTTCAATGTAAAAAAAAAGGACCTTACAATTCCACTATCTATCATACGATAAACGCAAAAAAAAATAAAATAAAATAAAAATAAAAGGCCAGACGCATAATATAATTTCATGAGAAACGGTTTAAACCGACACAGAAAATGAGGAAACGTTTAAAAACCTAAAACGTATTCTTTCAAATCGCATGTCTGACATCCAACGACTTGCCTAGGCCTTTAAACCATAAAAAAGCTTAGCGGAGGGGGGGGGGGCTTTGCTCGGTCGTAAAATACGATTAAATATGATATTTTGATTTATTCAGATTTCGTATATATTATTATAGAGTCATGATTTCAAAAGTAAAAAAAAGTATTTGGTGTCATCAGCTAGAATCGAAACCGAAAGCAAAACTGTAGCATTCCAAGCTTGTGACGTTACCACTTTACCCACGTGACATGCATATAAACTGATTAAAAATTGAAAATAAACTAAGATGAATGAACAAAATGTATAACGATTTTTCCAATTTTGACCTCTTAAAAACTATTTCAACCAGCTAAAGACCTATCAAAGAACGACCCATAAAAATCAAATCATTTGAGGCTTCTAGCGCCGCTCTGTGACTTTTAATTTAGGGAGAAATAGAGTTTGAAAATATGGATACAGACATATAGCCTTTTATATATTAGACGTGCGGATCACATTTATGATCGTAATGGGTTTATAATTCTAGTGCAGATGATTATCATACTGAAGACATTACGTTAATAAACCAATCAACAGCAGTTATAATATTTTGAATTTCAATATCAACAGACATAACAAGAAAACGGAATGAATGTGAACATTGTTCTAGACTTGCACAGCCAAGTGCGACGGAACAACGGCAAAAAATTTAACCACATTATGATTTCCGGCAAAAGTGTTTTAACTACTTTTCTCTTTGTTTTAATTTTCTTATCACTTTGTTTTTGCTGGGCATGGGGCATTCTACTGGATGCCAAAAATTCTCCCATTTGTTTAGTTTCTCCAATGAGAGTGGCCCTGTCGGTGGGGCATTAGAATACGCCGACTGCCCCCCTGCGGAGGTTAAAAGTCCCTCAATGCGGGTCCTGGATATGACCTTAAACTATATGCAGTGGTGAGGCCCCAGCTTGTGGGCTTTGGGGAGTGTGGAGCCACCCTTTAATTACCATTGCTCCCAGGTCCACTCTGACCCGGAGTGGTAGTACCTTTTAGGGTCCCAACTATGGGTTAAATAGAAACCGACGTGAAAACAACAAATATATTCTATTAAAAAAATTTTTCTTCAAAATCTTTGGATTCGGCATTAAATAACCCGAAAAGGGTTGATATGCCGTAAAACAACCAACAACCAACCAATCAATGAGATATATTTCTAAGATTCTAACCGCCCCTTTAAGTGTAACTGTTTAAATTTATCTTGCACTTGGTTCACCGGGTATATTCGCCAGATAGTTTTTTGAAATACTTTTTTATTAGTCCGGTTGCTCCAATAATGACTAAATGTTCTGGTAATAGTACAAGGGTTAAATGGAGGTCACGTGCATACGTTTATTGTTAGATATTTTTAAACAGTTCACAAGAGCTTATAATAAACAGTCATCCAGATAAAAACAATCTATACATATATAAATATGTTATTTAATCATTACTTTTTGTATTTACAGATATGCAGGTTTTGTTTTCAAGACTCATCAGTGTGGCTATTTAGAGTAGCCCTGCTGGTCACACAGTTTCCATTTCGAACCTGTCAGGGGGGATTAATGAAATGATTTTTTAAACGGAGATTTATCAAGGTATAAAAAGCTCAACATATAAGATGGAGCATAACAATATACATAAAATGCTAATTCTACGATGCGATAAAGGCCACCAACTCCCAATATTTCTTCCTCTTTTTGAAAACACGTTATGCGACTTAAAAATATCTGTGCATGATGTAACCAAGCTAATTAAAAACCTTGATTTCAGTAAAGCAACTGTATCCTAACGGCATTCTAATTATAATGCTGAAAAAGCTTCAGTCAGAACTAACTCCCATACTTACAAAGCTGTTTAAGCGTTGTCTTAAGAATAATTGCTTCTCAACACCCTGAAAAACCTCATCAGTATTCTACGTATTTAAAAATTCAGATGATCCGTCACTTCCCTCCCAGTACAGACCAATAAGTCTCCTGTGCGTCATGAGTAAGTTGCTGGACTCTGTCAAATAGAGACGTAGTCAACCACCTCAGTAAAAATTCTTAGTAACATGCAATACGGTTTGAGTTCTGCTAGATCTACATCAGATATACTAACGGTTATATCTCATAGGATTAGCGATTCTCTCGACAGAGGCTTCCTTTTTAGGGCAATTGCTCTTGACATATCAAAAGTCTTTGATAAAGTAAGGTTTACTCCACAGAATCTATATCTACGGTATAACTAAAAATGTCTTCTCAATTATTAAATCGTTTCTCTCTGATTGGAGCATAAGAGTAGTTCTTGATAGGCAGAAATCAAAAGCTCACAGTATTAATGCTAGAGCCGCACAGGGGTCCATCCTGGGCACAACTCTCCTGCTGATCAACATCAATAATCTTCAAAATCACATTCTAAAATAATTTGTGGACATTTATGCTGACGACGGTATCATCTATGGCAACACTTCAAAAGCCGTAAACGACCAAGTTCTCTCTGATTTTCTCTCCTCTGATCTTGAGCACGTGATACGATGGGGAAATAGGTGGCTGGTTAATGTATCTAAAACCAACTTTCTATCTTTACATTATCAACGGTCTGATCCCTGTCTGGTCTCTATTGAAATTGGGGCGGCCCGATGTTTTGACAAGCTTCTGCGTCTGACCTTTACTCCTGATCTGAAATGGAACACGCCTATCAAATCCATTGCCAAGGTCGCTGGAAAAATGGTGGAATTGTTCTACCGTTCCAGTAGGTGTCTCACTGCTGATGCAATTCTATACCTGTATAAGAGCCAAGTACGTTCAAGCATGAAGTACCGTTGCAATATTTGGACAAGAGCTTCTAGAAGCAGTTTATTCTGCCTTGACAGAGTTTAAAATAGACTTTGTAGCCTAGGGAGGGATACCCTTTTCTTTTCAGTGCAACTTCTTTCCCACAGAAGAGACGTTTAGAGTCTCTCTGCTTTATCAATATTTTCATGGCAAGTGTTCGTCTGAGCTCCAATCTATGGTATTCCCTCGCAAAACTCTCACGAAAAACATTCGTCTAGCTGAAATCATTATCGATAATTTCTCCCAGAGTTTATCTGTATCTAAACCTGAACGTAGATTTCATGAACAAAACATTCTTAGAACTGCACGCCTGTGGAACTCTTTCGTTCCCCGCTGACTACGATATGGTCGCCTTCAAGTCCAATAACAAGTAAACAAATTCTTGAGGAGCTGCTCTCTTAAGGAATCCAATTTACAAAATTTCCACTATTAACGATTACTATGATATTGTCCCATTAACAACTGTACAAGCATTAACTCTTATCCTCGAGTGGCATCTGGGCCTTGATAATTGACGAGTCATTTGTAAAAAATAACAATATAAATTATAGATGAAATATATAAATAAATATATATAAATATATATATAAATAAATATATATATAAATAAATATATAAATATATATATATATATAAATAAATATATAAATATATATATATAAATATATATATATATATAAATAAATATATAAATATATATATATAAATATATATATATATATAAATAAATATATAAATATATATATATATATATATAAATATATATATATAAATAAATATATAAATATATATATATATATAAATATATATATATAAATATATATATAAATATATATATAAATATATATATAAATATATATATATATATATATATAAATATATATATATATATTTATATATAAATATATATATAAATATATATATAAATATATATGTATAAATATATATATATATATATATATAAATATATGAATATATATATATATATAAATATATATATATATATATAAATATATATAAATATATATATATATAAATATATATAAATATATATATATATATATATAAATAAATATATATATAAATATTTATACCTATAAATAAATATATATATACATATAAATATATATATATATAAATATATATATAAATATATATAAATATATATATAAATATATAAATAAATATATATAAATATATATATAAATATATATATATAAATGAATATATATATATATAAATGAATATATATATATAAATGAATATATATATATAAATGAATATATATATATATATAAATGAATATATATATATATAAATGAATATATATATATATAAATGAATATATATATATAAATGAATATATATATATATAAATGAATATATATATAAATGAATATATATATATATAAATGAATATATATATAAATGAATATATATATATATAAATGAATATATATATATATATAAATGAATATATATATATAAAAATGAATATATATATATATATAAATGAATATATATATATAAAAATGAATATATATATACATAAATTAATATATATATATATATATATATAAATGAATATAAAGGAGATTAGAATAATAGTCTAAAGAGCTAAGTGTATTTTAATGCAACAGTGAAATTACTAGTTTAATTAAAATACAGGAAATGCTCGTTGTAATTTAGATATATAATAAGCTCGATAGTTAAATGTCCTAGAGCTAATTCAATATTAAGTAATGTGATTTACAATTTAAAAATTAAAAAAAAAAATTTTTAATTTAAAAATCAAATTTTAATTAAATTAAAAATCAGTTTCATAAGAAGGAACAACAACAAAGTCAATTATCTGTACGATCGTTTCGGAAATTCGTGCTTTTTATTTGTGGTATACATGAAGTTATGTAGAACAATTATATATAGTTTTTTTGGTAAGAACGGTCTCCTCATCAGCAAATTTAGGAGGATTTTTATTGAATTTAAAAGACACCATAAAAAACTTGCAAAATAAATATCCTCTCTATATATATTAACTGTAGCGTCTTTAAATCAAAATACGCTAACGGAAACAATTTACTGCACGAGCGTCGCCCTTTTAAAATTCATCATTCAATAAAATAAAAAGCTATAGCAAACATCTAAATGACTACTTTAAACACAGTTCCTGATTTCAAAAAAAAGAAAAACTAAAAGGTAACTATCTCTATATATTTTTAAATCAAATTTATTATGTAAATTCAAAAATATTTTTTTTTCTACTCATTTCTATCTCTAACCTATATTAATTTTCTTATAAATTTTAAATCCAAACCTTTTATTTCAATTTTTTCAGATTCATCTGCCTTACTTTTAATGCTAGGTTTATTTATGGTGTATTTTAAATTTAAATCACATTACTTAATATATAAATGAATATATATATATATAAATGAATATATATATACATATATAAATGAATATATATATATAAATGAATATATATATACATATATAAATGAATATATATATATATATATATAAATGAATATATATATACATATATAAATGAATATATATATATATATATATATAAATGAATATATATATATATATAAATGAATATATATATATATAAATGAATATATATATATATAAATGAATATATATATATATAAATGAATATATATATATAAATGAATATATATATACATATATAAATGAATATATATATAAATGAATATATATATATATAAATGAATATATATATATAAATGAATATATATATATATATATATAAATGAATATATATAAATGAATATATATAAATGAATATATATGAAAGGAGTTGTGTTAGAAGGCTATATCAATACGGCTCGTGGGAAACATTCTAGACACGAGTATGCATGTAAAAGAATAATGACAATATCAGAAGGAATTTTCAATAATTTTCAATAATTCTCAATTATTATACGTTCATTTTCCAACATAATGTGTCATACAAGACGCCCCTAATTTTCCGTAGTAGTATCTCTTCTTCAGAGTAGAAAATACAAAGAAACGTATAGAACTGTTCCGCGTGGCTCTTCTTTACCTGTTTTATGATTTATTTACTAGCATGGGCGCTCGGCTTTGCCCGGATGTTTGGATGTGTATGTTGAGCAAAAAAAAAAAAAAAAGTGGTAGTAGGAAGGCAGGCTCGAACCCGTACCTCAAAGGAGGAAAAGAACGGGATAAAACCTAACGTTTATGCTGTTACGACTACCGCCAAACTGGAAGCGACATTTTTTTTAAATTAAGTCTAGAAATCATACGGGGAGGATAACTTTCAAAAATATCAGCGAAAAAAAGTGACCCCCCCTGTAGGAAAGTGCCTTGTTGAATTGGAAGATATAAATGTTTTCAGTCAATTTTTCGATATTTGTCGTATGAATGATCTAACTTTAAAACGATACTGATCTTGGTAAAATCCGTCGCCTCTCTTGAAAGTTTAAGGCAGACATGCAAACAGACATACATACATACATTTATATATTGGTAACTAAAAATTTTCGACTCAAACTGATGAAAAAGCTTGGCCTATCTCTGAATACCCTTTATGTAAAATTTCAAATATTTAGACCAGAAATTGTCTGAGTAATTTGGAAGAGACCGCAGAGGTCAATTTTTTTTAACTTTGACCCCTAATTTGGCCCCTTAAAATTTATTGTTTTGTGCTCTAATCAAGTTATTAAGTTAGATCCATGTCCAAGGGATCTATATCTAAAATTTCAAGTGCGTAGACCCAAAATTATCAGAGGAGTTTGGTAGAGTTATCAAAGGTCAAATCGTTGAACTTTGCCCCTTAATCGCAAAATTTCTGGCAAAAAAAAACGATCACATTGATTGTCCCAAATATCAGTAACCTGTATATCAAATTTCGAGTCTGTAGACTAAAAATTGACAGCATTATTGCGTAAAGAAATGTACACAGACACACAAACACGTTCACTTTTATAGATATATAGATTTCCGGTAGTCAGTGTCCTAGACTGGCTATCAAATCAATTTCCAGGATACGAATGTGATGAATATTAAGCATTTTTGAGAATTATTATAGCTTTGATTTTTAAATGTATATATACGATATATTTGCGTATTACGCTTAAAGTGTCTATTTGGAATGTTAATGATTGCTGTATTAGTGTCGTGTAATATCCGGTTTAGGCAAAGCGGATGCTCTAAGGGAGATCACTCTAAGTATGTTTGGATTAGATATTTTATAACATTTTTGTTTAATTATTTATTTGTTTTCAATGCATTAATTCCCTTATTTATTTTACTCGTACTTTGCCGTTAGCCTTCTTCACAATGTAAATATGTGTTGCTCAGGATGAGTAATTTGTATGTTGGATTACTTCTTGCTGTAGATGATCCAATTCTATTTCTACTGTAGCTAAAGCCGCGTATAGTACCGGACGATTTAGTCTGAAGGCTGACTTTGCGTCTGCCTTCAGCTTTAATGCCGCTTTAACTTAAGAACATTATGCAAGATACCCCTGAAAAACATTGAACTTTTAAGTGTTCTTAAAATGTGTTCAGCCTCTGCTGCAGCATTCTTCTTGTTGGTGGGGGGGGGGTAATTTTTCCAGTTTTCGACTGGTTATTCTTATGTCGCGGGCGAATTTCTGCAGTAAGACTCCATAGTCATTTTCATCCATCTGTTTATTTTTGCAAGTACTTTTAACTGATTTTCTTCAGTCGTTTTCAGGCAGTTTTTGTTTATTACTGTTTCGTTTGAAATTGGCTGCTTTCATATGCTTCAGTTCAAATTACATTTAAATTACTTGAAGTAGTGAAGCATCTCGTGTCTAAAAAACGTACAATTTTTAAAAATGTGTTTTACTAAATGGTATGGAATTTACGATTTTGTTTTTTAATTTATTAATTTGAATTAAAACATATATATATGTGTGTGTGTGTGTGTGTGTCTGTGGTGTGTGTGTATATGTGTAACTATATGTGCAAATACACACACATATATATCCATATATATATATATATATATATATATATTGCTTTGGAACTTATATAGAGTATCAATAAAATAAATCGACAATATAAAAATATACTAACGTATTCGTTTATGCATAGATGTCGCATCCCTATTATTTTACCTAGCATCTTCTCTCTTCTAGTGAAAAACGTTAGGCTTCGAAAAAGGATCTTTGCGTATTCTCCACCCCTATTTGATGTATCATCCTTATTGAATAAACGAATAAATCTGTATACATTAGTATGCATTTTTATATTGCCGTTTCTCTATTTAATTGACATATATATATATATATATATATATATATATATATATATATATGTGTGTGTGTGTGTGTGTGTGTGTGTGTGTGTGTGTGTGTGTGTGTGTGTGTGTGTGTGTGGATTTGGATTAATCTTTCGTTGTTTTTCAGACTCATTACAAACATTGACATTTTCTTCTGGTTTATAATGCATGCATATGGATATTAACTTCCGTTTCCTTTTATCCTGGACTAAACCAAATTCTTAATGGATTATCTTTCAAGAATTTGCTTTGATTTACATCTATACTATTTTATTTATGTTTTTTTACTTCTTACTTACATAATTTTTCCTGCTTTATTAATGTTTTATAATTTAATATTTTTATCAGAACTTTATTGTAAATTTTTGAAATTAAGATTTTTTAAAAAACTTTTTAAAGTTTTTTTTTATATGTTAATAAAATAAAAAAATTCTTATTTCATTTTGTTATATACACTTTTGTATATTTTTGTTTTTTTCTTTTTTTCTTTGGTATCCATCATATAAAGCTATTTCCAATTCTAATCTTAAAGGTTCTGCCATGTTTAAACTGAATATTTTCACAGTCCCTGTTGTCTTTTTACCTTTATATTTGTATACTACCGGCTTTTTCTCCTCTTCTAAACGAAAATCATTATGCTTTAAAACGCCATAGTATTAAGAGTTTCTCCTGTATTCCTCTTTCTGTGACCATTATTAACTTGATAACGTAATAAACTGTTTAAGTAACTTTATGCTTTATCTTCTTAACTTATTCAATTACACACACACACACACACACACACACACACACACACACACACACACACACACACACATATATATATATATATATATATTAGTGAATTCAGCAGAACACATGAATATAAATAAACCAGTGGAACGAAGAAATGGATCAAGGAAGGCGATGTTCAAACAAACTGCAGCCGGATATACACGTGCATAAACAAAATGCATGCATGTGTGTGTGTGTGTGTGTGTGTGTGTGTGTGTGTGTGTGTGTGTGTGTGTGTGTGTGTGTACGTGCGTGCCCGTATGTCGCGCATAAAATAGCTATGACGTCTACCCGCACAGAAAAAAAAAGATTTGCTAAATTGATAACCCATTGCTTATCAACGATAACGACTTCCCAACAAGATGCATTTTCAAAGGGAGCAGCCGTCTACCTCACGCCCAGTCAGCCGAAATCAAAGTGTGGCAATCTTCAGCACAAAAAAAAAAAGTGGGCTGATATGCTGAATAAATATGTGAGACATAATCATCGCAAAATAAACACTTCGAAGGTAAAATGCCTCATGCATAGACGGTGACTTACTTGATATCTCGAAGGCTGTGCTATAACTGCTTGACAAATGCTAGATTAACAAAGCGAATAAGACTTTTAAAATTACGATTTTTCAACCTCACTGCGTGTAATAATAAATTACAGATTTCCATTGCTTAAAATTATAGCGAATGAAACGCATCTCTTATGTTATATCCGAATTTCTTCGAGATTACCGCAAAAGTTATATTGGCTGAGCAAGCTTATATTTTAGCTCGACACTCTTAACTCTTGAATACCTACTAGGCACTACTCTCTAGTATCTAAGGTATCTCTGTACAGAACAACCTGGCACGAGGGTACTTCTCCCTAGGTGTAAACCTTGACGAAATATTCAAAATCACATAGTATTCACTGCCTAAATTAGATATTCTCACTGTGGCTTACTCACATTTGCTTTTACGAGTGCGTCTTCCCCAAGTAATGTTACCTCAAGTAATAGCACGAAACTGGATACTCCACCAGACAAGATAAATTCTAGTCCTGGAATCCAGTAAGATCAAGAGACAAAAACAAAAGATATCCTCCAGCATATGAAAATGGTAAATTGGGGAGAGAAAAATTACATTCTAATATTCTTTACTAACTCAGTGTTTAAGTGATAGAGAATTTTAATGCAACGTTCGAATATCTACGTATCTCATATAGAGTTCAAGTGTTAGCCCCAGGTAGTTGGCCCCTTGATTTCTGGGAACTTGGACTGAAGTAAAATAAAACAAAAAAAAGTGGTATGCGTCATTCCCCCTGGGTGGGTTGAACTGGCTCCCCTCGAAAGATGAAGTTTCATGAGAATATCAATTTCACAAGCTATCTCCAGTCGCCGTATATCCCGGTCAGTGGAAATGATAACGTTAGATGTTTTGTAATGTTTGCAGAGAAGTGTCGACGTTCTCCTACATACAGCGACTGATATTCCCAAATCGCAACAATTCGGTACTGACTAGGCACAACATTGCTAAATTTCGGTGACCTAACGATAACCATCCTGTCAATGTAATTTTTCATATATTACATGAGATACGCGCCACAAGACAGGTTTCTAACGTCAAATATTTTTGTTCTGGTAGGAAAACAGATATGGCACAACTTTTAATTTTGTAGCGTTAAAATAATTATATGAATTTGAAAGTATCGAAATTTGTTCAAATTTAAATAATCTGTATATGTTGATGTCATTTTTGCTTTATTTAATTCGGAGTATGATCAAAGAAAAAAGCAATTCCAATGGGTGCTTCCGACTCCCTTGGAGACAGACACCACTACTTGTGCATACCCCCCCCTTTTCTTAAAGAGAAACGCGGTTAAGGTAATTGACTAACTCGGATTCTTTGATGCTATTAGTCGGAGGCGTTCTGTTGAACGTGGGGCTTCAACTCCGTAAAAAAATAAATAAATAAAAATCGCAACAAATTGGTATATCCATATAGTTTATTTACTCCCATTTATTGCTGCATCTTAAACGTCATATTTTAAAATTCGTTTTTAAACTCAGCATCCTCGTCTTAGGACTGACGATTTGTGACCTCTCAATAATTATCGATTTTATAAACACAAAACTAACAAAGAATATTTTCCTTTTTAGCAATTTTTCTTTTTCAATATTTACGAATTTTTTCGAGTTTTAGCAGTTCATATTCTCTCTCTCTCTCTCTCTCTCTCTCTCTCTCGTTACTATTCTCTGGACACTGTTTATGTACCCTTGTGCGCGCCTGCGCGCGCGCGCACACACACACAGACACACTATATATATATTTCCTTTCTCGATCCCCATTTCTATACATTTTACAATTACTTCTGTCATCCTTCCAATTCCTTTTATTCTTTTATATTATATTCTTTTTATTAATCCCCGTTATTTCTTAGTGATCCCTATCTTGCATTTATTTGCATATATGCTACCTCCCACCTTTTTATGTTCTTTCTTTAATTTTTATTTGTAGCTTTATCTTTATTTTCATTGTTATTTTTTTTACTTTCCTATTCAAGTAGGTTTAATTTTTTTTCATAGTTATATTTTATGTCCTCCTTGTATTTTAAATTTTCTTCAATATCTGCAATAGAGAGATGAAACCCTCAGCTCATGAATCTATAACTCAGACATCATAACAATGCAAAGTGCAATCTGCAATCCTTTCTGTAAAAATAGGAGGTATTACTATCGGATCGCCCCTTGTATATATAATTTGGCACCGTGGCATTTTTGCCTTGTATCTTCACTCCACTACATATATATATACAACTAATTTAAAGACAAGAAGCTCGAAATCGAAGAATTAATATCAAAATGTCATCTTGTCTCGCATAGAGACTTGGAAATCTTTAAATTCACTAATTAATTTATACTTAAGTGAACAAATCTTTAAAAATGCATTAAGTATTTTTTCACTCTTTTGTCCACAATTTGTTTTGCCAATACAGAGGAACAAGACAAGCGCCAAAATTTCATTTATTTTGCACAACATTTATATGTATTTTAATGTTATTATATTGTGTAGATTGTGTAGTTAAGAAAACCGTAAATATTCATTATTTTATCATAATTCACAGCGATAGAAAATCAAGTTTTAAATTAATTTAAAAAAATCTATGTAACTACAGGTTATTCTAAATTTTAACCGATTCCGATATTAATTCCGTCAATCACTCCAACATATATATATATATATATATATATATATATATATATCAATATATATATATATATATATATATATATATATATATATATATATATATCAAACTACACATTGTATGAGTTAAACACTTGTTATCCCTTATATTCAATATTCATGGGGGTTCTGTTTTAAATAGAAATCACATATTAACATATTCGTATGGTTTAAAAAAAAATCGCTCATCAACTGAATTCGAGCGTTTTTGGCGGACCGTGCCAATCAAGCCCAGGTGAATGTCAGCCTGTCCCCAGAGGTGGGCGCTAAAAGTGGAGTTCCACAAGGGTCAGTGTTATGGCCAGTCCCTTTTCTCCTATTAATTAACGGCAAGCCAGATATCATTGCTGGTAATGTGCTGTTGTTTGCTGACGACGTCAAGTTGGTGGCCTACCGCAACCAGATAGGTCATCTTCGGTCGATAAAGGTACAAAAAAGCCTTTTCTTACTCGTGGTGAAATTCAAACCGACCTCAGAGAAGCTGGGGTTAATGTGAGCAAGGTACAATCAGTAGAGTTCTAAATCGTGCAGGTTTTGTATCAAGGTCCCCAAGAAAAGTTCCATTATTGAATCTTAAACATGTCAGATCATGTTTGAATTATGTTAAAACATATGGGGAACAACCCCAATAATTTTGGAACAAGGTAATCTGGTCAGACGAAACGAAAATCGAAATCTTTGGAAGAAACACAGCAATATATGTATGACGTAAAAATAACACCGCAAATACCATTCCTACGGTAAAGTTTGGCGGGGGTTCGATTATAGTATGGGGATGTTTTTCATCGAAAGGTACTGGTGAACTAGAAATCATCAATGGTAGAATGAATGGACGTATGTACAGGGACATTTTGGAGAAAAACCTCCAGAAATCTGCTGATTTATTGGGACATAATAGCAATTTCGTGTTTCAGCAGGACAATGATCCCAAGCATACTGCTAAACAAACCAAATAATGGCTTAGAAATAACGGAATTGACGTTCGTATTTGGCCCAGTCAGTCTCCAGACCTCAACCCAATTGAAAATTTGTAGAAAACTTTGAAGATCAATGTTCACAAGAGGAATCCACAAAATATTAAAAAACTAGGACAGTTCTGCAAAGAAGAATGGCGCAAAATACCTGCATATCTTTGCAAAAAAACATGTGTGCAACTATAGAAAGCGATTGGAAGCTGTTGAACGCAATAAAGGCTATGCAAGCAAATATTAAATCAATGTATCCAATACTTTTGCGTTAGTTGATTTATATTTTTCCTTTAATATAAACTTTCTAAACTTTAATTTTGTAATTACTACCCCAAATATAGTTAGAATAGTAATAGTAATATGTTGACCAAACTTTTGGTAAAATCTTGAACTCTAATTAAAGTTATGAAGAAAAATGTAATGTATCCAATACTTTTACGTGACACACACACACACACACACACACACACATATATATACACTAACATAAAAAAAATCGCATTTAACTACACCTAGGTTTAAAATAGGTCAGATCACTAGATATCTACACTTCCCGCTAAAAAAGCACACGTAAAGGAAGGGTTGAACGTAAGGTCAACTGGGCCTTTGTCCTGTAAGTGCCTGTCAATTAGTGGTGGAAACTAGGAAGCTGATTGGCTAACTAAAAACTCAATAGAATGTGGGAGATAACCACAACTTTTCGCATAAGCCTGACGAATCCTAGCGTGATATATTCTGTATAGCTTAATTGCCATATATATTTTTATAATTTACTACCTAGCTCTATCTATGTATTGAGTACTGTTTAACTAAATACTTAAAGTTTACGCATAAAATTATACCTTGGTATATTAATTTATGTGATTAAATGAAGTAGTCATAAATGCGAATTCGTTTCTGTTGCATACTGTCACGACGGCTGCCTATACTTATTAGCCCACTTGACACACGAATAGGACTTATTTCTCATTATGGCTGTGGCCGTTGTAAGGACGCTTGGCATTGCGTATAAGGTGACTCTTGTTCCGGGGTTCGAATTATGCAACTGGCTTTAACAATTATTTACACACTGATAATTCTGTTATGCATAAGACTGGCGAATTTTCACGAGAATGAAACGAGGACTATTATGAGTAGCTTAATTGCCATATATATTTTTATAACTTACTACCTAGCTCTACCTATGTATTGAGCACTGTTGAAGTAAATACTGAAAATTTATGTATAAAATTATATTTTCGTATATTAATTTATGTAATTAAATCAAGTATATATATATATATATATATATATATATATATATATATATATATGCGTATAGATTGGGGAACCGGTGTGTCAATGTAATTATGCAACGCTGAGCCTAGTCAGTACTAAATGGGTGACCATTTGGGACTTCCAGGTGCTGTATGTGCTCTCCGCCTGTCTCGGCAACGTTTCCAGTCGTCCTGGACTTCTCCTTGTCACTGGACTCAAACAGTGCCGATTCAGGAGAGGTGTAGCTGGTGACTGCGTAACCCTTGCCTCACAATTACATGTGCAGCTTCCCTTACAGGGGGTATCCTTTGACTTTCGAGACTTAACGGAGGCATCGATCCATCGATAGATTGGGGAGCGAAATATCAAACTGCCGCTAGCTTACAAAACAATACTATTTGTAACAACAAATAGAGCTTAGGCGTGTGGACAATGTTTAAACATTGTAATTTCACATACTCATCTTAACAGCAGCCAAATAACATAACGGTGAGAAGCATTGACTGTCTGCGAGGTGTGCGAGTTTCAATCCTGGCTTGAGGTAATTGCTAGTCTAACTGCACTGATGAGCTGTAATACAGCGAAACACTCCTGCATGTTGATATATATATATATATATATATATATATATATATATATATATATATATATATATACTGAAGTAAAATGAATATATATATATATATATATATATATATATATATGATAGATAAATAGATAGAGAAAGAAGGCTCGCCTGTGGAACTCTCTTCCGTTTGCCTGTTTCCTACCTGACTACAACTTGGATGTCTTCAAGTCCAACATAAACAAACTCCTGATTAATCGCCCCATTAAGTAAGATACTTTATTAAATCTCCAATACTAACGATTACTACGATACCATCCCATTGATTACTGTACACGCAATAACTCTTATCCCCGAGTTGCTTCTGGGCCTTAATAAGTGGTGACCTCCATGTAAAAAAATATAATAAAGAAATAACACACGAGTAAGGAATCTGGTTTGGATTTCTTTTGAGACTTACATTGAGTCGGAGTTTCATGAACGGCGATGAAAAAATGTAGCCCACATGAATAATGATTGGTTGAAGAAGAAATAAAACTATGTCAATACAATCATCTGAAAAAGTGTTATACAAAGAATGAATGAAATCCCTTTTTTGTTAAAGGAGGTTTATTTTGAAAAAAATGTTTGTGATTATGTCAGCAGTACGTAAAATAAAGAGCAACTGGTGGGAAGGGGGAATAGATATTTTAATTCAAGAGATGAAAATGTGTTAGGGGTAAGGGAAAATGGAGGAGGAAAAGAAAACAAGCGATTATGGAGCAGGGCGGCAAAAGGCAATTCAGCATTAAATAAAAAAAAAGTAAAACCAGAAGAATAAGAGGGAAAGACAAATATAATTACAAAGATGAAAAAGAATTTTGAAAAATAGGAGCAAAATAAAAGGATGAAAGGATAAAAAAACAAGAGAAAAAGTTTTTTTTTTACACAGAGATCACCACTTATCAATATCAAGGCCCGGAAGCAACTCAGGGATAAGGGTTATTACAAGTACATTACGTTAGTGTGGATATTTGATGAAGTTTTTACTTAAGGGGGCGGTTCATTAGGAATTTGTTAACATTGGACTTGAACACATCCAAGTTGTAGTCCGGTGGGAAGCAGGCAGACGGAACAGAGTTCCACAGGCGTGCAGTTCTAAGAAAGAAGCTTTGTTCATGGAAGTAGAAATATTACGCTCTAGAAAGACATGATATGCCAGCTATTAAGTTAAGAAAAAAAGAAAACAAAAAGGAAAAATTGTGAATACTAGGAAGTAAAATTTAGGAAAAGATTTACAAAAAGATGGAAAGGAAAAAGAAAAGAGCAATAATTAGAGAAAGATGAAAAATGGTAGAAAAAAAGGGGAAAGAATAGGATTGAAGGGAAAGAAAGAATGAAATAAAATTATGAAAATTAATAAAAGAATTTAACAATGAATGCATTAAAAATGAATTCATTAAAAACAAAATAGATTATATACAGAAGAAATTAGATGTAGAATGAATTAGAGACAAAATGAATTAGAAACAGAATTAGAGACATAATGAATTGGAGACAGAATGAATTGGAGACAGAATGAATTGGCGACAGAATGAATTGGAGACAGAATGAATTGGCGACAGAATGAATTGGAGACAGAATGAATTGGAGACAGAATAAATTGGGGACAGAATGAATTGGAGACAGAGTGAATTGGAGACAGAATGAATTGGGGACAGAATGAATTGGAGACAGAATGAATTGGGGACAGAATGAATTGGAGACAGAGTGAATTGGAGACAGAATGAATTGGAGACAGAGTGAATTGGAGACAGAATGAATTGGGGACAGAATGAATTGGGGACAGAATGAATTGGGGGCAGAGTGAATTGGAGACAGATTGAATTGGAGACAGAATGAATTGGGGACAGAAAGAATTCAATAAAGAAAGAAAGAAAGAATTCAAGAAAGAAAGAAAGAAAGAAAGAAAGAATTCAAGAAAGAAAGAAAGAAAGAATTCAAGACAGAATTAATTAAAAACAACATAAAATAAGGAAAGCTAAAATAACAAAACGGAAAAAATAACCAGAACGGGAAAATGAAAATGGAAAATGAGGAAAATAAACGAAGATATGCAAGAATGCAAAGATTGAAACGAAAAAATGTTAAAAGATAAAAGAAAATAAGAAACATAAAGAACGAAAAAAACTGAATAAAAGGAAAAGACAGAAAAAACCCGAAAAAAAACAGTAAAAAAACAAATCATAAACAAAACAAAAGCAAAGAAATAATAAACAAAATAGAAAGAAAAACATTCTTTAATGTTTGAATGCTAAAAGACGAAAATAAAGAAAAATAAAAAACGATCGAAAAAAAGTGAACAACACAAAAAGGCAGAAAGAAAATATTGAATAAAGAATGAAAACAAAAACAAATGAATGATAAAAAAATAGGGTTAGAAAGAAAACAAGAATGAAGTAAAACGATGAAAAGAAATAAAAGAAGGAATTTCAAAATGAATTGATTTCAAAATGAATGCTTTACAGAATGAATGCTTTACAGAATGAATGCTTTACAGAATGAATGCTTTACAGAAAACATGGATTAAAAATAGAATGAATTAGAGACAGAAGATGAAATTAACAAACGAAAAAAAAAACTCACAATAGCCAGAATGAGAAAATGAAATTGGAAAACAATGAAAAGAGAAGCGGAAAATAAATGAATACATGAAAGAATAAAAGAAAAGGAAGAAAATTAAATTACAAAAATTGCTAAAAGATAAAAAAAAAATGTGGGGTGGGGGAACTGTATAAAAATAAAAGACAGGAAGAAAAAATCGAATAAAAAAGAAACAGAATAAATGATAAACGCCAATATTTTAATGCTTTTCTGTCGTTTTCTTCTTTTTTTTTACTTTAATGATGAAATAAAAAAGAAAAAGAAGCCCACACGAATTTGATTCATCGCTGAAGCTAAAAGAAAATAGCGAATAAAAAATGGCAATAACTGAAGAAAAACAAAAGGTAAAAAGAATTAGCAGGCAGAGAGAGAAGAAGCGAGAGAAACAGAGAAAGAAAAAAAAATAGACGAATATAAACGAGAAAGAAAAAAGATAGACGAATATAACGAGAAAGAGAAAAGATAGACGAATATAACGAGAAAGAGAAAAGAAACAGAAAGAGAAATATAGAAAGAAGAAATGGAGGAAATATTTATTTTCTATTCGATAGACACGACAAGCAACAAAACCCCTATACAGTAGTGGTCACCAGATGCAAGAAAGCCTTCTACTCTAAGTTTATTTCCTAGGACTGCTAGACTTTGGAATTCCCTTCCAGCTTCCTGCTTTCATTACTGTACTGGCGTGCAGAAGTTCAAGTGTAATATAAACTCACAGCTTGCTGCTCAACTCCCTACATAGTATCCTTACAAATTATATCCCAGATAGTAGCCCCCTCCATCAAAGTGTCACTGTGTCTTGTTTGGGATGAAAATGTAAAAAAAAAAAATTTTTTTAAACTCGTGTCTGCAAACCAATTTTTAAAAGCTTCATTTTTACGTAAACCTTTAGACATTATGATATCTTTTTAATCACGTTTACCCCAAGCAAAACTCTTCGCCACTTGGACGTAATGGGCTGCTATATAGGACCATGTTTGGAGGAGATGAGCAAGACGTTGGTTTACGTTACACTTAGACTTCTACATGTCGGTACAGTCAGAGAAATATGTAGCAGGTAGTGAATTCCAAAGTCTAACTATCCGGGGAAAGACACCATTAGATTAGAAAAATGTCCGGTATCCAAGGACCCATACAATGTAAGGGTCTGATTTGCTAGGGTCATAGGGGATTTTCTAGTCTTTCAACGATGGCCAGCTTACAAAACAAACCCTATTAGATACCAATCGTCTAAAACCTAGTACGTCTCCTACGTTACAACTTGCATGAGAAAGTTACTCACAACCCGAGAGGGAAGCATTGCGCCTTTTTTCTCTCAGTAATCTTTCACGAGAAACACCCGTCTGGCTGAAACTACTGTCAACAATTTTCCCCACTCTTTATCTGTGCCTAAATCCAAACGTAGATTCCATGAGCAAAGTTTCTTTCTTAGAACTGCACGCCAGTGGAACTCTCTGCCGCTTGCCTGTTTCCCACCTGACTACAACTTGGACGTCTTCAAGTCCAACATAAACAAACTCCTGACAAACCGCCCTCTTAAGTAAGACACTATCAAAACCCCCAATGCTAATGATTACAACAATACTATCTCATTGATTACTGTACACGCAATAACCCTTATCCTTGAGTGGCCTTCGGGCCTTGATAAGTGGTGACCTCCATGTAAAAAAAATCCATTTATATTTCCATTGAATATATGTATTTCTAAACGACCATAACCAACTATTTATGGGTCAACAAATAAATTACTAACGTATGTAAACAGACGTACACACGTGTTCAGAGAAGCAGGTATTCGAGACGTAGAGGATTCGAGACGTGTTCGAAACACGAGAGAGCGGAGCGACAGGAGAAGGTGTGCCCTAAACATGGCCGGCCAAAGGCATGTGTTCGACACGGCAGAGTCTTGTTAAGCACATTAGAGTATTAGAAGACTTTTGAACGAGAGACAAGGCGTTGTTACGGAAGTACCTGTAAATAAATGTCTGTTGTTTCAATTGAAAAAAAGTGAGTAGAATTCTTTCCTTGTCTTTGTTTCCTTGTGGCTGTCTGCACGCAACGTGTGGGTCCTGAGTGTTAACATGTAACTACTACGTTACACGAAGAAAAATAGAAGAAAAAACAGAGATTTAAAACATCTAAAGGAGAAATTAAAATAAAAATATTAAACAAAAAGATGGAATAGTTTATTTATTTTTCTCGCTTAGCAAAAAAAAAGAAAAAGAAAATATTAAAAAACAATAAAGACGACAAAATGGATTAAAGTAAAAATGAAAAGAAAAACGAAAGAAAATAAAAATTAATGATGGATAAAAGTGAAGAAAACGCAAAAAAATAATAAAACGGAAGAATGAAAAGGAATGAAAAAGAAACGAACTATGGAGAAAAATAATGAAGGGGCAAATACAAAAATACATTAAATAATGAAAGAAAAGATGGGATAAAATGATATTTAAAAGAGAAAATCTTCTGTCTAAGCAAAGTGAGGGATTTACAAAAGAATTACAAATAGTTGGAACATGCAAAACAAACCATGCCAGTCTCATAACACAAATTTAAATGGAGAACGGAAGTGCTTCATACTTCTTCCGTTTATCAACATCGCTAAATAGAAATGATACAATAGAATAGACGTAAAATAAAAATAGAGAATTGCAAATTATGATATGTTAAAAACTTACAAAGAAAATAACATTTTTGCAAAGACTAAACTCAGCAGGTTAATATTTATCTTCCTACGACGATGACGTTTTTTTGTGTCTCGAAAACAACCGACATTTTTATCTGCGTAGGTTGGAAACTGTCTAGTCTCACACAAATGTTGATGCAGATGTCTCTTACATTAAATGGCCATTAAAGGATTTCCACACACATTTTTCTTTTATAGTTTGATAAATGTGGGAAGACAGAAATAGCAGTTGTAGGTGTACGGGACTTACACTTTACGTAATCGAGTGAATGTTTTATATACTGGGAGTTTGTTTTGTTTTGCGGCTTATCAACACTTTTTCTGATTATTTAATGTCAAATCCGGTAATTTTTAGTAAAAGATAGTATGCTTCAAGTTCTTTATAGCTTTAAATATTTATTCATTGTGTTTGGTTTGGCTGTTTTGTAGAAGAAAATTGTTGTTTGTTTTTGGCTTTGCAGAACATGATTAAATTTTGCAAAAAGGAGTGAAAAAAAAACCAATAACATCAAGATTGGGTGCATTTTAGGTCAGAAAACGATGTTTACAGACAACTCGATCTGGTAGCACCCGTATATTGAAAAAAGAGAGCAGATAACGTTAATAAAGAACAAAGACAAGTGTTGTATAGGGGTTTCATTGAGAGAGTCTTAGAGAGAGTTCTTATTATACGCGCAGTCTTAGAAGGATGTTTAGGAAGAGTCTTATTACAGTGAGGGATGTTGTAAGACTCAGAGAGAGAGAGAGAGAGAGAGAGAGAGAGAGAGAGAGAGAGAGAGAGAGAGAGAAGTTGTATAAGTTGTTGTACGAGAGACTTAGAGAGATTGTTCCTGTTAGGAGAGATTCTTATATATGAAAATGTTCATTCCTTAATTGTGTTGAATGGAAGAAGAAGCTCTTGGAGTGAAGGGATAGTGTTCAGACAGTTTGGACATTATGATGTTGAGACGTGTATGTAAATACATATAACACAAATATATAATACAATTGGACTTTACCTTTGTATAAGAAACATAAGACACAAGACGAGCTTTACAAAAACACTTGATGGTTTATTCTTCACACGGCCGTGTTCCATCACCAAGAATTCAAAGTCTCACATTTTTCCTTGAAGTGACGTCTCGCTCCCAGACGACAGCCTCCCTCTGAGTTTTCTCACTGACTCTCTAACTCTAACTAAAGTTTTTCTCTATTCCTCGAACTTTCTATTTTCCGTGACGTCATACACATGTTAAAACATGTGCATTCTTTCACGTGTCCTGGACATACGTGTCCAAAACTTTTCCTATTTCTACAAAAGGAATTTTAACCTATATTCAATATGTTAAAACATTATTTTATAAGCTGCACTCTTTCAATTTAAAATTTCATAATAAACTTGACAGCTCACATTCTTTTCTTGAATATTTATCTATATTCTAAACAAATGTTTCGTTTTACATTTTTAAATTCTCACACGTAATCTATTTCTAAACCAAGATTACGAGGTTCGAATTTCTCTATTGCCATCTCATTTCCATTTTAAACTAAATTCTCCATTTTTATACTTACATGAAAAGGGGACAGCCTTTATCATGTAACACAAGGAGAAAAGGTGAGGGAAACTGAATGATTCAAATAATTAAAACTGAAAAAATGATGCTGCGATTGAGTCTCGAAAGACAAGGGATACTCATTGTAGTGGCAGATGCGCGTGTAATTGCGTGGCAAAGGTTGCGCAATCTCCAACCACACCTCTCATGAATCGGCATGCTTTAGTCCAGTGGCAAGGAGAAGTCCAGGATGACTGGAAACAATTCCGAAATAAACGGAGAGCACATACAGCTCCTGCAAGTCCTAAATGGCCACCGATCTGGTACTGGTCAGGCCAATCGTTGCTTAACTTCAGTGATCTGACAGCAACCGGTGTGTCAAGCGTGATTGTTCCATATAATGTGTGTATATAAAATTATAGGTGTATATTAATTATTAAATAAAATGAAACAATAAAAATTAAAATTACAAATTCAGATCATCTGTTAGTTTACATTAATAAATTTAGTTAATTGCTATTGTTACTACTGATGGTGGCGATAAGTGCCGTAACTACTAGAGTAACTTAAAAAACAAGTGAAGCATGCATGGTCCCCTGCGAGTGCACAGTAAATGAGGCATAAAAAAGGTATAAAAATGACTAAGTTCAGCATTTGCCACCCCCATTTATCCCCGTACGGACGTCAGATCCTGGTGAAAATGAACAAACGGTGCAGTTTTTGGCCTTAAAATATGTAAATTTGAGTTCTGCACCATGCAAAAAAAAAAAAAGGAATAACTAAGTCCATCGTTTGCTCCCCCCTCATTTAGCCCCAAAAGTCCCCAAGGCCTTAACATATTTAAATTTTACTTCAGCACCATACAAAACTACTAAATAGACATACACAGAAAATTTTGGACAAATATGGTAAAATAGTCCCAAAAATGGGCTGTTTTTATTAGCCCTAAAAAGCCCCTGGGGCACAGCAAAGAATTATCGCGAAGTATAAACAAACAAACTCAGTTAGTTAAAACTTTTCAGAAAATTTGATAAAAATCCAAGGCATCAATTTTTTTTTTTTTTGAATAAACACAAAAGTGTCAATTTTAGCGACTTTAACCCGAAAGGTGCTCCTAGGGGAGAAGGGGGGGGACTGGAGTTTTCTCGGAAAATCCGATCTGTTACTTTTATACTCATATCATGTTTAATGTTTGTGCACAGTTTCAAAAATTATAAGTGTAGTACTTGAGAAAAGTGCAGAAAGGCGAACGGACGGGTGAATTTACAGGTCCACGCTTCTTTTGTCCGGGGAACTCCCACCACCAAAGAATATTATTGATATACAACTCAGTTTTGTTTACGAGTTAATAATCTATATTATAATCGTCAACAATTTTATCTATATATATATATATATATGGAAAGATAGATAGAAAGAGATAGAAAGATAGATAATTCCAATTGCGGTTCATTGTGTCTCGGATAAATATAAATAGACGTAGATAATTTTCGACCGAGTCTGGTTGATATATTAGTGTGACTTAAATAAATATAGACACAAGATAAACAAATGGGCAAACATGAATGAATACATAAAGATAAAGATATATAGATTGATAGAGTAACTGGTTCACAAACGAAGTTTAACAAAATCACCGGACGTCTGTATTATTGCACGTGTTGTTCAGGTTAATATTCTGCATTTTCATGTGACTTCTTCGTTTCGACTCATCAAAATTACTCGTTATTATTCGGAATTTTGATAATTCATAGAATCGGCAGAAGTTGATCAATCTGGCCGGGTGCTTCTTTCATTATACTTTCAACGCTGGAAGAAAGCATGAATCGCATTTGCAGACTCGAGTGACATCCAGGCACAAAAAGATATATTGTATCCGTTTTTAAGTAAGGGTTCAATCATAGGCTTGCAACATCATAGATTTCCAACGTGTGTTTATTTATGAAAATAAAACCTTTGTAGTTTCAGATGATCCAAGTAACTTAGATTGTTTATTCGTTCTGGAAACCAGTTTAATAATAATAATAATAATAATAATAATAATAATAATAATAATAATGATAATGATAATAATAATGATAATGATAATAATAATGATAATAATGATAATGATAATGATGATGATAATAATAATAATAATGATGATAATAATGATAATAATGATAATGATAATGATGATAATGATAATAATAATAATAATGATAATAATAATGATAATAATAATAATGATAATAATAATGATAATGATAATGATAATGATAATGATGATGATGATGATGATGATAATAATAATAATAATAATAATAATTACAAAAAAGCGTACGACAGCATCACCAAGCATGGATAATAGAATGCCTAAAAATGTATAAAATACCAAGCAAGATCACCAACGTAATAGAAAATGCAATGAAAACATGGAAACTGGAATTGACAGCTGATGGACAACACATAACAGAAATTAACATACAAAGAGGCATCTTTCAAGGAGACTCACTATCACCACTAGTGTTCATCATAGCCATGATGCCCTAGAACAGTATTCTGAGAAAGTGCCAAGCAGGATACAAGTTCTCCAATACAGAGGAAAAAATGCACTACCTGATGTACATGGACGATCTGAAACTTTTTTGCAAGGACCGAAAAGGAGCTAGAGAATCAACACTACTAGAATCTTCAGCCAAGATATCCAAATGGAATTGGAAATGGAAAAGTGCGCATAACTAGTTATAAGAAAGGGAAAACTGGAAACGACAGAAGGCAAGGAACTACCCAACCAAACAGAAATGAGGGCACTAGGGGAACAAGACGATACTGACAGACTCTACGTGAAAAAGAAAGACGGCGGGAGAGGACTGATCTGTATAGAAGACTGTGTGAAGGATACGAAAAAAGAACTAGAAAAATACATAATGCAAAACACTGAAAGGATAATTATGGCAGCGAGAGACATCGAACAAAACAACAAAACAGAAAACAGAGAGACAAACGACAAAACAAGAAAACGAGAAAAGAGAAATGAGAAGAGAAACAACTCCACGGAAGATTCATAAGAATGAAAAAAGATGAGAATAACGAAAACACCTGGACATGGATGCGAAAAGGACATATAAACCGAGAAACTGAATCTCTAATAACTGCAGCACAAGATAACTCGATAAGCACCAACCATATCAAAGCAAGGATCGATAAAACAGAAGAAAACAGCAAATGCAGACTATGTGGACAGAGAGACGAAATGATAAACCATATAGTAAGTGAATGCAGCAAACTGGCCTAAAAGGAATACAAAAACAGGCATGACCAAGTGGGGAGGGTGGTGCACTGGTAATTATGCAAACGACTGCATTTTGAGCGTACAGACAAATGGTACAAGCATAACCCCGCAACAGCACTCGAAAACAAGAACCACAAAATCCTATGGGACATGGACATACAGACGAACAAACCCATCCAAGCAAGAAGACCAGATGTCGTAATAATTAACAAGAAAGAAAAATCCCGTCAAATCGTAAATTTTGCTGTCCCAGCTGCCCACAGGCTGAGTATGAAAGAAAAGGAGAAACGAAGCAAATACACAGAGATAGCCAGAGAGTTAAAAGGGATTTGGATGATGAAGAAAATCAAAATAGTACCGATAATAGTAGGAGCACTAGGAACAATTCCGAAAAACTTCGAAAAAAGAATGGCAGAAATTGAAATCAGAGGAATAACTGCAAAAATATAACAATACAGAAAATGGATGAAATGTTAAGGAAAACCCTAGAATGTGGGGAATAACACAAGACAATATAAAGAAGCGTTACAGGGAATGAAGAACGCCGAAGCTGCACATCAACAAGTTCTACACCACCGTCATACATCCCCCCATTGTCTCATCACCGCCCCCCCCCCCCAATAGAAAAGTGATACCAAAGAGCCAAGAAGGGTCAATCGGGATGGAAAGACCGAGGAGAGAGCGCTGGCCAGACCTCCGCTGGATAAGCGCGAAGAGAACTGGGATCGTGGGGAGGCTTAGTGCCACTCAAATTCCAGTATAAACCAATGTCCACTACCAGCGAGAAATCAATGGTATGAGGTTGTTGCGATGACGCAGATTTATTTGCAAATGCTATCGAAGGAGGTGGAAAGAGCTGGACGTCTGGGGAGACTTGTTATCATTCAGCTTCCAGAGAACACCACAGGTCTCCAAACCGATCGTTTGTTGACTTGTGTGAAGGCTCCATGTGAGCCAATAATAATAATAATAATAATAATAATAATAATAATAGAAAAATGTGAAGAGAAACAGCTACACGTGCAATTCATAAGAATGACAAAAAATGAGACCAACAAAAACACTTGGACATGGTTACAAAACGGAAAAAAAACAGAAACTGAATCCCTAATAACAACCACACAAGATAATTCTATCAGAGCAACCCGAATTTATTTTAATTCAAGCTAGGACGAAAAACCGCTGAAACAGCTCGCGATATTAACGAAACGTTTGGCCCTGTAACTACTACTGAACGCACAGCACATTGCTGGTTTAAGAAATATCGTGGCGGTGACAAGTGTCTTGAAGATGATGAGCGTAGTGGTAGGTCGTCGGATGTTGACAATAATCAATTAAGTCGAAGCCAATCCACACACAACTGTTCGAGAACTGGTTTTTGAATGAGACGTTACGTATATGACGATTTCTAACAACTTAAGATTGGAAAAACAAAAAAATTGATCAATGGGTGCCTCACGAATTGAATGATAACCAAAAGAAATGTCTTTATGAAGTGTCATCTGTTCATTTTTACGCGACAAGAACAACCCGTTTCTTGACCGGGTTGTGACTTGAAAAACGAGTTGCTCCCGACAAGCGGTGACGCTCAGCTTAGTGATTAGACGCCGACGAAGCTCCACGACACTTCCGGACGTCAGAGTTACACCAAAAGACGGTCATGCTGATTGTTTGGTGGTTTGCGATCGGTCGGGTCCATTAGAGTTTTTTTGAATGCAACCGAAACCATTACGGCGGAGAAGTACTGTTAAAAAATAGATTAAATGCATCAAAAACTTCGACAAGAACACCTAGCATTGATCAACAGAAAAGGCGCAATTCTTCTCCAAAGCTAAACCAACCTTGCCATAATCTCCAGACCTCTCACTTACCGACTTCCAATTCTTCAAGCATCTCGACAACTTCTATGTGAGAAATGCTTCAAAAACCTAAGCAATATCAAAAACGCCTTCAGTGACTTCGTCGCCACCAGAACGCACGATTTTTATGTTACTGGCAGAAATACACTCGTTTGCGTTGGCAAAATTGTATTGACTTTGATGATGCTTATTTCGATCAATAATTTTTTTTTTTGAATTGAGATGTATCCATCTGAATTTAAAATTAAAAACTGCAAGAACTTCTTGTTAACTTGATGTATGCTTTATATAGTTTCACACGACGGAATATAAATACCTATATCTCGTTTATAGAAAACATACCAGAACACCGCAGTCAGATAAAGTAAAACAAGCAGATTTATCACATTGATTCACTCCGTTATCAATGGGGCGTTCATCTAAGAGCTGACCGTTGAAATTAACACATTCTTTCATACAACGATGAGGTTTTTTGAGCGTTTTAATAAAAGAAGGTATACATCAACGGTTCTGAGCATCGTTCAAATAACTTCAGGATTCACGAAATGTTAGGATCAATTTTGTGGGTTACTCTGTATGCACACATACCCACTCGCTAATATTTATACATTTGCTAGCTGTACTCGCCCTGCCACGCGTTGCTGTGCCTGAGTCTGGTTGACACAAGTATTAGATTTATTTGTATCTCAGAGACAAACACAAACATGTAGAAAAACACACACATGCACGCGCAGAAACACATGGACGCATACACTCAGACACACAACCAAACTCACGCACACCCACACAGAGTCACGCACACACACACACACCCATCCACACATACGCACGCACTCATACACATCCACCAGCACACACTTATACACGCACTCACCCACATGCACACACTTCGAAAATAGTAAGTTGTAGACAGTTTAAAAGCTTTAATATTACACATTTTGAAGATTTTGAAGTACATAATATGTCAATTTACGGTTATGATTAAAACTGTGCAAAGAAAACACAAAGAAAATAGCATTGTTGAGTGTCTGGTAAGGATAATCGAAGTAGAAAAAGAAACCATTCTAACAGTAAATGTTATTTTTTTATCAGGGATCGTAAATTTTAGGGTAGGTACTGGAAAGAATTCAAAGTTAAAAACATTTTTTTAAACGGAAAAGTGAAGGACCCGTTACAAAAAAAAAAAAAAAAAAATTAAAAAAATAGCATCGTTGACTGTTTGGTACGGAGAATCGAAGAAATAAAAGCAATGCTAACCGTAAATGTTAATTATGATTATATCAGGCGTGTTTTTAAGGGGGTAAATTCTGTGGTGACAATGTCTGTGTAGGTAACAGTAAAGGTATCAATAAGTAAAATTACGACTATGAACGGTAAAGATGTTTTGTAGTTTGTTTTATAATTAATTAAACGATTGCTTTGTGTAAAGAAAGCTGTCATGTTTTTGAAGGTTTGATGCGTTCGCTTTCTTTTGTTTTATTTTTTTTAATAAGTATTTTTATTCGTGAATAATTCATCTGTCAGTTCTCAGCCATTGAGAAGAGCCGGGAATTTCGAAGCAAGAAATTATTTTGTAATCTGTCACTGGAAAGATAATGGCATGTATATGAGTCTATGGCCCAGTTACAAAGGGTGTTGGGGAAAATAATTATAAAGTGTGTATATAGTCCCTGTGTGGACGGACAGAGGACTGTAGATTTAGAAGGAAAATAGGAACTATCTCGCCAAAAGATGTGATTGTAATGATGTTGCTCCCAGGACGTAATGTATTATTATAACGTCCTAATTTGTCTAAAATCGCGTGCTAAAGTTACATAGTGGCTAAAATCTAGACAGAATAAATTTGTATGTGGTATATGTTGCTGAAAGAGGGGAATTTCTGCAATCATTTTATTATATGCTATATATCAAAACATCGTTAATTCACTAGCCGCACAGCAGCTAGCGATTTAGCATAATGGTTCAAAGCCTTGACTGTCGCACGGGCGGTCGGGTTTCAATCCTGGCTTGAGTTAGTTGCCTGTCTAGTCGCACTGATAAGCTCTGATACAGCGAAACAATACTGTATGTGGATGACTATATATGTGTGTGTGGAGGTATGTGTATGACTGGGGTGAAAAATATCAGTAGCAGCTGTAAAAAAAGACATATGCAAATTAGGGAGATTGCGTGAGTTGCGTTCAAAGAGAGAGAAGGAAAAGGACAGCATATGCTCGGAGAGAAACAAAGTGGCCGTCGACGGAAATTGATGTGTAAACCGAAGGCGGGAAATATCTGGCTATGGCCGGCGTGGCGTCGGAGAGGAAAAGTGTAACGGGTGAGATGAGCGATGGCGAAAGACTTTTAAGCGGTGTCGAAACTATTATAACGATAATAAAAAAAACTTTTGTTAAAGAAAAATTGCCGACCCGGATATTTATTTTATTCTTTCCTTTGTTTTTAACGCAACGTTACATATATTTATTTTGGATACTGTGGTCTTGCCTCTTATCAGAAAGGATCACTAGGAAAGATAAACAAATGAAATAAAAATAAACGTTACCACGGAAAAATGCAGTCGCAAAAGAAAAAGAAAACTGGCCAAGACTGGAAAACTTGGAAAAAAGATAAGTGGCAACCCATATTCCTGGGACCTATATATAAATCAGATGCTAGCAGCTATTAGATTTAACGCTAATGAATCTACAAAATTCTCTCCTTTTTATTTGTTATACGTGTTACATGATAAGGCTGTCCCCTTCTCACGTAAGTAAGACAGACTAGATAAATGAAAATGATATTAAGAAAAGGCTAGAATCAAACTCTGTTGGCAGGTGAATAATTGAAATCCTAGGAATGCAGTCCATTGTTAATTCTTTTAGAAATAGCTAAATATTATTTATGTCGAAAAAAAGCGATTGTCCATTCTTTAAAATAACTAGATATTTAATGTCAATTAAAAGAGTGGGCAATGCGAGTTAAAAATATTGTTTAAAAATAGGTTACTGTTTAAAAATAGGTTACTGTTTAAAA
>NC_136494.1:122301851-122354351 GCF_053919585.1 Euprymna scolopes
ACAGGGTTTCTAGTCAGTCCATCGTTGGGGGCAGTACAAAAGAAATGCGCCGGGCAATGTAAAAATCTAAGTGAATGTTGCCTCGAGACTCTGCTCGTACGCTGCCATCATTAAGATTAAGTTAGAAAAACCAGTAAAGAAGTATGGAATTAATTACATGTTGATCTCTCATCTACATGAGTAAACTATATGCTTGTAATAAAATCATTTAAATCTCAGCAAGTCTTTATTGTGTTTCCATGCATAAATAATTTGTCTCAAGTTCAAAGGTCAGCAACCACGCGGCGATCACGGTTAACACATGGAAAAGTGACAACGAGAGAATGAAGACCAAAAACCGCACACGAATGTATAAAAGAGACTTTATTTGATTTATTTGGTTACTTGACTGCTAACTGGCGAAAACGTACACGTGTTAAAGTGCACGTTTACTAAAACGATGTGCAAACTATTTGTGTAACATTTTTGCCTGTAATAATGACATTTTCCATCCTACAATAACCAAGTTTTCAAGAGTCTATATCGACGTCAAGTATTTATCCATTCAAGTGGTGTATTTTCTGCTACAGGTATGCATGAGTATGACTATCTCTATTCCTTGAGGAATTCATGAATTCATTGTTGTTCATCATTCAGAAACCCATTTATGCTGTTTCTCAAAAGCGTTTGATGTATTGGCATAGCTTTCTTTGCAGTAGTACAAACATTACGTTACAGTCTCTTTCTTTCTGAGTAGTTCTCATACTGGGCGATTGTGTTGACTACTGTACCTAAAGGAATCTTCTGCACAAAACAACGAAATACGAAATTATGAACAGAATTATTCTTTATTGCTCCCGTATTATGTTAGTCACATGCTTTTCTGAACCTCACGTTACTCTGATCGGGAGAGGGGCTGGTGTGTTCTCAACCTTGCCGAAGAGTCTCCCAGAGATAACGGAGGGAAAAAAAGAAGCCTTATTTTTCCTTTGATAGTAGTACTGTTTCGCCATCCTATACAGCGCTTAATATTATCAAATAGTCACCCACTTGATACTGGTCAGGCTCATCGTTGTTTATTTTCAGTGATCTGGCTGAAACCGGTGTATCAACGTGATTATGCCATATACGGCAAATATATTGAATCGTTATAGTATTTTGAGAACCTAGTGTATCATTTGATCAGACAACCTGAATGGTTGAATACGCACGTTTTCCTAAACAAATCAATACATTTCGTCTTGTTTGCTTAGATAAATAACTATATTAAACGCAGTTTCAAATCCTTTTCTAAATCAGTTCACTCTTTGTGAAGTTTCTATGTATTATTCATCGTATGTATAATTCCATTTAATTATATTATTCATTTACGTAGACACATTAATAAAAAGCGGCGATATACATGAAAATACTGTTAAATATATACGTTATATACAGATTATATTTTATTACTTTGTCAAGAGTAAGTTGCTAGAATCTGTGTTAAATACAGAAGTAATCAACCATCTCAACAAAAATAACCTTCTTAGTGACACTCAATATGGTTTCCGTTCTGCTAGATCTACAGCAGATGTCCTTACAGTTATATCGCATAGGATTAGCAAATCTCTCGACGGTGGCAATCTTTCTAGGGCAATTGCTCTTGACATATCTAAAGCCTTTGATAGGGTATGGCATAAAGGTTTACTTCATAAGATCGCTAGCTATGGTATAGCTGGAAAAGTCTTCTCAATTATTAAATCATTTCTTTCTGATAGGTTCATAAGAGTAGTAGTTGAGGGGCAAAAATCAGAAGCTCACAGTATTAATGCCGGTGTCCCTCAGGGATCCATCCTGGGCCCAACTCTTTTCCTGATCTACATTAATGATCTTCCAAATCATATCCTTACATCATTTGTAGACATTTATGCTGACGACACTACCATTTATGGTACCACATCTAAGACAGTAAACAACCAAGTTCTCTCCAATTCTCTCTCCTCTGATCTTGAGCACGTAGTACAATGGGGAAAGGAGTGGCTGGTTACTTTTAATGCATCTAAAACCAAGCTTCTCTCTTTACATCATCAACATTCTAATCCATATTTGTCATCAATTGAAATGAATGGCTCTCGTCTTCAGGAGGCCTCAAGTTTTGACAAGCTTCTTGGCTTGACCATTACTCCTGATCTTAAATGGAACACGTATATCAAATCTGTTGCCAAGGCCGCTGGTAAAATGGTGGGATCTTTCTATCGATCCAGTAGATATCTCACTGCTGATGCTATTCTCTATCTATATAAGAGCCAGGTACGTCCAAGGATGGAATACTGTTGCCACATCTGGGCAGGAGCTGCTAGAAAGGACTTGTCCTGCCTTGATAGAGTTCAAAATAGACTTCGTAGCCTCGTAGGGGATGTCCTTTTCTCCTCCTTGCAACCTCTATCTCACAGAAGAGATGTTGCGAGTTTGTCTCTGATGTATCGTTATTTTCATGGAAAGTGTTCGACTGAGCTTCAATCTATGGTCCCCCCTCGCCAAACTTTCACAAGAAACACTCGTCTAGCTGTAAACACTATCAATAATTTCCCCCACTCTTTATCTGTGCCTAAACCTAAACGTAGATTCCATGAACAAAGCTTTTTTCTTAGAACTGCACGCCTGTGGAATTGTCTTCCGTTTTCCTGCTTTCCGGCTGACTACAATATGGTTGTCTTCAAGTCTAACGTAAATAAGTTCTTGATGAGCCGTTCCATATAAGTTATCAAATTTAACAAATTTTCATTACTAATGATTACTATATTGTCCAATTTCTACTGTACACTCTTTAACCCTTATCCTTGAGTGGCCTCCGGGCCTTGATAATGTGGTGATGCCTATGTAAAAAAAAGAAAGTCATACAAAATGGATCCACATGTTTGATTAGGATGTTTACTATCTATAAAATAACACAGAAGCTTGGAAATATTAGCTAGTATAATTTCGTACTATATTGTTAGCAAAATAAATCCTATAATTGTCTTAAGGAGAGATCACTACTCGTGACCGAAAATAATTCTCTGACTAACAAAATGAAAACACTAATATTTTTTTTACATAAATCATGTTTTTATTTTTTATTTAATGGGGTGAGGTTTCACGTAATAATCGTCTTTAGAATATTGAAATGACGAGTCGTGCACAGGCTAAAAATCAAACTTGGAAAAAAACTACATATCTAAAGCTTTTTATTTTCTTTATTATTCTGCTTCTTTCGGACGAAACAGTTGTCTGAGATACAACTATTTAACTTATCTTTATATATCTCTCTGTCTACATGAATGTATGAATAAATAAAAATGTTTTGAAATAAAAGCTATAAAAACGAAGATCAGAAAAATAATTACTAAAAAAAACAAAACAATATATTTAATCAAGGCAGTGAACTTGTATGTCGTCGTGACAAACAGACAAAAAAAAATTAAAATATTAAATCAATTAACATAAGCATACTCTCCATTACATAAACATGCGGTTTTCATTCATATGCGATGTCACTATTATGTTATATATTGATCTAAAATTAAAAAAAAGTTTACTTTAATCAATGGCTAAAGTTTATGTCAACTGTTTCCGTCTTCAAATTTGGAATTAATTCCCTAATCAGAATAATACACATTAATAATTCTAAGGTTTCCGTTTAATGAATTCACTTCCATAGTTAATATAACTAACCTATGAATCAGAAACAAATGTAGAAATACAGAAAAATGTAGCCCGATCTGTGTAGTGACAAGCAATATTGATTTCGTCCTGCAATATCGACTGCTGACGTGCTGACAGGATCAGCGAATTTCTTTATGAATAATGCAACACATATGTTGTTGCTACGTATTGCAGGATTAAATGTTGTACCAATGTTTCAAATTTGAATAGAATTAAACTACGTTTACTTTACAAAACAAAAATTACCTTTATATATTTCAATTCTAATATCAATCAGTTTTTTTCTCATTTGTAACTGACATTATATTCAGTATCCATTTCCGTTAGGATCTATTAATTATCAATTTATTTTCAATTATAAATGCTATTTTAAATGATTTCATGAATAAAACTTTTGAATAAATGTTGTATTTATATATAGACAAAAATGTAAAAAAAAATATATCGTTTTTAGTATTACAAAGATATGAGTTCTAATCTATACGTTTGTAATTATGTATGCATGCTTGCACGTGCATGTACACATTGCGGTTTGTGCATAGAATTGTTTGTCATATGATTTGATATCCCTTGCAGTTTATGGTTACACGATTCTCATTTGTCAGCCGACAGATCACAACCGATACAACATGGCTGAAATGTTCGCATTTACACTGGTTTCGAGATGAAAGAAATAGTTAACTTCAAAAGACAGGCATGAAAATAAAGTTTAAAAGGTTTTCAAAAAATCGAATTCATCGAATCTCTACCGATATATAAAAGACACTTTGTGTGTATGTATGAGTTCGATTCCTATCGACTCCGAAACAGCTGGACCGATTTTATGAAATTTCGCGCAAATATACTTTATGTGTCTGGCAATGTTCTTAGATAGGTTTGTATCGGAATGCCCTCGAGAAATATAAAAAATCGAGAATTGAAAAAATACGATTATAGAAGTGACAGTTCGATTTTGACCAAAGTTAACACTCTGACAATGTCTAACATCATTTCAGAAGTTTTATTACCTCACGAGCAAAAGCACCCGACGTGTAAAAATCAACAGTAGGTTCTTTGATAAAAGAGAGGTGCGTTCAAAATGAATGTTTCTGTTGGGACCACAACTGAACGATGATACTTTTGTATTTTAAACATTAATTCACGTCATTATGGGAACTTTCTTAATCAAATCAACCGTAGGTTCACTACAGTACAATGCAGACGATAATTTATTATGGACTAAGTAACTTCGAGCAGGCACTGAAGCTTCTTTCCGGTGTACCATGGTGGGTCCCCGACTAGAACATGAAATCCATCGATTTGATTGAATTCGATGACAATGAAAATATTAGAAATGTGAAACATTCGTTGATCCTCATTCAATCCTGAGCAGCGTCAGGTCTCCCTGCTAGTCTTATATGATCTGTGTCTAACGATCACATTCAATCTGATTTGTTTATATTATCTTCCGTAACATAATATTAACATCCTAAAAAAAAATTTAAATTTGAGAAATATTTACTAATTATTGTTTATTGCCTATTGTTAAGAAATCACCAAAATTGAATTTACATAAAGAATGTACCGCCCACGCTTTATCTCCTTTCAATAAAACTAAATTAACCTGCATATAACCAACATGTGAACTCTTTAAGCTAATCAACATTGTTATGAAATTCATATGGTTTAGTTAATCATATTCATACACGTATATAAACATATAAATCAACCTAACTGTTGTGACCGTACAGAAAAGAAATAATTACGACAAACATAGTCAACGAAAAGTGTATAAGGAATGGTATGTTACAGTAATACACGTCATGATTTTGGTGTTTGTAACTGCCACGGCATGTTATATGTAACTAATGAAAACATCAAAACAACGTTTCAACTATTTGCATTTAAAACATAGCATCCGAAGAACCCAACTCTGGGGTAAAATATATTACAATGCAAATGGTGGAAATGTTGGGTTGAGATTTTTCTTTTTAACTTTATTTTTAGTCCGTATAGCACTATGCTCTTTTAAAATTTCCTCTCTTTCAAGGATTCAAAACTAAATATACCTATTAATATTTATTTTAAAATATTATCGTTTTTTACGCGCGTGTGTGTGTGTGTGTGTGTATTATTAATTTATAAACATTTCGCTCCTTTCAGAAGTAATTTTTAAAATTTTGAGCACTGTCTAGGAAATAAAAAAACGTGCTAAATCGCGACTTTTGGTCGCTCTATCCCTGGGGATCGTCTTAATAATGTTGTGCTTCATAAACGTTTAATTATTCTTAATTCTCGGGACTGTGACCTAGGGGTAACGTTCCTCGTAAATGGGATCAATGGTGACCGAATCGTCCGACCAGCGACAATCACCACTTTTTTCACCGATGATTGCGAAATCATTAAAAAATAGTGCCTATAGGTATATATAAAAAAAAAAGATTATTTCTAATCATATATACGAGATACCATGAATAAGTTTTCAGACGTTTTTGTGCAAGCATTCAAAATTGTCGTAGGTTCTTGAAAGCTCAGTAGGTTATTGTCATACATCTTATGGGATGACTGACCAATCTTAATGACTTCAGGTTCAAATGAACAGCTACAGCAGGAATTGGAATATACTCTACTAAAGCCTAATTATCACAGCTTGTGAATTTTTAAAATGCAATCTAGACGTGAGGGCACTAGAAAAACGATATGCAACAAAATTCTGTTTTAAACGTGGAAAAATGCGACAGAAACGTATAGAATATTTCAGACTGCTTTGGGGACATCTTCTATGAATCGAGCATCAATTATAGGAACGCAGGAAGTCTGTGAGAGATTGTGAGAGCTGTGAGAGGTGTAAGGAAGTTAGAAAACGTGAGTTGATTGGCCAAATAAAGAATTTCATGGATAATGACCGTCGTGTGTCTATAGAGACAATAAGTGCACACTTTGATATCAGTGTGGGAACTGTACACACAATTATTCGCGAGAAACTGAAGATGCGGGAGATTTCTGCGAAGTTTTTCCCAATGTACCAGCCTACAATTCCATCCTTGTCACATACTATTTGACCAAGATTGGCATCAACACAATTCTTCACCCTCTATGCAGTACAAACCTTGAACTCTGTGACTTTTCGTTATTCCCTAAGCTCAAGGAAAATCTTAGATGCTGTCGTTATGAGAAAATTGAGAAAATGAGAAAATGAAATAGGCTGTGGAGAATGCCATTGATACGCTCACATAAGTGTACTTCCATGGGGTCTTTCAGAAGTTGTTGAAATTGTACAAGTGTACTGTAGCCGAAGGAGATGACTTCAAAGGGGACTAGAGTTTCATGTGTGTACTATCAAGAATAGTGCCCGTACGAAAAAGTGTGGGAACCTATTAAAGACACCTATATTTAACTATTTAAGAAAAAGTGTCCAAATGTCATTGCGCAAACTAGATAGTGAAACTCATATGTTGGTATATTTGCTTTAGTATACCGAATAACTAACGATGTTTGTAGCTGAATCTCAAGCATATCTGCTCTAGATATGAGCGAATTCCAATGATGGTATATATTCGATATATATATATATATATATATATATATATATATATATACGTGTGTGTGTGTGTGTGTGTGTGTGTGTGTGTGTGTGTGTGTGTGTGTGTGTGTGTGTAAATGTCTGTGTAAATGTCTGTGGGTTAATATAATCTGATCAAGTAGGTGTTGCCATTCTGAACGTGTCAGTCTTGGAGGCGGTACCTTAAAAGAGTGGGTTATGAACTGGCGATGAGGAGGCGGTGGTTATGGTGAGAGAAAAAAAATCATGCTTACTCGGCACATTCTCCACTTGCAGCGACGGCACCAGCAAGAGAAGGAAAACGGTTGGTGTGGTGGGAAGAAGTTGGGTAAGCAAGAGGGGAAAGGGGGCCCGCGATGTTTGGCAGGAGTAATGTCTTCAGAATTGGGCAGGTCGGGGTGTCAGCTTTCGAAATATAGAATGGTTTTATAGAAGGTACGCGTCCCGACGGGTGGGTGATAAGAAAAGGAAAGGAAAGAAAGGAAGGAAGAAAAAGTAGAAGGGAAAAAAAGAAAAAGAAAGAAGTAGAATACAAAGAAGAAAAAGATAAAATGATGGAAACGAAGAAGATGAATGAGAGTGTGGGAACAAATATGGGTAGGGAGGACGGGTATAAAGATAAAAGGGGATAGAATAGTCACCCCCTCCCCACCAAAAACAAAGAGTCGGAGATAAAAACGAAAAGGATAAAAAGATGAAAGGATAGAAACAAATACGAAGGAGATAAAGAAAGAAATAACTGGTTACAGAAGGGAAAGAAGATGAAAAAGTAAAAAATAAGGACAAACACGAAGATGAAGAAACAAGAGGATGCTGGCAAAACAGTTTTCGATAGTAAAAAAAGGATAAAGAAAGAAGAGCGCGCCGAAAAAAAGATGAAGAAAAATGACGTTGTAAGTTAAGACAACTTGAGAAGATGTAGAGGAAAGTAAAGTATGACACTGTAATAAACGAAAGGAAAGAGCGAGAGTATAAAGTCAAATAAGAAAAGTGATGAAGAGATAGAATAAATATGAAGAAGTAAAAAAGTTCGTTGTTTAGTTTTGTTTTACAGCATATCAATTTTATTTTACGACATATCAATTTTGTTTTATAGCATATCAATTTTATTTTATAGCATATCAATTTTATTTTATAGCATATCAATTTTGTTTTATAACATATCAATTTTATTTTATAGCATATCAATTTTATTTTATAGCATATCAATTTTATTTTATAGCATATCAATTTTGTTTTATAGCATATCAATTTTGTTTTATAGCATATCAATTTTGTTTTATAGCATATCAATTTTGTTTTATAGCATATCAATTTTATTTTATAGCATATCAATTTTGTTTTACGACATATCAATTTTATTTTATGGCATATCAATTTTGTTTTATAGCATATAAATTTTATTTTATAGCATATCAATTTTGTTTTATAGCATATCAATTTTATTTTATGGCATATCAATTTTGTTTTACGACATATCAATTTTATTTTACGACATATACATTTTGTTTTATAGCATATCAATTTTATTTTATAGCATATCAATTTTGTTTTATAGCATATCAATTTTATTTTATGGCATATCAATTTTGTTTTACGACATATCAATTTTGTTTTATAGCATATCAATTTTATTTTATAGCATATCAATTTTGTTTTATAGCATATCAATTTTGTTTTATAGCATATTAATTTTATTTTATAGCATATCAATTTTATTTTATAGCATATCAATTTTGTTTTATAGCATATCAATTTTATTTTATAGCATATCAATTTTGTTTTATAGCATATCAATTTTATTTTATAGCATATCAATTTTGTTTTACGACATATCAATTTTATTTTATAGCATACCAATTTTATTTTATAGCATATCAATTTTGTTTTATAGCATATCAATTTTATTTTATAGCATATCAATTTTATTTTATAGCATATCAATTTTATTTTACGACATATCAATTTTGTTTTATAGCATATCAATTTTATTTTATAGCATATCAATTTTGTTTTACGACATATCAATTTTATTTTATGGCATATCAATTTTGTTTTATAGCATATAAATTTTATTTTATAGCATATCAATTTTGTTTTATAGCATATCAATTTTATTTTATGGCATATCAATTTTGTTTTACGACATATCAATTTTATTTTACGACATATACATTTTGTTTTATAGCATATCAATTTTATTTTATAGCATATCAATTTTGTTTTATAGCATATCAATTTTATTTTATGGCATATCAATTTTGTTTTACGACATATCCATTTTGTTTTATAGCATATCAATTTTATTTTATAGCATATCAATTTTATTTTATAGCATATCAATTTTGTTTTATAGCATATCAATTTTATTTTATAGCATATCAATTTTGTTTTATAGCATATCAATTTTATTTTATAGCATATCAATTTTGTTTTACGACATATCAATTTTATTTTATAGCATATAAATTTTGTTTTATAGCATATCAATTTTGTTTTATAGCATATCAATTTTGTTTTATAGCATATCAATTTTGTTTTATAGCATATCAATTTTATGTTATAGCATATCAATTTTATTTTATAGCATATCAATTTTGTTTTATAGCATATCAATTTTATTTTATAGCATATCAATTTTATTTTGTGGCATATCAATTTTGTTTTACGACATATCAATTTTATTTTATAGCATATCAATTTTATTTTATAGCATATCAATTTTGTTTTACGACATATCAATTTTGTTTTATAGCATATCAATTTTGTTTTACGACATATCAACTTTGTTTTATAGCATATTAATTTTGTTTTACAGCATATCAGTTTTGTTTCACGACATATTAATTTTGTTTTTTGGCATATCAATGTTTTTTTTGGCATATCAATTTTGTTTTATAACATATCAATTTTGTTTTACGACATATCCATTTTATTTTATAGCATATCAATTTTATTTTGTGGCATATCAATTTTGTTTTACGACATATCAATTTTATTTTATAGCATATCAATTTTATTTTATAGCATATCAATTTTGTTTTATAGCATATAAATTTTATTTTATAGCATATCAATTTTGTTTTATAGCATATCAATTTTATTTTATAGCATATCAATTTTATTTTATGGCATATCAATTATGTTTTATAGCATATCAATTTTATTTTATAGCATATCAATTTTATTTTATAGCATATCAATTTTGTTTTACGACATATCAATTTTATTTTATAGCATATCAATTTTATTTTATAGCATATCAATTTTATTTTATAGCATATCAATTTTATTTTATAGCATATCAATTTTGTTTTACGACATATCAATTTTGTTTTATAGCATATCAATTTTGTTTTACGACATATCAATTTTGTTTTATAGCATATCAATTTTGTTTTACAGCATATCAGTTTTGTATCACGACATATTAATTTTGTTTTTTGGCATATCAGTGTTGTTTTTTGGCATATCAATTTTGTTTTACGACATATCAATTTTGTTTTATTGCATATCAATTTTGTTTTACGACATATCAATTTTGTTTTACGACATATCAATTTTGTTTTTTGGCATATCAATGTTGTTTTTTGGCATATCAATTTTGTTTTATAGCATATCAATTTTGTTTTCTGGCATATCAATTTTATTTCATAGCATATCAATTTTATTTTTTAGCATATCAATTTTGTTTTACGCCATATCAATTTTGTTTTAAGCAGATCAGTTTTGCTTTACGGCATATAAATTTTGTTTTATGGGATAAGAGTTTTGTTTTACGGCATATCAATTTTGTTTTATGACATATCAATTTTGTTTTATAGCTTATCAATTTTGTTTTACGGCATATCAATTTTGTTTTACGGCATATCAATTGTTTTCAGTTTATTTAATACGCAATCCAATAATTTTAAAAACAAGTTTGATTCTGTATCGTTTTACGACATATCAACACTTTTCGAGTTTCTGAATTTTTTAGATGAGGATTGGTTATTGATATTATTTGAATTCATTGGACTACTGTTCTCACCCTGAATGTACCGCAGTGGTTTGAGTACTTGGAAAAATCAATTGTAAAAGTGATATTCTCCTAAAGGTTGAAGGTTCAATCCTAAGTGTGAGCGACTGAAAAATACAATTGTGAATTACTTGGGACTTCTATCCAGTCATGACTGACAGAACAAGAGCATGCTACCCCTGTGAAGTAAATAAAGGGTTCCGTTCGAAATTCCGTCGAAATTCCAGAGTTTGAAATTCCCAAGATACACCTGAAGAAGGTCGGAGATTACATCGACCGAAACGTGATGAAAACTACTCTGAAGATGAGAACAGTAGTTCGATGAATCCTAATAACACTTTTTGAGTTATTTAACGCTGTCTAGCAATTCTGGAAATGTAAGATTTTGGGCTTCAAGTTTTTTACATTTCTAAATATTTATTCATGGTGTTTGGTTTGATTGTTTTGCAGCGGTAAATTGCTATTGATGTTTTAGATTTTTCAGCACGTACGTTTTACAAAGGAAAAGTCAAAAAGTTTGGTGTATTTACGATCACGAGTCAAATATCTTCAGCACCATATAAAACATAGTATAACTGCGCGTATGAGCGCGCGTGAGAGAATCAGCAGCAGCATTGAAATGGCTGGCTAGCGAAAGTATTAGCAGCAGTTAAAGCACGTATGCAAATTAGTAAGTTTGCGCGAATTAGCGTCACAAAGAAAAGGAAAAGAAAAAAGGGCAACACGTGGTCGAAGAAAGAAACTAAGTGCGCAACGGGGAAGCTGGATGTGTAAATACGAGGGAGGCAGCGTCGACTTTTAGACAAAGACTTTTAGAAAACATATGCGTGTGTGAAAAGAATTTGAAAAAATAATGAAATGCGTTGTTTTGGAAGAACCGTGAATAAATGCATTTCATTTACACCTTAAAAAAAAATGCGGGGTCAGATTTTTATTTCTTTTCCTATTTATATTTTATTTTGCGGTTCCTTTGCGGCGGTACCAGGTAGTGCGTTGGTATAAGAGAAGTTTGAACTGTAACGACACAGTTTAAAAGTAATGGCCATATTACAGTAGAATAGTATAGAGAAAACAAAAGGGAGGATGAAGAAAAATCGGATCTGGTGCATCTACCACTAGCCTCTCCCTTTTGGATAGAGTCCAAAAAGAGGCTTTAATCTAATAGGTCCCGCTTTGTCAACTAGACTCCAACTCCTATCCCAATGCCGCAATGTTTCATCCCTGTGTCTGTTTTACAAGTATTTGAATGTGCTCTGATGAACTTATTGTATTTGTGCTCCCTCGACGTACATATCTCAAAAAACCCCGTTTAACAACAAAATCCCACTCCTTCACTTTTGATGCCTTTAAATGCGAGAAAGCTTTCTACTCTAAAAGCTTATTCCCTCCAACAGCTTGACTTCAGAATTTCCTTGTTGCTATGTGCTTTCCTTACTCTACTAATCTGTAGAAATTTAACGTAAACCAGTATCTTTCTTTCTTAGGTATGGTCCCAAATTAATAGTTCCTTAGGTCTAAGTGGCGATATGTCTTAGTTGGAGGTGAATGTGATTTAAAAAAATTAAGACATAGGGATTGAAGAAAGGAGTTGGAAACTAAGGAGTATATGAATAATAAAACTGAAAGAGAAAACGCAACATGGAAAAAGTTAAGAAAAGCGTGAAGGAAAAGATGAAGAAAATGAAATTAGATGAAGATGGTGATATAAACAGACATGTAACGAGAAGATAAGGACTTAAATAAAGAAAGAAAGTGAAGAAATGGGAACGAAAGCAAAAAGAGAAGTACATAACTAAATGGAAAAATAGTTTAGTTGATGATACAAGGGAACGAAGGAAAGAAGAAAAGGGAGGATGAGGAGGGAATAAAGAAAGAAAAAGAAGGGCAAAACAGCAGGGTGGGAAGAAATAAAAGAGAAATTGAAAAGTAAGAAATACAAAGAAACTAAGTGAAAAAAGGAAATAAAGATTACAAAAGAGGAGAGGGTAAGGATAAAAATTAGTTTGGTTTGGTTGTTTTATTTTACGGCATATCAACCCTTTTCGGATTATTTAATGCCGAATCCAGTTATTTCGGAAATAATATACATGTTGTATCCAGGTATTTTGTAGAATGTTTTTATTCTTCAAGCTCTTTGTATCTTCAATCGCTAGTTTGTAGTGTTTGGTTTGGTTGTTCTATAGTGACTTTTATTGTTTTTATTCCTTGCCCTGCAGAACATAAATGAGTTTTTCAATGGGAAAGGGAAGAGGGTTACAGTATTAATATTTGGTGCATTTTAAGTAAGAAAACCAGTCAGGAAATGGGAGAGATAGAAGGAGAAAGGGGAAATGGGAAGAAAAAGAGGGAAAAATTGGCTTGTTGTTTTTGGTTTTGCAGAACATAATTAAATTTTGCAAAAGGAAGTAGAAAAAACAAAAAGCATCAATGTTAGGTGCATTTCGTCTCAGGAAGCCAATATCTTCAGACAGATCTGATCTAGTAGTACCAGGGATGAAAATTAAACTGCAAGAGATATGCACAACATAAGAGAAGAAAATGGGGATGAAACGGAAGAAGAGAGAAAGAGAGTGGGGGAATATATTAACTAGTCTCAGTAGGATTCGTAATAAGAGTGTTTTGATGTCGTTGCGTTGTTCTAAGGATCAGGGTACGTTTTTCTTCGTCAAACCATCCTCTCCATAAGAATGTAAATAATGCAGGGGAAATAGTTACAAATGACCATTATGAAAATTAATATAAAAACTTGCAGATGAGTGGTAAAAATTAACAGAATTTTTAGAAAATTAATTTAATTCGAATTTATCAGTAGTGGAATGGGGACAAAAATGGATGGTTACGTTTAATGCCGCCAAGACTAAACTAGTTTCATTCAATAATTACAAGAAACCTTCTCTACCACCTATAGCAATGGCCAACGACTCTTTATCTGAGAGTACGTCTTTCAAGCTAAACGTTCACAGGAAACATGATTTGGAACAATTACATCGCGGGCATTGCCAGGGTCGCTGCAAGGAAGGTGGGCTCTCTCTACCGTGCTAGAAAACTAACACCCGAAAGTATCCTGTACCTCTCTAAGGCAACCATTCGCTCATGTATGGAGTATTGCTGTCATATTTGGGCTGGTGCATTGGCTACTAGTCTCTCGCTCCTTGACAAGGTTCAAAAGAGAGTCGCCAATCTGAGAGGCCCTAAACTGGCATCTAAGCTTCAGCCTCAGTTCCATCGACGAAACGTTGCATCCCTCTGCCTGTTCTACAAGTATTTTAATGGTGAATGCTCTGAAGAACTGCAAGCACTTGTGCCCCCACCACGTAAACACCCTCGACAGACCCGACAGGCTGCAAAATCCCACCCCCACATTGTAGAGATCCCTAGATGTAAAAGATCTTTCTACTCCAGTAGTTTCTTCCCCAGAACTGCTAGACTTTGGAATTCCATTCCAGGTCACTGCTTCCCCAACTGTACTTACGTGCAGAAATTCAAGTGCAACGTGAACCAACATCTTGCTGCCCAAATCCCTACATAGTACCCAGTAGTTGTTGCCCCTAATAGTAGCCCCCTACACCAAAGTGGCAATGTGCCTTGTTTGGGATGAAAATGTAATAAAAAAAATGCCTATCATTCAGAAATTGTATACGATAATTTGAACGGAAGTATTTGACTTACAAATGAAGGGAAGGGAATTGTGGGCTGAAATTTTTCCCAAAACGATTAGTGCGTAATAGAACTGAAGAGAACAATTCAGAGGCAGACTGGGATTTGCTGATTCCAAAAATCACGAGGGTATCCATTTTAACTGTCATACAGAGAGGTGACGGTGGTTCAGTGGTAAACGACACATGTTGACGACCTGGATGTTCCAAGTTCGAATCTAATTCGTTGCACAAAAAATCACTTTAACTTAGGATATTGGCAATCTTTACGCGGTTCCTCCCGTAAGTACTCGATGACTTTCCAGAAATAATTATTACTAGAAACATATCTGGGAAACCAATGCCAACGATACAATCTTCGGATTCATGCCATATGATGATGATGATAACATCATACAAGCTCAAACATTTTTGTTATTTAATTTCAAAATGCACACTTAAGAAAATACTTACGTTTCTCATCGCGTTGCTTTGAGTCGGTATCCGATAATCGATAATTCATAATAAGTCCATTTGTTTAGGAGTTTACCGTGCATATACATATAGAGACATTATTGACAGTCACACGCGCGAACATTGCATAATATTAATATGACTCAAGATTTGATGTAGAAACTTCTAAGAGGGGCGTTCCAAAAGTAATATTCCCTATTATTGTATTCAATCCGAATGGACCAGAAGGCATTTCTAATTGTATTGTTATGACAATTTTTGCATTCATGACCTGAAAGTTTCATCTGTCGTTTGCAAATATATACGGCGTAAGACTCTTAGAAAGCAACAACTGTCATCGATGTTCGTCAGCAGTAGTGGTGTGTCATTGAATTCTTGACAAAAGTGCCTTGAGAATGGTAGTGACTATGTAGAAAAATATACTCTAGAGCACAAAAGATCACTTGTTTTAATGGTATTACTCCCGTCTTTGTAGTTCTTCAACTTTTTGAGTAAACATTGGAGGCTTTACTTTTGAAACTACTATAGTATGTTATTGTTGTGGTATCACGTAAATTTTATGTGCAAGTTTTGGTGTAGAACTTGAATAATAAAGTTTGCAAAAAATACAAAAGATAATAATAGATACACATTACACACCGTGTTGATTAGAATATATAGTTCATAATTCATGATGATGAATTCATTTGTGCATGATTGAATCCTACCTATATATTACAGAATATCAGTACAATATCGATATCATCGGTTTCCGAAAAAACGAGGACTTATATTTAGTCTCCTACTTCTGACTCACCAGCTTCAATTTATGTATGTCTCTTTATGCTTGTTGATCTTCTGTAAAATATTGTCCTTAATAATTGAGCACTCTGCTCATGTTCTCTATAACATCCTTCACACGCATCCCCCCATATATATATATATATATATATATATATATATATTTTGTATCATTACTTTTTTGTATTTTTTGCAAACATTACTATTCAAGTTCAAAGAAAAATATTTATTGTATATATATATATATATATATATATATATATATATATATATATATATATATATTAGCATTTCAGCCCGGCGTTGCCCGGGTGTTTGGATGCATATGTTGAGCAAAAAAAAAAAAAAAGATGTCAATTTTTTAACTTTGACCCCTATTATGACCCCTTAATATTTATTAGTTTGAGCCCAAATCAAGTTGTTAAGTAAGATCCATGTCCCAGGAAGCTATATCTAAAATTTCAAGTGTTTAGACCTAAAATTGTTGGAGGAGTTTGGTAGAGTGCTCAAAGGTCAAATCGTTGAACTTTGACCTCTTAATCGCCAAATTTCTGGCCGAAAATCAATCACAAAGGTTTTTATAAATCTCAGTACCCTGTATATCAAATTTCGAATCTGCAGACTTGAAATTAACAGAGTTATTGCGTATGGAAATGTACACAGACATACACACAGACACGTTCACTTTCATGGATATATAGATAGATAGGTATATATATGGGTTAAATATTTACTTGAAACGTACTCTGTATATACTAATCATAATGGATTAAAAACATATTATATTAAGTTTTCTAATATAAATGTTGAAAATTTTGAAAAAAAAATCAAAGCTCAATCAATTCATTTTATTTGGTTCCGGAGTATATATAGTGTACTATAATAATTTTCCAATTCCAAATCTGAATAACAAAGTGGATAAGACTTCTAGATATTGAGTTTACAAAATTTACCTCCCTTTCACTGCCAATAAGATTAAGATAAAAGGATTAATTTTATTTCTAATAATTCAAATGTAAAAACTTAGCACACACAACCTAAATAAAGTTGATATTAAAATACATATACATATAAATTATATTATAACTAGTGACGATGCTAGCAACATTTGTGGAATTGATTTAAAAGCAACTATCAACAAAATCTTCGGAGAATGTAAACAAAAGAAAGTAAAAATGAAAAAACAACATGAAGTTTCGAATTTAAGTTAATAAGAATTCTCTTACTGGAAAATAAATTATAAGTATAATCTACATAATTATAAAACTCAAATGATCTTGTAACGAGTGATGTAACCCGCTTTCTGGTTTACGACACCCGGTTGCGCATGCGCGCATAAACATTAACCCATAACAACGTAAAAAAATAAACACAGATCGCTTGTTTTGCAAATTTTTAACAGTGCACTGAAATATTAACGTTATTATTTCGAAATTATTATTGAACATTGAAAGAGTGTGGTGTTTTGCAACTATTCTTTATTACAACTATATTGTCGCTATTTTCTTACAACTAAACAAGTTTAACCCGTTGACAAACATAAGAACAATTGTAGTAAAGCCAAGACTACTACTACTACTACTATTACTCTCTATTTGTCCCTTTTTCTCCCTTCCTTCTTTTTTATTTTTTGTTTACATTTCTAGATACAAAATAGTTGTGAGAACGGTGAATTAGTTGACACATTTACTAATCTGTTTCAATATTAGTTTTATTTTATTTTAATTATTTAGGTTTTATTTTTTGCTTCATGTTTTATTAATTTTTTTTTTTTAGATTTTAAGTTTCTATAACTTGGTTGAAGGATTCCAATATGGGTTTTTCATTCTTATATTTATCATCGGTAGGGTCATGTGCGTTTTTGCTGCTTTATGACTTTCGTCGGCGTTCGATTCGTAGGAAAATCATGTTTAATTTTCGATTTTTAAGCGATTATTCGAAAAAATAGGTAACTTTACACGAATATGGAGGATTTTTTTATGTTTGAGAGATCCGTTCGTGATTTTTCATTTTAATATACTTTTATAAAAATGTTTCTCTTATGTAAAAAAAAAAAAAACTATTTTCTTTACGTCACAAGTGTCACGCTCATACATGCGTTCCATAGCTACTATAACATTACTGACCCAACGGGTCACGGGTAGTCGAGTAATTAATAGAACTTTAAAATAGAAATCGAGGAATAATAAAATAAAAGAACAAGCGATGAAAAATTTCAAATAAATTTAAAATAAAAATACGACAATAATTCTTCACAAAAATACGAGAATTATTGATAAATATAAAAATAAATACAATACGACCACAATCTTCGAAACAATAAGGAACGTCAGGTCAGTTGTATGAACCATGTACGTTGTCCAAAATTGTGTTGTTTTAAGTTTCTTAAGGTAAACATCTGATGAGTACGTGACTAAGTATGCAGCAATAACATAATTTTGCAGACTCGTTAGTCGCAATACGAAACAATATGGCTACCATTGGAAAAGTAATAAATGACTGAGAAAACTTCATATTTTGAACACCTTATTTTATAGAGAGATATATAAACACGTATATTTATACAGTGTTTGATCGAAAAACATTTCTTTTTTTTTTTTTTTTTAGAAATATTTGAATTTAATGGCAGAACAGTTCAACTGGGTAGCTTTTTCTACATACTATTGCCGATTTAGACATCTGGATACCATAGACGACCAATGAGCACTGGAATATTAGAAGAAATTATTGAGATGTTAGTTTGTCGAACTCTGCTGATTGGCCGAGACACACCGGTGTCGCTGTCCTCGAGAGATTCCAACTCTAGGCTAAGAAAATTGCCCGCTAATTGTTATAATACCTAAGCGCTTTGATTACATTAGATACATCTACTAGTAGATAACAGACGGTGTATATGTGCGTATGTTTGGTAGTAGATAAGATTGGACGCACCGAACTAATTGTTTACTTAATTTGTTTTCAATTTATTTATTACATATTTCTTTTAGCGGAAAAGGGGAAATATTAATTAGCTTTGAAATTTCGATTGATGACAAATGAAATTACCAACTGAAAAAAAAACTGTTCACTCTAACTGGAGGAGCTAAGATGTGAAATCATACCTGCCCTTGGAAAGCCGTTGAGTTCAGTAGGTGTAGTCATGAAGACTGATCACTCATTTTTAATCGAGGACCGAAGTAGCAGGAGTTAACTGGTCGGTGAACATGGTAATTGCACTCTAACCGATTACACTCTCAGTATAAATGGCTTGCAGTGCAGTGTTATTTTTAAGGAGTTTGTGAGGGAATTCGATGAGGTTTAGTTCGAGAATCCAATAGGCATAAGCAGATCAACACCGCCCAAAAATTTCTAAGATATCTTGAGATGCGCAATAACTCTATTGAAACGTAGCAACTCAGAATTAACTCGAAACAGCAAAGATATACTCCGACATTGGAAAAAAGGAACATTACAAAGATTGAATGCGTCAACTTGGCCGATAAGAAAAAACGAAAGTAAAAAGAAAGAAAAAGATTAAGTGTGAAAAACAAAATGAAAAAAAAAGACCAAGCTTGTTGAATGAAAAGTTATTTTTTCTTTTTTTGATGGTGTCATTAACTGATTTTGATTTGGACATTTTGAAATATATTCTTTTGAATAGGCAACGACTTGTGTCGTATCTTCTTCCAGTTAATATCGAGTGGCACTTCTTTTTGTTTTCGTTTTTTTTTCTTTCTCTCTACACTGTCTCCGAAAATAACAGCACATCAGCCGTTTGGCGAGGATAATCCGTGGAAGGCGACACATCGACCCATTGGGCAAACTTTCTTTTAACAACGACAGCGTTGTCAGTGCGAAAAGGTCCATTCAGAATTGCCCGAGTATGTACAGCATCTTCTTTTTTTAACTTAACGTGGAATCGATCAAAGAACATTTTTTCATAACCGTGCCGCCAAGTACGTGTTAAAACTACTAAAACTTTCTTGAAATCGGTTGTGTCCGTGCTGCCTGTGGAAAATTGGCGTAATGCCGCAGGATTCGCCCCGGAACGAGGAGCTGTCGACGTATGGAAAGCACAACACAGCAGAGCTTGTCCAACGAACCAGATCACACCTGAACCCAGGTAAGTGACCGCTTTTATTTGGCGACTGTTCTTTTGTTGAATCGCTGTTTTTTGTTGGCGGTTATTATTGTACTTGATTGCATGTGTAAGCTTGAGAAAGAGGGAGAGAGAGAAAGAGAGAGCACAAATAGAATGTAAAATTGAAGAAGGAAAAGAGAGAGAAAATATTTACAGAGTTACTGACGGTGGTTGGCTGAGCAGTTCAAACGGAGCTAGAAATAAGGAGACAAATTGATGAAGATAGGGAAATCTGTCACCATACTTTCCCTTAAACACGCCAATAGGACTTTTATTAAGTACAATACTTAATAATTCTTTTTTCTTTTAAAGGAGAGTAAAGAACGCATTGTGGATGCGTTATCGGCAGCTCCCGTTACTCTCGCTTCTCTTTATTTTTCCCTCAGTCCTCATTTTTTAATGAGTGGTTTTTCTGACAAAGGGGAAAGAAAAAGCTGTATTCTAGGTTGGCAGTATTTTGCGAGAACAGTCGCCACAGATGTCGAAAACTTTCTGTTTCTATGTCTATCCTTCTAGCCATGTCACTAGTAAGGGTGCTGGAGGTAAACGGTTTATCTGGACTGACGTTATCCGCCTGATAGTCAGATACCCGAACCTTAGATTAACCACTAAGGAAGCTGTCCTATCAGCAGGTGCAAAGTACTGGGGCTGCTGTATTGCCATTTGGTGAATGGATTCTGTACCATGCAGTAGATTCTGGTGGGACCTCTTGATGCCATATTAGTGGGTAATTGTTACGGCTTTACCTTATGTGCTACAAAAAATAAATTTCTTCGTTTCTTTCTCTCTCTTAGTTTCCCTTTCTGTCCTGCTCAAAGCAAGTCTGTCGACCTAGATCAAATTCCAAAACTCCATAACAAGTTTAAAGAGAAAATACAGGATTAAACTCGGATCTCCAACTTCCAACGTAGACCCCCACTATCATGCCTCCTTCTCCAACATCAGGGGTCTACGTTCTAACCTTCCAGAGGTTGAAATCCAATTACAGGAGACTAAACTAGACCTATTATTTCTAAGCGAAACTGGCATTGGACAGAGTATTTCCCTAGATAAATTTATAATTAAAGGATACTCTCACTTAATTTCCAAATCAGACCTCCAAGATCGCCATGAACATGGAATATATGCCTATATTAAAGATTGCTTTCCATATAATAAGGACATCTCCAGAGAAGCTCCTAAATTACTCTATATGTGCTTCCGGGTTGGACTTGCTCACACTACTGAGTTTATATTTGCACTCTATCGCGCCCCCAACCACAGCGGAGTTATTATATTTAAAACATATCTGAGAAAATTGACCATGTCCTATCTGCTTATCCTTCAGTTAACATTCACGTATGTGTAGACTTCAATGTTCACAATGTGGAATGGTTAACCCACTCAAACAAGACCGATGATGAGGGGAGGTTCTCCATTCTTTATGACCTCACTCAGATTGTCCAAGAACCCGTCCGTGTGCCCGACACTGACGGCCAGTATGCGAGTCTACTAGACCTTTTTCTCATAACTTGCCCTGAATTTTCAGTTTCCGTTCTATCTCCACTTGGATTTTCCGACCACTGATGTATCAATTAAGATAAAAATGAAATGTAATAAGTCCTTAGACGTATCTCTCCATCGTACAGCATATCGATACACTATGGCTGACTGGGATAGCTACCGTTCATTTATATGAAATCTACCTCTGCGTTCCATGTTTAAAAAGGATGTGTCCTCTATCGTATATGACCTGACGGAATGGTTAATTGTAGGTATAGACGGTTTCATACCATCGAAAAAGTTCTAGCAAAAACCTAACAACCAGCCATGGTTCTCTCCTGAATGTGCTGCTGCTATTGCGCACAGAAATCACTTTTTCCACTGCTTCCAACGTAATAGATGTATTGAGACTAAAGCTGCTTTCAGGACTGCCAGCAACCATTGTAAGAAAGTAATAAAGAACGCAAGAGTCCATCAAGACCAAAGTAGTTGAGTCCATCAAGACCAAAGTAGCTGAGCAGCAACTTGGTTCCCACCAGTTTTGGCAAATACCAAACAGAATCCTGAATAGAAGCGTGTGCTCTATTATCAATGGACCTGAGTTAATTTCGTCAGCACCAGACAAAGCCAAACTATTTGTCAAGAACTTTGCAGCTAATTCTACCCTTTGCGACCAAGGCCACCTACCCTCAATATTTCCTCCTGTATCAGAAAACACGCTATGCGACATACAAATAGCTGTACGTGATGTTACCAAGCCAATCAAAAACCTTGATTCCAGCAAAGCAACCGGCCCTGACGGTATTCCAATTATAATTATAGTACTAAAAAACTTCAACTAGAACTAGCGCCCATACTTCCAAAACTGTTTAAAGGTGTTCTTAATGAGAATTGCTTCCCATCACCCTGGAAAATCTCATCTGTATGCCCTGTATTTAAGAATTCAGGTGATTGCTCATCTCCCTCTCAGTACAGGCCAATAGGTCTCCTGTGCGTAATGAGCAAATTGCTGGAATCTGTGTTAAATAGAGAAGTAATCAACCATCTCAGCAAAAATAACCTTTTAAGTGGCACACAATATGGTTTCCGTTGTGCTAGCCCTACACAGTATCGAGTTGCGAGAGAAACTCACGAACTTAGCGAAGTGTATGTTTCCCGAAGAAACAGTCTGAGAGCAGGACGATTCAAAGGCTGCTGTCGGAGATGTTGAGCGAGGTTATCCCCGACAGTGATTTACAGGCAGATCTAGAAAACATAGCGAAGTAACAAAGGGAAGAACTGGACTTGGCCAAAAAGTTTACAGGGATGTGGGATCATATAAGATCCACACAGAGAAGGGACGGCGCCCATGACAAGTGAAGGTCATACGAATGACAGCATACGACAAGCCTCTGGTAAAACAGAGACGTCAGTCAGAATACTCCCACAACTTCATAAGTCCCAGTGTCTAGCCTCCAACTTGCGTAATTACACCCCATTGTCATAATATGCATAGCACGCAGTTGAAAAAGACTTCAACCGTACCATGTGCGTCACCAAGGACGAACATACTGGCATGATCAAGTAGGAGCCGTTGGGGATATGCAGGGCGGTTCCTTCTTCGAGTAAGCTACATTCAGTAAAAGAGGTGAAGGTAATTTTAATAAAAAGTATTAGCAAATATATAATAAGCCATTTTTTCGTTCTCCGTGCCAAATAATCCAATGTGTTAATACATTATACACACACACACACACACACATATATATATATATATATATATATATAAATAATAAAATTATCTAAAATGATTGAAAATCACCCCTTCTCAGGTACATGCTATTATAAAAAACCTAGACACCTCAAAAGCGTGTGGACCAGATTGCTCCAGTTTTGTCCAAACTTTACAATAAATGCCTTAACGAATCTTGTTTTCCCGACTGCTGGAAAACCGCCTCTGTGGTGCCAGTCTTCAAGAATTCTGGTGAAAGAACTGACCCACTAAATTATCGCCCCATTAGCCTCCTCCCGCTTTTCGCCAAAATATTTGAGTCCTTAATTAATCAAGCCCTAGTCCAGCACCTAACAGCTGCTAAACTCCTGACTGACAAACAATATGGACTCAGGCAAGCCCGTTCAACAGCAGATATCTTAACTGTAGTTTCTGAACGTATATACCGTTCATTGGATAAAACAGGGGAGGGCAGAGCGGTGGCCCTTGATATATCTAAGGCTTTTGACAGGGTATGGCACGATGGTCTTCTAAGGGAAATTAGATCATATGGAATCACTCGAAGAATTCATGATGTAATTAAATCCTTCTTAAGTAATAGAAAAATCAAAGTTTTCCTCGACGGTCGTACATCCAAACAATATGACATAAATGCGGGAGTACCTCAGGGGTCTATCCTTGGACCTCTATTATTCCTGATATTCATAAACGACCTCCCTGATAATATTGTTTCGGAGATGGGTATATTTGCCGATGACACCACTCTCTATAACAGATATGAGGGGAAAACAAATGAACACATATCCAAGGAAATGGCAGAAACACTAGAGGATGACCTCCAATCCGTAGTGGAATGGGGACAAAAATGGTTGGTCACATTCAATGCTGCTAAGACTAAGCTTGTTTCCTTCAATAACTACAAGAAACCTTCTCTACCACCAATAGCAATGGCCAAGAACACATTACCTGAAAGTACTTCTTTTAAACTCCTCAGCCTAACGTTTACAGGGAATATGAACTGGAATAGATACATTGAGAGCACTGCCAAGGCTGCTGCAATGAAGGTTGGCTCCCTCTACGGTGCTAGAAAACTACTTACGCCTGACAGTATCCTATACCTCTATAAGGCAACCATTCGCCCATGTATGGAGTACTGTTGTCACATCTGGGCTGGTGCATCTGCTTCTTGTCTCTCGCTCCTGGACAGGGTTCAAAAGAGAGTCGCCAACCTGATAGGTCCTGAACTGTCATCTAGGCTTCAGCCTCTGTCCCATCGACGAGATGTTGCATCCCTCTGCCTGTTCTACAAATACTTCAATGGTGAATGCTCTGACGAACTGCAAACACTTGTACCTCCCCGACGTAACTACCCCCGACAAACTCGACAAGCTACTAAGTCTCATCCCTTTACAGTAGAGATCCCTAGGTGCAAGAAAGCCTTTTACTCCAATAGTTTCTTCCCCAGAACTGCGGGTCTTTGGAACTCCCTTCCGGGATGTTGCTTTCCCAACAGCAACGATATGCAGAAGTTCAAGTGTAATATCAACAAACATCTTTCTGCTCATCTCCCTTCATAATGACCCCGCTAATTAAGTCCCTGGTAGTAGCCCCCTGCTTCAAAGTGGCACTGTGCCTTGTTTTGGGGTGAAAATTGAATAAAAAAAAATAAAAAAAATCTGTCTGTCTCTGTTTGTCTGTGTACATTTCCCTATTAAATAACTGTCAATTTTCAGTTTACAGACACGAGATTTGAAATAAAGGGTTTTGAGATTTGGAAAAATCTTTTTCACGGGTTTTCGGAAAGAAATTTGGCTGTCAAACGATTTGACCTTTGAAAATTCTACCAAACTCCTCCGCCAATTCTGGGTCTTGAGTTTTGTGGTCTCTAGCAACCTATTCAGCCAATTTTGAGTCTAAACATTTGAAATTTTACATAAAAGGTATTCAGACGTGCAGTAAACTTTTTAATCAGTTTTTGGTGAAAATTTGGCTGCTAAGCGGTCAAAATTGAAGGAGTTGACCTCTGCAGACGCTACCAAACTCCTCCGTTTATTTTGGGTCGAAACACTTTAAATTTTAGATGTAGGTATTCTAGACATGAGTCAAACGTTGTAATATATATATATATACATATGCACATAAAGTTATGAACAGTACATAGGGCTAGACCAAAGCTGGGCTGAACTGCTAGTATATATATACACACACACACTTGTATATATACTAGTATTAGGACCCAAATCGTATCAGAAATAAAAACAATAATAATAAGCAAAAAATTGTAACTGTAGAACGTAAACACTGTCTGCTACAAAATAAATGCTAAACAAAAAGTATCGCTTAGTAAGCCACTATATTTACTAACGAAAACTCGAATAACAAAAGATATTACGTAGGAATGATCTCCCCGAGTTTTAATGCCAAACCACAAAATTAAATTCAAAAATAAAATAACGCTAAATAAAAATAGCGTTAGAGAAACACTACTCAGAGCTTAAAGAAAGTAGAATATAGTATGGCAGGCAAGCACATGTAGACACTTAGATGACCCGTTTAGACTATGTTTGAATGAGCAATTAGTTTTCTTAAACTTTAAAGAAACTAAAAATCTATTAAACTTCAGTAGTGAAATAGCAATGGAATGTACGTATACACAAAATAAACTTTATCGTGCGATAAAATGGAACACACGAAAAAAAAACATGCATAAAATAACGATTACAATAACGAAAAAGAATCGTAATTATGATAATTAATAAATAAATACATAAACAAATACATTAGTATAAATAAAAATGTAAATGAAAAACAACCAGATTTAAATAAGCTCACTTCCCACCACAAAATAAGAAACTCGAACCTCGCCAAAATAAAAAATAAAGAAAAAAATACAGTCAAAAAGAAAAAAGAAACATGCGAATTAGAAATCACGTGAACGCTTGTCTAATAACCGCACGCCTATTGGCTAAGATAATTAGGAGTGTGATTAATAAAAAATCTGATTCGCTGACTAGCAAACTGAATAACATGGGAATATATGAGAACACGAAGCAACATCGATTCCATGCAATAGTTGACAAATTCTCACAAGGATAAAACGCAGAAAATTCTGTGTTGCTTTATTGCCATACATATTTTTAAAATATTAGCAGCAAAGTATATGGGACTATTCTGATATGTGCTAAATTAAAAAGATAGGCAAGTTGGCTGGGAAGCTGGAAACAAGATGCTTGTTCACATTACATTGACATTTCTGAGAATTTCAACGCCAAGTGTATGCGTGTGTATGCGTGCATGAATATATATGTATGTATACGAGTGACCATCTTCAGTGTCATGTCTGTTGGAGCGTGTGAATTTTGCCGGCAGGACTAATGTCATTTTCGGCTTATGAACTTTCAGTGCCTGAGGGAGTGGCACTCGTCTGACAAGACGTTGCAATCATCATCATCTATATATATATATATATATATATATACACACACACACACACACAGGGTGTCTATAAATTCCGAGTGCAATTTTAAAACAATTCATTTTAAAATTGCACACGGAATTTATAGACACCTTGTATATATATATATATATATAAATATATATATATATATATATATATATATATATATACGTACACATACATAATAGCAAGCTGCCCGGCGTTGCCCGGTAATAAAATGAGCTTGAATATGACATTATAATTTATGGAGATTTCGTATTTATAGAGTCAATTCTCTATCGATTATTATATTGTACCTAATATATAGTACAGATTTCGAAAAGTAAAATTAAGCAATATATATATATATATATATATATATATATATATATATATATATATATAATTTGAGATTGATATTTTTCAGAAGTAAGGTAACCACTGAAATATAACGAGGTTGTATTAACCTCGTTATATTTCAGTGGTTACCTTACGTTGGAAAAATATCAATCTCAAATTATATATATATATATATATATATATATATATATCATTACCGTTCAATACTGAAGTAGAGCAAGATATATTTTTAATTTGTTTTTACATAAGCAGTAATGTGTTGCTACACATGAGCATGTTTCAGCCATCTAGGATTTAGTAACTCCTCACGCAATCACAAAAATATAAAAGCGAAGTTAGTAATGAAAAATCAAAAGCCATCTTACAGTAAAAAAGCTGTTACGAAAAAAAAAAAACGTGGAGGGTTCAGCTGTGCGTAAAAACAAGATTAAGTGGCTGTGGATTTTTTTCTGTGTTGGGGTGAGAGAATGAGATAGGTAGGGTTGGGGTTTAAGAACGGTAGGTTGGAGACAGCGAAAGATCGAAGAGTGACGTTATTTGCACACATGTATGTTCGCTGCCCGTCTTAAAGTCTAAATGAACTAGTGTATATTAGGTAAGTTAAGGGGTGGGTGTGACTTTATTAGTATTTTGGTATCTTCCTACGAGAAGATTTAGATTTAAACCGGATTTTACTGTTCATTATCGCTACACCTCTGTTGAAATCATAAGGATCCGTTAAGGGAAGGGGAAGAAAAAGAAAAAGACATAAGGAAGAAGGGTAAAGAAAGAGAGAGAGGGAGAGATAAAGGAGGATGAGAGAAGAGGAAGAAGGGGGTAATGGAGGAGAAGGAAAAAAGTAAAAAAGAAAAAGGGGGAAGAGAAACTAAAAAAGAAGAAGGAAAAGGGGAGAAGTCCATAATTTGTTTATTGGTGGTATATATATATATATATATATATATATATATATATATATATATATATATATTCACATGGAAAGTGTATTCGGAGCGAAGGCTCAGAGTGTTAAAATCATGAACTACCAACTATATTCATATTTGTAGAAGACGTAAACGTTGTTTCGGGTGAAAAAATTCTATCAAACCATTCATAATTTAGAGATAGTTATTTCCTTTAGAAACTGTTTGGCATCCAAATTTGTAATTAAAAGAATTGTCGTTTCATCAATCAGCATAAAAAAAACTTTCCAACTCCAACGTGTAAAAATACACACACACACACGCACACACATACACATAGTGGTTACCTTACGTTGGAAAAATATCAATCTCAAATTATATATATATATATATATATATATATATATATCAATACCGTTCAATACTGAAGTAGAGCAACACACACACACACACACACACACACCATGTCTGATGAAGACATATCTTTGAAACAGAGGTTTTTTTTTTGTTTTAAATAAATTGATGTTTATTTGAAAAATATTCTGTGTTGTATTGACTTCTTTACGTACAAATCTTTTTATTCAAATGCACACAACGCTAACACCGAGGAAAAACAAATCTAAATATATACGAATCAGGTCTCGGTAATTAGGGACTTTGGCCACTTCTTCAAAAAGACTGTTTATTCGAATAAACGGATGGTATAGCCAGCCCAGATGCAAAATTAGCTGATCAATATTGACCGTGGGCACGTGTGAAAACATTTAATTCGTCTTCCGCCTCCAAAAAATTCCTATTCTACCGATTCATCTGGCGTTATTGCAGGTGTGTTTGGTTTAGTGTGTCGCGAAATTTCAAAGTGGTATTCCGTAATATACGGAGGGTCATTAGCCGATTTTGTATAAAGCGTACATTGAACATTGAATTAGAAATGCTACTCAATTTGGGATTGATATAAAGAAAACTCCTTAGACCAGAGTAATTTTTAAGTTCTTTTTTATTACAACTGTAACCTAGAATCACATACAAATATTACAGCAAACATGGTCACAGAGTGCAAATTTAAATATTATGAGAGAAAACCATATTAATTGGAACATGCGTATAAATATAAACGTGCTGAATTTCAACCGTTCAATAAAGATCAAGTCTGCTACTTATTTAAGGTTAAAAATTTGGTGATGTAACAATATAGTACGAGTTCTGCGTCTATGTAACCATATTTAAACATGAGTGTTTTAGAATGTTGCAACAAAGCAAAATCCTATTATTGATTAATACAAGAGAGATTATTAAGTAAAAAGTAGGTTTAGACTTAGATGTTACTTTTTTTTTCATAGAAATCGCTCTAGACAAAACATGAAGCCACTTGATATATGGAGGTAAAAGTACTACTTCAAAGACAAAAACTTGCCAACTATACGTGTTTGATGGAAAAGATTCTGAACTAGGAAACATGAATTCTTTCCTCTTTGTCAGAAACGTTGCTCATAAAATGGCCGCAGATACAGGTTGTATCAGGCCAATGGGATAGAAAAGTTGGTGAAATCTTCATCGTTTTTCTAGATAGCAAAGGAATTGCGGACGTGTAGGAAACAACTGACTCCCTCCACTTCATGGGTTATACGTTAGTGAGGGACATGGGTATTATGTAACAAGGATGTATACTGCAAATTAAAAGAAAAACCTCTATAAGAATTGTTATTGTTGCCACATGCATGCTAATTCTAACAATTACTACGATACTATCCCATTGATTACTGTACACGCAATAACCCTTATCCCCGAGTGGCTTCCGGGCCTTGATAAGTGGTGACCTCCATGTAAAAAAACAAAATTGTCTACAACTAGTGTCTCACACTTAGACAGCGGCCAAAAATGAATTTCTAGAGTAATAAGTCCCATACTATCGGCCATGCTCCAACCTCTGTCCCATCGACGCAATGTCGCATTCCTGTGCCTGTTTTCTAAGTACTTTAATGGAATATGCTTACATGAACATAGCACTTGTACCTTCTCGACATACATATCACGACAAACAGCAAAATCTCACCCTTTTACTGTTGAAATTTTTGGGTGTCGGAAACTTTCTACTGTAACAGTTTCTTTTCTCAGACTGCTAGACTTTTGAATTCCTTTTTTTATTTACTGTGTCACTGACTGTACTAACCTGCAGAAGTTTAAATGTAAAGTGAACAAAGAACTTTCTTTTCAACCTCACATAGTGCACCCTTAGACACGATCTCAAACAGTAATGCCTTACGTTTAAGGTGTCAATATTTACAGTTATTAATAACTAGTAGGACCCGTTAACCGGCGTTGCCCGGTGGTAGCATGCCTTCCCCCGCGGAAAAAATATAGTATGTGTGTTGTTGTTGTTGTTGATGTGAAACCCTCAGAGTCCTCATGCGTACTAATCTGTCGGGCAGGTTATGTTTCAGGGTATTGTTCAGGGTTTTGTTCAGGTATCTTTTATTGTATGGTTCAGGATCTTGTTCAGGGTACGGTATTTTTGTTGGCTAGACTTGGATTATGGTGGCAAAATACTCTGGAAGCCTCTATCACTTAAAGGGAACTTAATTCCTGTAGTCGCATATGGCAGTTTTAAGTAAGCATGAAAAAAGAAGCAATATAAACAACGGATTCTTTAAATGATAAACAATTCTTATTTATTTTAAACAAAATATACAGGATAATGTTTCTATTATAAACAATCTAAATAGAACACTTTAGAGACTGAAACAATAGAAATATTGTTCGCAGACATTAATAGATATACCTATAATGAAAATAAATTGGGGGAATTTAGGCACGAACAATTTATTATGTTTAGTGACCTAAATACGCGCAAAGAAAAAAAACAAAATTTATTATTAGTTATAAGTGTTTAAACTACGCACAAACATTTATCAATATATATATATATATATATATATATATATATATATATATATATATATACCCAAAAGAAAATTAAATTATGGTAAAGTAAGCAAAAACAATGTTATCATGGTTGTGTTATATTTACGTTCAAAAATTATTACAAAACATGTAATAATAGTTAATACCCGTGCGAGTCCTAACAAAGAAAAGGTTGAAAAAATTAAGCAACACCCGGTAAGGCAAATGTAAATAGCAGATAGTACCCGTGCGATAGACAAAAGAAAATCTGAAAAAAAATTAATAAATAAAATAGTAGCGGCATATATAACGCTTTGGGGAAAGGATTGTGTTAAACAAGGCCGATAGCCATTAGTCGCGTGCTCTCGTGCAATGAATGAATGCGTGAATGTAGGATTAACATGAAATTCTTAAAGATAAACTAAAATGACCGGAAAATAGGCTGAAATGACTTAAATAAATAAAAAGTAAATGACTTAGAATGACTTTATTGAACTTAAGGATGAATTGAATGACCTTAAGAATGACTTGAATGCTTAAAGGATAACTGGAATCCTTTAAAAACAACTTGGATGATCTGGAGTATGACTTGAATGGCTTTGAGACTGACTGGTTGTAAAGTGGGTGATCATTTAAAATTAAATTAATATAGGGAAGTTATCCCCGACTTTATATCACAAAAATTATTTGATTTAGGGAATTTGAAACGTTATATTAGCTATGTAGCCAAGGAAAAGTTACAAACATATGTACAACATGTAAGAACAGGTACTACACTTTGATCTTCATATTTAATTTATTTCGTTTAAAGAAAAAATTACAATTAAAAAAATTACAATATAAAATTTAAAAAATTAAAAAAGTAAAATCTCCAAAAGACAAAACAAATTTAGGCACAAGACCCTATAAGATCTGGGGAGGGGAGTGTTGCATGGTCTTTGTAACTAAAGTAAAAATGGCGTCTGTGGCGACTTTACTCTTGACTGGCAACATTTACCACAATACCTCATTCACTCTGTGGAATCTAAAACTAACTAATGAAAACCCCAGCGTTTTTACAAAAAGGATATATATATACAATTTCTGTATGTGTGTGTATGTGTGCGCGCACAATTTTTTTTTTATTAAAATGTGTGTGTGTGCGTGTGAAAAAAGTTCAATTCATTGGAAAATAAAAAATTCTTGAATTTGGAAGAGAAACAGTTCGTGTTGAGGAGTGGGAAATCTAGAAAAAATATACAAAAAATAAAATTGCTTAGTGCATTGTTAGTAAGGTCCCTCCCTGAGCTAATCTAGAAAGATCACCTACTGTTTTTCGGGGCACCGAAAACAAGCGGGAAGATCCCTAATGGGGATTGGGAAGAATTCTTATTGGGTGTAGGGAGGAAAAATGACTAATTGTCAATAAAAAAAATGGGAAGATGGAAGGTGGGTAAGCGGCGACCTTCGAGCAAGGGTTGACTAGGGGGGGGGGAAGATAATGGGAGGGGGTAGTGGTAGGGTAGCCTCAGAAGGTCCTCTAGTGCCAAAAAACAAACAATAGGGGGACAGGATCTCATTTGTACCACCAGTCAAGAGTCTCTTTACCTTTTATTTGTCTAACCTAGTGGGATGGGCTCCGTAGGACCCAGTACCGCATATGCCATGCTTATGGTGGTAACACGAATTCAAACTTGGCGCCTCGTCAGATGCACAAGCTAGCATCATGCACCCACCTCTTGTCAAAGGCCACTTGAGGCAACCTCTTCCAATCGCATCTGATCTTTACTTTAAGCAGATGTTTAAAGTAGACGATCAGATCCCGATCCGGAACAGATATCCCTTCACGGACTGGCTTGAGGCGTGTGATCCATATGACCATCCCTGCTACGGCTAGTATCGCTAGAAAAAACATTCTTTTCTCCCTAAGCAGCAGCGGATCAATGTTCTCCACAAAATATGATTCGTCGAGTTCAAGCCAGTGCTTGGGATCGATGCGAGCCATTACCTCGTTGATGTACCCTAGGACGGTCTTGAGCCTGCTGCAGCGAAAAAAGGCATGACTGGCTGTTTCTCTCATGTCTTCGTCGCAGTACAGGCATTAGACCCGGGTTTCTTCATTGTAATGGTTGAGTTCTTCAAGGAGGGGAAGTGTGTTCCAGACAAGTCCCCAGATAAGGGAAAATTCCGACTTTGTAAGAAAGTCCTGTCCCGGCGCCCAACTCCACTGGGAGCAGACCTCCTCCAATGACATCCCCGTCCGTTTCACTAGCAGTTCCTTTTTGCTACGCCCCACTAGCTCCCGATAAAGCCTGTTCCTAGACTGTTCGAGGACACTGGTCCACAGCAACGCTCTAAGTGCGGACTGGCATTCGACGTAGAATGTTTGTTCTACCCTTGGTCTCTGCCATGCTTGGACCGAGGGGTCAGGTGTGAGATTTGAAAACGAGCTTTCAACCGCAGTGACCCATGGAGCGTCTACGTACAACGAACGGCTCAGGAAGGCCAACCTCTCTGCGTGCTTGCGACACAGGAGATCGGGCAGTCCTAAGCCTCCCTTGCTCGGATTTCGAACACAGACCTCTCTGCAAACATAATGCTTACCCTCGTTCCACAAGGGTGTGTCAAGGTGCTCCTGTAAGCTGATTCATCGTCTTGCAGGGAGGGGGAGTACAGACAGACGGTAAAGGATGAGCGGAAAGATGCATGTAGCACACGCCTCCGCCCGAGCCTTCAAGGACAATTTCCTTCAAATCCAAGTCTTGGCCTCTACTTTTGACAGTTTTTCTTCAGCTGGAGAACCGGTCCGAACCACACACCATGGATCCGGACTGGGATGTCGGTCCAACTGGAGATGCCTGGAAATGAATTTACTCCAGTCCAGGCACCCAACTGCAGACCCACCGACTTACTGCGATTGAAGACGGCTCCCGTAACTTCTTCGTATCAAGCGAGCGCCTCAGTGACCACTTGAATGTCCGTGGGGCAAGACACGAACACAGTGAGGTCATCGGCTAACGCAGAAACCCTGGCTTGTGTGCCTCCAGGAAGAGCTATCCCGTGCAGGACTGGTGTAGTCGCCTCGTCCCTTAACTTGCGAAGAGGGGGTTCCAACGCCAGGACTTACAAGAGAGGCTACAGCGGACAACCCTGTCGCACCGACCGGGAGATGGCAAAAAACCCCGACAGCTTACCGTTGATCTGCACTGCTACCATCGGCCTGTCATACAGTACAGAGATCCACTTACGGAAGTCCGGATTAAATCCAGCTTGGACTGATCTAAACTGATCAGCGCGGCCTCTGCATCATCTTCTGTCACCTCTATGATCGTGCGTATCAGATGAAGGTTGTCCTGAATCGATCTCCCCTTCACAGAATAGTTCTGGTCTGGTTCGATCAAGTCAGCGATGACAACCTGCAACCGATTCGCAAGAACCTTGCCCAAAATCTTTAACTCTGTGTTTAGCAGAGTTAAGGGCCTGAAATCGTCTAAATCTTCCTCCCCACCATGCTTGTGATCACACCCTTGGTCATCTGCCCAGGGATGGAGCCCTGAACAAACCAATGGTTGAACATATCCTTCAGAATAGGGACCAACATGGGCGACAGCCTCAAGTAGAATTCATAGGGTAGACCATCAAGCCCCGGGGACTTGTTGCAGCTGACCTGCTTCAACGCAGTAATGATCTCATGTTCCGCGGCAAGACCATCACAGCTAGCCATTCGAGCCGCCGTGATGCGGGCCGAGTCGGCCAAATAGCTGCCAAACTCTTCAACCCTGAGTCTGGGTAGTTGGGTGAAGCGCTCCAATAGATGCTTTCAAACCCTCGCAAATCTACCGCGTCGACATGAGGGCGTGCACTTCCAGGTCGTTTACTTTTCAAATGTACCCATCCGAGCCATGCCTTAAAGCAACCTTATGCTCAACAGCGTCTACATTAACAGCCTCATTCGAGACTTTCATTAGCCTAGCCCTAACTATCTGGCCCTCATACCGCTCGCTAGCCAAACGGTTGAGGTCTTGTTTTGCTAGTGCTATCTCTAGTCCCCCCGACCTTATCTATCTTGGGATCAGGGATGGCATTCCAATCACCCATTAAGACTACCCTCTCCGGATCATCTATAAAACCCTCCACCTGTCGAAAGAAGAAAGCCCTCTTCACAGCAGAATAAGGCGCGTAAACTGCAACTATCCAAAACACACTGCTATTAACGGCAACATTGACGACAATCGCCCACCCGCCCGTCCCCGTCTGCATGAACAACATTCACCGACGCTGATAGGGTGCGATTTACTAGCAAGGAGATTCCACGACTATAGGTATTGTCATATGTTGAGTAAATATCGTAATCGTTCACAAGCACCTGACAATCCCCGTCACAAATAAAGTGGGTCTCCTGTATAGTGGCAATATCTACCTTGAGGGACACCAGATCTCTCAGCACGCGCACGCCCTTGTTTCAACATCTGAGGCCACTCACATTATAAGTAGCCAAGTTTAAAGCCATGGTCACCTACCTTATTCAGTGTCACAAACGGGCCTGAAATCCTCGGGGATGAGGACGTGGCAGGCTTGCCCAAGGCTTCCGGTCAGTTATTCAGCTGAGGGTGATCCATTTTTGGCCACGCCTCCCACGTCCAGGGGATAGGTTAGTTTAAGTGCCCTGTAAAAGGAAGGGTGGATGTAAATGGGAACTCTGCCCTCACATTTGTAAAATAAATTGTTCAGCAAAGGATGCTCCATGTCCACCAGCTGCTAGCCCGGGATTGCATCCTTCGCGGCATCTATCTGTCGGTCGGTCTGTCCGTAACACTTTTGTGCTTGGCCTTTTTGGTTAAGATCATAGGTCTGTTGTTAATAGATGCTATTCTTAGCTTTTTTGTGGGGGCAACTCCACATATAAGACCTTGGTCAATGTAGGCAACCCTTCATACCAATTGTCGCTATCCAGCTCCCCTACTCCTCGAGGAGTTGGTCCCCATTTCCCCTTCACTCCTCACATTAAAAATCGGCTTTGTGCTTAATTTGCTCGGTGGGGGAGTAAATAAATAAAGCATTTCTTGGCCTTTTGGCCAAGATCAAAGTGTAGTACTGTTCCGGCAGATACTGCAAGCAAAGACCATATGTGGGAGCGACCCCTTGGTCAATGTAGGGGCAACCCTTCATACCAATTGTCACTATCCAGCTCCCCTACTCCCCGGGGAGTTGGTCCCCATTTCCCCTTCACTTCTCACATTAAAAATCGGCCTTGTGCCTAATTTGCTCGGTTGGGGAGGAAATAAATACCAACTCCACATATGAGACCTTGGTCAATGTAGGGGCAACCCTTCATACCAATTGTCACTATTCAGCTCCCCTACTCCTCGGGAAGTTGGCCCCTATTTCCCCTTCACTCCTCACAGTAAAAATCGGCCTTGTTCCTAATTTGCTCCGTGAGGGAGCAAATAACTACCCTTTTCTTGGCCTTTAGGCCAAGATGAAAGTGTAGTATCTCTTCTCCCAGTTACCTCATTTTGGATTTTTTTCAAAGGGCTCCGCCACTTGATCCCTCGGGTTAAGTTAAAGGTGTCACTTTTGTGATGCACTAACTTTTGTTAGTGGGACCGACCCCCTTTTGGGGGGAGTCAGGACCCTCTTTGCTCCCCCCAGGACCGACGCCATTGTGTAGTAGTCTGGACCCGAAAACCGATCCCTTCTTTGAGAGTTTGCTGCTTTCGGGACCGACAACACTTTCTTTGGTAGACGCGACCTGGTCGGGTTAGCTTTAGTTTGTTGGATACTTCGTTTTCTCCTCTCCTCTGAGGTTGAAATGGACTATTCTCTCCTCTTAATTGCCTGAGCAGCACTCTGACCTGCCAGGCCCAAAACTGTCTTCCTTTGCTGCTCTCCCAGTGGATTGAGCAGACTGGGTTCACTTTCTCGCTTCCTTGGGGTTGTTTGTGGGTAGGGTGACGTGCGTAGGGCGGGTGTTTCGCTTCTGCTCCCCTCTGTGGACAGAGATGTCTATCCCCTCTCTGTCTTAATTGCGACGCGGCACCCTGATCTACTAGCATCAACTGCATCTTCCTTCTCTGCTCTCCCCCTCACGGGGGATTCGAGCTGCTAACCCAACGTCCCCACAAGGGGAGATCAAACCTCTGTTCTCTTCTGATCCCGCTCCGCCCTTTCCCCCTATTTTTTCTTTTTCTCCCCGCTACAGTTTAGTCTGCGTCAGTGGCCAGTGAAACCACTCCATGATGCCGGGTAGAGGGGACATACCGCCCCAGATGCACCACATTGCCCCCCCTAGAAAGCTCCCTGATGGAGGGAGCAACTCCCAGCTACCAGAAGAAGAGGAGAAAGGCAGGGTAGGGCCGCAGCCCGCAGCGACTCTGGAGCAGCTGAAAAATGGTGAAAAACCAAGTCTGGACCCTGCTCCCCAAGAGGGCCACTCCTCGGCTGAGGGAGCAAAGGCAACGGCGGACGAGAGAACAAAGAACATTTCAGGTGGACCATACCTTGTGGCACCCCTTACACTTCAATCCTCGTCGGTCGAAGACGACTCCTCCACTCCTGCTCCCCACGAGGGCAACCACCCAGCAAAAGAGGAGGAAATATCAAGGGGCAAGGAGACAATGGACGTCACGGGCGGACCACAGCCAGTGGCATCCCCGGCTCCTCAGACCACCACACCATCACCCAAATGTAGCACTCCAGCTCCCCAAGAGGACGACCCCCCTCACAGAAATAGAGGAAAATGATGAGGATGGAGTAGCTAGAAGAACTAAAGCGCTAATCAATGAAGCAATAGCATCTTTAAAGATCCTCAGTGGGGTGACCAAAGATCCAGCCTGCTTCAATGCTCCCCAAGAGACTAAGCCCCAACTAGTCACCCCTCCAGAAAGGAAGCAACCAAGTCTTAAACCCAGCAACATCCTGGTAACAAAAACTACAGCAAAGGCAACCCCCGTAAGTGGTGGCCCACAGCAGGTGGCACCCAAGAGTCAAAAACCCTCTCCCAGGAAGAAGAAGAAGAAAGTGACCCAGGAGGAAGGGATCAGCAGATTGGAAACACCTCACACCGATTGGCCGGCTCTCATCCCACTGGGCAAACCACCAACTCTCGGTCTGCAGAAGCAGCAACAGCAACACACAAGCCAGACGACATTGTCCTGGACCCACATTGCCAGTAAGGAAGACACTGAATGGGGTCTGCAAACCCAAATATCCTCTCATGAATACCGGGACCTCTTTGAATCAACTTACAAGGACCTCACGGAGGGGAACGTTATAAAACTCCTTCCAGGCCCCGCAGAGGACCTTAAGAGGATAGTGTCTTTTATCACCTCGGACGCAAAGAAAAGAGGCATCACAGGAGTAGAATCAGACAAGACCTCCTCCTGGATCTGAAGATCCCAGCCAAATACATATGCAGGAGGAGCTACGCAATGTAGGACATCCTGCCTCCAAACCAAAGAGAGGCCGAAGAGACAGCCAATAGGATCAATCTGCGCTGGAAAAACATCCAACTCCAGCCAGAATACCTTAGTCAAACGGTCACCAATGTCGCCGTACTGAACGTCCCCTGTCTCCTGGGAACAAAACAATTAGGAGCGGTCTTCAGCCAGTACAGGGACGTGGTGTTTGTGGCTCCAACAAGCAAGAAGAGGGACATCCTGACTGGGGACTACTAAATTAAAAAAAAAAAAAAGAATTCGAGTACTGTTGATGATACAAACACATTTTTTAAAAACATTCAATTTTCAGTAGACGATTCGATTTGCAATGTCCTTGTGTAACATTTCAATAAATGATATGAAGAAAGTTCAGTGATGTTAAACGGATAACGTTTAATAAGAGGACGCACATGAAACATAGGAGTACATGGTTTTTGCTTGTGGGTGTTCAACAGACGCACACCCGTTTCACCTGTGGCTTATTGTCGTTATTCAATTAAATAAAGTCTTTGCACATACGTGTCTGGCTCCAATATTCCATCGTTACTTACCTCGTGTACAGCTGCCACTTTGTACCGCTGGCATGACTGTTTCTTGAGACGAATAAATTTCATGCACAAAAACACGAGGAGACCGCTGACAGTTTAAAGGCTTTATTTGGGGAGAAATAACAAGGGGAGAAACTAAAATTATTCCTTAAAAATATAGTCTAAAATTATTTTCAATTTATGATATACTAGCCTGGGTGCCCGGCGTTGCTCGGGTGTTTGTCGGTGTGTGTTAAGCAAAAAAAAAAAAATTAAAAAAATGATAGTAGGTAGGCAGGCTCGAACCCCTGCCGCGAAGGCGGAAAAGAAAGTGAAAGAAAACATGACGTCTTAACTGATTTCTCCATGACGCAACCGGCAGTCAAAAGCGTTGAAATTTACCTGTCAATTCAACAGTGACGATGACTTGCTACAATGTCGGCGAAAAAAATATCGACCCCTTCTTATACAAAACGGCTACATTTAGGGTGAGGGAATTAATGTTTTGGCCCAATTTTCCAATATTTGTCGTCCGAGCGGTCGAGCTTCGAAATGATATCGATCTCGGGAAAATCCGTCGCCTCTGTCGAAAGTTTTGCGAGACATACAAACATCTATACAGACATACACACAGACAGATGAGATTTATATGATAGATAATAACAATGAATTTTTTGCTTATCTAAATAAAAGTTTGTCGACGAATTTCTATATTGTTGGCACATGTCTTGTCTCTTCGCCTCCCATACGTAAACTGCTTAAAAATACTATTTCAAATTCGAATCAGTTTAATACGTGATCCAAATTCTTGCGTCATCAGCACCTGCGTCTAGCTTGTTTTGTCTAGAGAACTGACATCTTACCTTTATTTCCTGACTGATTGGGTGCATTGAGTACATTTCGCTCGCTGCCAGTCCGTTACTGAAAATGCACTAAAAATAACGTGCTCTCAAAATTTACATTGGCTGATTTAATCTCGACTCACTGGTGTAAGGCTACAATATATAGCGCTTGCGAAATTAAAATATCGAGTTCATTACGCCCAGGAGGACACAAATTCATCATGAAAAAAATCTGCGCTATAAGTATATGAATATGTTTATACGAATAATATTATTCGAAATAGAAATTACCAAATGATAGCGAAGGTTTTGTCAATTTTATCACTTACATAAAAAGTAAAAATATATATCAAATTGAATTAATCCTCGGTGAAATCACTATTCTTTTCTTTTGATCTTTTATTATTTTTGTCAGTAATCCCTTCATTAATTATATTACATTTTAAATTAAAAATGTAAACTAGCTCATTTTCAATGTCTTTTTCTGAAGTAAATCTAAATCGATAAATAGTTTTTTTTTTTTCCGAACAGAAAAAGATATGATATTTGTCCGCAAAGATAAATTAGTTGGTAAAATTATCATTTGTTAGCTACACTCTTCTGCAGGTTGAAGGTTAAATCACTAATGCATGTGATACTCAGAATGCAAGTGGGAATTACTTAGAACTTCTCGCCGGCCATGGCAGATAAAACACGAGTATGTGGAAAATATCATGCTGATTCTCGATTTTGACAGAAATATTCGACAATATACACCTAAAGAAGATGGATGTTACATCGGCCAAAACGTGCGAATAAGGAGATCAGTAGCCTGAGTAATCCAAATACAAATTATCAATCCTTGTTCCCAAAATTCAGTAAAAGATAGTATTCTGTTGAAGTAAAATGCGAGCATTATGGTGGGTGATACATTTTCTAGGAGAGATTTGAAGTTTTGTGTAATGTGCGATAATCATGATGGCGGATTAGGTCGGATTGACAGCTGAGAAAATAAGGAAACTAAGAATGTGACATGAAAAAGATTTTTGGCAGATGGAAAAAATGAATCAAGAAAAACGGCGACCAAATTGGCGGTTAAATAAATATATTTTCATCTCTCAGACATTTATTTCTTTTAATGTATGCTATTTATAACTATGAAAAACATTGCGACAAAACATATACACAACAACTGCAATATCTATTTTCAGGTTTAATTTTGTAAAAAATTGCATCCGGTAGAACCAAAATGTTCATTCGGTTCATTTTTACTATTTTGTAATTTATGAAATTCTATATTTTTAAATGTTCTTCATCTTTATTTTTTTTACTTGGTAATCACCACTTATCAAAGCCCGAAGGCCATTCGAGGATAAGATTCAATGAATGTAAGGTGGTTATGTAGTAATCGTTAATGCTGTAAATTGGATAGAATTTAAATATTTATCGGGACAGTTCAACAAGAACGTGTTTACATTGGATTTGAAAGCTACCATGTTGTATTCAATTGGGAAGCAGACCAGTGGAACAGTGTTTCACAGACTGGCAGTTCTGGGAAAGAAACTTTGTTAATAGAATCTGCGTTAGATTTAAGAACAGTTAGAGAGTAGGGGAAATCTTTATAGTTGTTGTAGCTAGTCGAGTATTTTTTGTGAAAGTTTGGCAAGGGGAGATCATTAAATTGGAGTTAAGTCGAGCACTTACCGTGAAAATAACAACAGAGCACAGACAAGATCGCAACGTCTGATCTGTGAGAGGGGTTGCATGGAAGAGAAAAGGGTATCACCTACTAGGTTTCGAAGTCGATTTTGATCAAGGGTGCATAGGGCGCCCCGAGCAGTTCCTGCCAATAGGTGGCAAAAGTACTCCATTTTATGGCGTACCTGGCTTTTATACAGAGAGGATTGCATCGACAGTGAGATACCTGCTGGAGCAGTAGAGTGATCCAAACATTTTTCCATCGAGCTTGGCAACAGATTTGATGTATATGTTCCATTTCAGATCAGAAATGAAGGTTAGGCCCAGAAGCTTACCAAAACAGAGCGTCCCAAGACAGGAGACATTCATTTCAATGAGGGGTGTGATGTGGGTCAGATCAATTATGATGAAAGGAAAGAAACTTGGTTTTCGATGCATTAAAATTAACCAGCCACCTTTTTCCCCATTGCGCCACGTTCCCAAGTTCAGAAGAGAAAGTATCGGTAATTGCTATCCTTTGAAGTGTTACCATAAATTGTGGTGTCATCTGCATAAATGCCTACGAATGGTCTAAGAATGTGATTTGTGAGATCATTGATGAAATCCAGAAAGAGAATTGGGCCCAGGATGGAAGATTGAGAGACTTTCTCTCCTGTTCTAAATCTGAACTGGCAACGTGTCCCAGAATTTATATCACTATTTACAAAAATAAATTGGATCTAGTTATTGAAATCTTTTTTGACAATAAATTTATAGATCGAGGAATTATTTTTAATGGATCTTAAGAACAGACAGAACTGCCATTACATGATATATTCTTAGTTCGTGTAGAATTATTTGCATCTGTCGAGAACATTTGGGTGGAGAATGATTGCTCGCCATTGTCATTTATTTGAGGGGGCGACATTTGTAAAGCAAACCATTTTGTTAATAAGTTTTGCTGCCATGTCTTGAAATAATAATAATAATAATAATAATAATAATAATAATAATAATAATAATAAAACTTTTGACTTGCCCATGTGGTAAACATTTGTATTTTGTTGTATACGAAAAGAGAAAAAATAGAAACTGGCAGACAGAAAAAAAAACTAACAAAAAGAAAAAAAAGAGAAAAGAACGATGATGAGATACAATAAGCAAAGGACTAAATATAAGAAAATTCTAAAAAAAAAAAAAAAAAAGAAAAAGTTTTATTTTTGAATTAAAACTTATTTATAAAAGGAAACGAAGAGAAATAATTCGTACCGTTTGTTAAAACAGGGGGACATAAAAGAAACCATAAAAGAGAAAAAATTAAAATCATGCGTAAAAAAAAAAAGTTGTGAGAAATGGTTCTACAAAATATTAGAAAATTGTAGACTGTATACAAAATGGCGGAATAAATATAAATGTTGGAAATCCGTTTATATTAGGATTAAAACAATATAGAGACGCTAGCAAACATGCGAAACACAAACAAAAATTAAAATATATTTGTAAGTGTGTGTACAAGTGATGTGCGTTTCGCATACAAAGTTTATTATGTAATCTATTTAAAATGTTAGGGTAGTTTGCTTGCTATATTCATTTACCGCCTATCCAAGAGGTTAGATAAAAGGTCAGATGAGGTTTTGAAAAGTCAGTGCACTGTGACCTATAAAATACTAGCGGGGGGTACCTGGCGTTGCCCGGGTGTTTAGATGTGTGTGCTTGGACGGGGGGGGGTAATCAAAACATAAGAATAAGCGAAGTAAATATTTTTAAATATTAAATGTTAAAACTTAAAAATAATCGAAAAAAAAAACACCCCAAAAAACTAACGTAAAGCAAACGGACGATGTTAAATGTAAAAATCGGAAAAAGAAAAAAAGAAAAAAAGAAAACGCGAATGTGATGGAAAAAGAAAACAGAAAAACGAACGTTAAAACTTCTTTAAAAAATCTGAAAAAGACCCCTCCGCAAAAAAAAAACCGTGAAAAATTGCTTAAATAACCCCATGTTTCAATATTAAAATTTAAAAAATCGAAAAAAAAAAAAAAAAGACAGCGGGGGTGGCGAGTACCCGGCATTGCCCGAGTGTTTCGAGGTGTGTGTGCTCGGGCAGGGGTGGGGGTGTTAATAAAACATAATAAGCGAAGTAAAAAAAACTAACGTAAGGCAAGCGAACGATGTTAAATGTAAAAATGGGAAAAACAAAAAAAGAAAACGCGAAACAGAAAAACGAACGTTAAAACTTCGTTAAAAAATATGAAAAATACCCCCCAAAAACACGTGAAAAATGGCTTAAATAACACTGCTTAATATTAAAATTTAAAAAATCGTAAAAAAAAAGAAAGACATTTCACACCTCGATTCTAATCAAAAACCTTTAGATAGTGAGGCCGTGCTCTAAGCAACTGAGCTAAGACGACGTTGACGAAATTGTCTCTGTTTTTTTTAATATTTAAAGTAAGTCATGTTCCGACGTCGTATGATGCATAGGTAGAAGCGAACTTGTCATGGGAGGACGGTTTTTGCTGATCCCTCCCCGTAGAAAACTGATGATTTTAGAGTGAATAAATGAATGTTTTTGGCCAATTTTTCGATATTTGTCGGGCAAAGGTTAAAACTTTAAAATGATACCGATCTCATGAAAATCCGTGACCAAAGTCGAAAGTTTTTGCGAGGCATACAAACACACATACATACAAACGTACAGACATTTTCGCTTTTATATATATATACTAGCGAGAGGTACCCGGCGTTGCCCGGGTGTTTGTAGGGGTGTGTGGTGTTAAATAAAAAAGAAACCGGGGGGTAGGATCGAAGCCGAACCCCTGAAGCGAAGTTTGAAAATAAAATCGACCAGCCAGAAGTGAAAGATGTTTGAAAGTCGTCGAGCGTTACGACGACGACGATGACGATGTAAGCATTGTTATAAGCGAAGTAAGAAAAGAAAACAACGTTTTAATTCAGCGGGGGGGGGGGGGGGGGTAAAACACAAATTAAAACAGAAAAACGAACGAACGTTACGTGAAAAATGGCTTAAATAATACAGGGTTCAATATTTAAATGTAAAAAAAAATCGAAAAAAAAAAGACATCTCACACCACGATTCGAACCCAAAACGTTTAGATGATGACCCAACCCTTAACTACCTACGCTAAAGCGGCCTATATAAAGTTAGTTCGGTTTATCAACTATTTAAAGAAAATCAGGTCACGACGTCATGACGTCATCTGACGCATGCGTTCTGGACCCTCCCCCCTGTCGAATCTGTCTAGATCTCTCTCTCTCTCTCTCTCTCTCTTTGTCTGCCTTACTCTAAAGACTGGAAAATGGCGTCTGGCTGTTTTTATTTATAAAAACTTCGTTCGTTAATATTTTTTGTAAGCGTATTTTTTTTTACTTCACATGTTTGGCTTATTATTTTTCGTTTAACTATCGAGTCTAACTATTTTGAATGTGGTAATAACTTTGGTAACGTTGCCATAGCGTAGAAGTTCATAGTTTAGCTTTGATTAATTTATTTTTACCGATAACAACATTTTTAAATAAATTTAAATTGAGACCGCCATTAGAGGTTGCTGATGTCAAGATAACGTGACATGACTCAGCGGGTTTTAAATACAAGTTGACTCAAAATAATCGGCCGCTTGTATACTTTATGTAGAAGAGTTAGCGGCCCTATTATTTTGGGCAGTTATAAATCGATTTAAAAATATGTAATGTTTAACATTAAAATGTCACTTTTTTGGCCCCCCCCCCTACAGAAAATCGATCAGTTGACGCACTTCTGATGATCACTTTGGGCCAATTTTTCGATATTTGTCGTCCGGAACGTGGAGCTTTCATATGAGACCAAGTTTGTGAATTTTTGTTGTGTCTGTCGAAAGTTTTTAGCAGACACACAAACATACAGGCATACATACATTTTCGCTTTTATACATATATAGACTAGCGGGGGTACCCGGCGTTGCCCGGGTGTTTGAAGGTGCGTGTGATGTTAAATAAAAAAGAATCCGGAGGGGGGTAGGATCGAACCCGAAGCCCTGAGGCAAAGTTTTAAAATAAAATTGGCCAGATAGAATGAGTTACTGAAAGATGTTTGAATTTATTTAAGTAAGAACCAAATTGACAGGTGCGCGCCCGGAAGTCGTATGCGTTACGACGACGACGATGGAAGCTATTAAGCAAATGAGGTCAATGACCAGGTTTGTTTATTATAAGCGAAGTAAAAAAAACCATAAAAACGAACGTTAAAACTTAAGCGGGTAGGGGGGGGTTATCAAAACATCGAACAAAAAACCTAACGTAAAAAAGAAAACAGAAAAAACGAACGCGTGAAACATGGCTTGAATAAGCCTTTTTCGATATTAAAATTTTAAAAATCGGTGGGTACCCGGGTGTTTTGGGGTGTGTGGTCGAGGGTGGATAAGCGAAGTAAAAACAAAACAGAAAAACGAACGTTACGTGAAAAGTGGCTTGAATAACACTGGTTTAATATTTAAATTTAAAAAATCGAAAAAAAAAAGACCTCTCACACCACGATTCGAACCCAAAACGTTTAGATAATGAACCAACGCGCTAATCAACTGACCTAACGCGCCACACATGAAATTTGTTCAGTTTTTCAACTATTTAAAGTAAATCAGGTCATGACGTCATCTAGCGCATGCGTAGAACCGGTCGTCGTCACGAGAAGACCGTTTTTGTTGACCCCCCTGTCGAAAATTGTCGATTTCGGGGTGAAAAAATGAACGTTTTTGGCCAATTTTTCGATATTTTTCGAGCGAAGGATGGAGCTTCGATATGATATAGAGTTTGTGAATTTTCGTCCCGTCTGTCGAAAGTTTTTAGCAGACACACAAACATACATACATTTTCGCTTTTATATATATAGATAGATGGATGGATGGATGAGCCGACTCATCAGCATTCCCCGGCAAGGCAGTCTCCAGCAATTAGCAATACATTAACCTTTTCTCAAACAAATGTCTGTTTCCCACCTGACTACAACTTGGATGTCTTCAAGTCCAACATAAACAAATTCCTGATAAACCGCCCCTTAAATAAGACACTTTATCAAATCTCCATTACTAACAATTACTACGATATTATCCCATTGATTACTGTACACGCAATAGCCCTTATCCCCGAGTGGCTTCCGGGCCTTGATAAGTGGTGACTACCATGTAAAAAAAGAAAAAAAAGAATATGCAAAGCTTGGTAAACAGTAGCATACCTCAGTCCAACCGCAACAAAATCACCGTCAGACTGATTGAGTATGTATGCTCGTCTGGTAGTGTTGAATAAAAAGTCGCCCGGCAGCGGTGGGTTACTGTCTGTGACGCTGCGATTGTTCAATTAGTATCAAAATGAAATATTTAATTTAGATTTTTTTTACTTCAGAATAGATTATCATCGAGTCAAATGTTTAAGCAAGATAAACAACTTAAGAAAACAAATGTTTACAGTTAGAATTTTATAAGAGTTTGGGATTTTAATTTTCATAAGCAATAATAATTTGCATAAACGAAATATGACCTGGTTTGTGACATCAGAGCATCAAGCAAAGAAAGATTTGGATTTATTCACGTAGTCAGAGAAATAACTGAATTAGATAGCTACAGAGTGAGAGAGCAGACAGGAATTGGCTCGAGTTATATTTGGTCTCTTAAAGTCCACGGAAACGGTTTCAGCGGATACGACGAAGGAAATATAGACTACAAAGAAACGTTTGCAACTTCGAGATAGGGAGCACCAGGAAATAAATTTTATATGTATAAATATAACTAGAGTGTTGAATGTTGTTTATTTTAGAGGACAGAAATATTCGTTGCCGCCTTTTAAGACAAACCAGTGGAGTTAGTCTAATATACCCCCTCAGAAGAATGTTAATTGTCCTTGTAAAGAACTGTTCGTAACGTGAAATGAAAATTTCCCATTAACTGTTATCTGAATGTCTAAAACACCGACGTACACATGCACATGGTACACCCTCGCCAAACTTTCACAAGAAACACTCGTCTAGCTGAAAAGATTAATAATTTCCCCCACTCTTTATCTGTACTCAAACCTAAACGTAGATTCCATGAACAAAGCTTCTTTCTTAGAACTGCACGCCTGTGGAATTGTCTTCCGTTTTCCTGCTTTCCAGCTGATTACAATATGGTTGTCTTAAAGTCCAACGTAAACAAGTTCTTGATGAACCGTTCCACTTGTTAACAAATTTACCGAATTTCCATTACTAACGATTACTATATTGTCCAATTGACTACTGGACACTCTTAACCCTTATCCTCGAGTGGTCTCTGAGCCTTGATTATGCCTATGTAAAAAAAAAACAGCACTATATAATACACAATCGACGACACGAGCCATGTATATATACACACGCAATATCCACATGAGACAACACATGATACGGACAGTATAAATACGAAGGTTTATACAAGCATATGTATCTATCTTTACAATTATATAAATGCAACTTTTTTTGTGTGTGTATGCGAATTCGTTGCTTATCGACTCCGAAGCGGCTAAACAGATTTTCTTTCAAATTAACAGAATTTTAGTGTATAAGTTTGGAAGTGATCTTAGTTAAGTTTTGTCTCAGAATACCCCCGATAATTACCGATAATCGAAACCGTTATCTTAATTTATTTATCATCGGTAAAGCCATTTTCCCATGTCGTCCCTAAGCAACAATGATTAAACAACGGGCCGTGGAAATGCTACTGTGGCTAAATTTTCAGCGTGTTTTTGCTTTTCTTTTTTTACATCATATGGTCTGTAGGTTCAAACCCCGCACGTAAATATCTTTGTTTTTTTCGTTAACTGGAAAAAAAACGTAAAACGTTTATATAAAATAATTTTATAAAAAGAAACAATGGGTTCTCTACAGTGCAATGTAGAATAGCATATATTTTATATAAGTTACTGCATGGAGGCATGAGAAGCTTCTTTCCTCGCGATTTCATGCATTCGATGACAATAAAAATATAGGAGTGTAAAATATTCGTTGATCATCATTCAAATCCCGGGTAACATCGGGTCTCCCTGCTAGTATATATATATATATATATATATATATATATATATATCCACCCTGCTATATAACAAACAAGACTTACTCAACTGTGCCAGGTTTTGTTAATCATATAAATAAATATAACAAATAATCTCGCTAAGGTCGAACACATGAAATGTTACGAGACAGATAATGACGTGATCAAAATTTGCACACGTTATTATTTAAGAGTCAACTTGTAGTATAAAATTCAATCACAATTTAAAAAAAAATCTAAATGAACTTAGTTAAAATAAAAAAAAACATTAATTTTAATATAATATGATGATATACAAGGAAAGTAGAAAGTGGAGTTTACTTTCAGCAACTTCATAACCCTCGCCCCCCCCCACCTCATTCTGTCATTTAGTCCGCTCTTTCAACTAACGCTATTTCTGACAAACAGGGAAGAATTGCTTTCTTTCTGGGTCGACATCTGACCATATATCAGCTATTATTGGCTTTTTTTTATTTTTAAGTGGTCGTTTTAGTTCTTTACATAAAGTGGTTTCATGTATTGTCGGGTGCTATTTCCAGAAAGATATATAAACAAACACGTTTAAACATCAGGTAATCATGATGCACCAAATAAATGTAGACAAATGCATGTGGACACAAACAAACGCAATAACGTCCTTGCACACAACTGATAACAATTTAAGTATAAGAGTTGGTTTGAAATCTTTCAAAATTAAATCACCTTATTTTATTATTTTTATTGATGAATAACAAAGAGGATGTTCTTAGTTTTATTGTATTTTTCTTATAAAATGGATTCAGAACGCTGAGACAATTGCTCGGTTTAATAGCATCAAAAATAAAAATTAATGTCCTTTCTTACATTTAAGATCCATCAACGTCTGAATATAGCTTAGATTTGTATTGGTATATCCCAGGCTGAAATCCACATTATGAAAAAGTGTACAAGGTCGGTTTTAATCAAGAATAATGATAAATTGTAGAAGGTCACAATGACTAGTTCGATTGATTTGATAACGTAGACCCTGGGTTTTGCAGATGTATTAGAGTTTGTAGATCTATATATTTTACAAACTTTGACAAATATCTGAAAAAAATAATTTGATATATAAAAGGCTATATGTCTGTCTGTCTGTCTGTCTCCATATTGTCAGACTATCGCTTCCGAAACGAAAAGTCGCTAGAGGCCTCAAATGATTGGATTTTTTATGGACCGTTCCTTCATGGGTCTTTAGCAGGTGAAAATAGTTTTTAAGGGGTCAAAATGAGGTCAAAATTGAATATATCGTTATACATTTAGTTTATTTTTAATCAACTTATATGTGTGTGTTATGTTAGTACAGTGGTAACGTCACCAGCTATGAATCCTATAATTTCTACAATTTTTCTTTCTGTTCTAGTTGATGGAACCCAAATACGTTTTTTTTTACTTTCGAAAGCACGACTATATAATAATGTACACGAAATCTGGACAAATTAAAATATCATATTTAAGCGTATTTTATTATCACGCTTGAGATATCATTGCGATATTTCTATAGATATATTTTTTCTTTTTCTTTCTTTAATGTACAAGGAGAGAAAACGATTGAAAAAGTTTTGAACTGAAATTAATCGGGTTTCAAATCGATGTCATGCTCTTTGATCACCAATTTGCTTAAGAGAGTCGCCAACCTAATAGGTCCTGAACTGTCATCTAAGCTTCAGCCTCTTTCCAATCGACGAAATGTAGCATCCATCTGCCTGTTTTACAAGTACTTTAACGGTGAATGCTCCGATGAACTGCAAGCAGTCGTACCCCCTCGACGTAAATACCCCAACAAACCTTACAAGCAGCTAAATCCCACCCCTTCACAGTAGAGATCCCTAGATGTAAGAGAGTCTTCTACTCCAATAGTTTCTTCCACAGAACCACTAGACTTTGGAATTCCCTTCCGGGTTCCTGCTTCCCCAATTGTACTGACATGCAGAAGTTCAAGTGTAACGGGAACCGACATCTTGCTGCCCAACTCTCCACATAGTACCTCTGTAGATTATGTCATTGATAGTAGCCCCCTACATCAAAGTGGCAATGTGCCTTGTTTAGGGTGAAAATGTAATAAAAAAAATAAGCAAAGCCAGCTCCCCCCCCCGCAAGTATCGGCATATATACGAATATTAGATTGGTTTGGTTTGGTTTTTTTTTTTAATTTTTTTCTTTTTTTTTTTTTTTTTTTTTTGCAAAGAAAGGAAAAACATTAACATTAATGTTTGGTTCATTTTAGGTCAGGAAGCCGGTATCTTCAGTTTGATCTGGCTGCCACATAAATTAGTTGTTATAAGTAAAACAAAAATGATATGTAAATTATTAATTTAGGCCGAAAACTTGAATATTACTAAACAAAAAAAAGAGTTTTTAGATGTTATATTTAATTTAGATTTAAAAAAATACACATGAGCCGTATCTACAAGATAAGAATAAATATAGGTGGATCCAAGTTCAACCACCTCCATTAAATATAGAACATACGCTTCGTAATGACTTTCCCAACGAAAAGGTAGTCGACAATTTTAGTAACGCCGATAATACAGCTCGGAAAATGATATGATAACGTTAGAATTAAATAGGAGAAGCAGATTACTGAAATAATAAAAGTAAAAGTAATATTTAGCTCATTCGGCGTATAATCAGATGGTGAAAACTAAACTAGGAAGGACATCTTTACATTTTATCGATAAACATAATATACTACGTGAAACATTCAATAACCATTATTTAAAACTATTTTATAATTGATGTCGGGATTTGGATTATATCATCAAAGCGAAGGTAATGCAATATAAAATGACAGTAATAAAGAGGAATATACAATTCATAGGAAAACAATAGATACAATAACAATTATATATATATATATATATATATATATATATATATATATATATATATATATATATATATATATCCCCGAAACAGTATTTCATAGTAAACAACTGATGATCCCTTCAAAAATAAATTATTACTGGTACTATAGTGAATTCGAGAGAGCAAGTTGATGCAGTGATTGCAGGTAATTGAATGACTTACTGACTAAATGGTTTTCTACCGAATGATAAAAGATATTTTTTGTATAGTTTTAAAGGTTAAAACTTCAAAGACTAATGCATATATATATATTGAATTTATCTATCAGTCTGAGGAACAGTCCCTGCCCAACTCCAGTCAATTTTTTGGTCAGCAGACTTGAAAATAAATATATATATAGCGGATTTGGACTTGTGGAACAAATTCAGTTTAGTATTTTACCGGTAAAAATAACTGCTAATGGATCAAAATTGAAAAAGAAATGAAACTTGGCAGGCGTAAGTCGACTTAAACTGCTCTTGTACGCATGCGAAAACATACGTTAAAGTTGGTTCATTTTAACTATTTCTTATCCATCTGACGATGGAACGATTGTTTGGAGAGCTAAATATTCTGGTTCTGATTTTAGCTTATAACACAAGTCATGTTTTTCTTTTACTTTTGAAATCACTTCTATATATTGAGTACAATATAATAATCAATAGAGAATTGGCTCTATAATGATAAATATGATATCGGCATGAATTAAGATATCATATTTAAGCGTATTTTACGGACAGGCAGATCGAGTATAGCTGACCATATCTAGAAGGAAAAAGAAACAATCAACCATCATGGGACGAAGTAAAAATTATTGATAGAGAAGAACGGTGACGAGTAAAACAACTCAAAACATTAGCACCTACCCCTGGCGCAGTGGTCCTTTTAAGGATGCAACAGAGGTAAAGTGTTCTCGCTTGTTTTCTTTTCCTCATAAAGGAAATGTTTCTTTTCCTTAATGTTTCATTGTTAAAGTGTTTTTTTTTATGTAATAAGTCTGAAGAAAGGCTGTTCTTGTGAAAATTTTCAAACGACATATTGTTTGAATTTGTCAAAACGGTCTTGAAACAATTGTAACTAACAATGAAATACACTTTTTGTTGCTATCAACCCATTTCTT
>NC_136494.1:122361851-122406851 GCF_053919585.1 Euprymna scolopes
TGGCCAAAAACCGGTCACATCGATTTTCCCAAATCTCAGTACCTTGTATAGCAAATTTCGAGTCTGTGGACTAAAAATTGACAGAGTTATTGCGTAGGAAAATGTATACACATAGACACACAGACAGATACACAGACACGTTCACTTTTATAGATATAATAGATTATGGTTAATTTTATACGATTCAGAAGCATCAGGATAACGTTTATTTAAATGTTTAAATATTTTAGTTTTATCCCCACCATGTTTTATCATTTTATTTACTAAACTAGAAACTGGTGGTATGAAATCTTCATTTTAAACTAACGTGAGCTATTCTCAAAAACTCCGACAAAACATGTTCCACAAAACATAAAAGGGAAGGTATTATCTTTATACGGCATACGAACTATTTGAAAGAGGAAAGAGTTTCTTTTATCGAATATTTTATAAAGCATAATCCCATCCTCAATTTTTATATCTAAATCCAGAAATGTAACCTGTTGTCCTCTATGTTCACAATCCAATTCTAACTCCTTTGGATGTATAAGATGTTGTTTTTTTTTGTTTTGTTTTTTTCGAATTCATCATTATCGATTATACATATAAGATTATCTATAAACATGAAAATTATGTTTTACATAAATCATTTTTTATTTTTGATGGCATATATGTACATATACTCGAGTCTATGTAAATACAAATTTGCCCAAAATGGCGCAGGACCCAATCCCAATGGTATACCTATCGTTTGGAGTAATATTTTATTTCCTATTTGAAAATAACATTCTTTAATAAGATGACTTATAAGTATTTTTAAAATACCTTTAGAAACACTAGTTTTGCTGTTTTTATTTTTACACCAGAAAAGAGTTTGAAAAGTCTATATATATTTTCCTTTACCACTTTGAAAAGCTAAATCTACAATATCATTTAATTCTTTTATAAGTTTTTCGTGTGTTATTTTAGTATATAGCTTGCTAAATTCATAAGTCGCTATAGATTTTGCTATATATATATATATATATATATATATATATATATATATATATATTATATTAGTCATCTACAAACACACTGTTTCGCTGTATCATAGCTCTTCAGTCGACACTTATAAATCTTATGTCGTTTGACTGCTGCAAGTTTTAAAATTACAATGATAAACATTGTTAAACGCTGTAAGCTTCATTTATTTACATAAAGAGCATTGCATTATAAGTTAGTGAGAGTATGTTACTTCACTCACCAGTATGCTCAATATATATCTAAATTTAGGGTATCCAAAAAGTCAGCGAAAAATGAAGAGACGAATTTAAATAAAACCATTTAGTGACTTTTTGACACCATGTATATGTGTGTTTAATAATGTGCATATTTATTCCATTGATTAATTATTTTAATAAATTTACAAGCATTTCAGGATGTTACTATTAGGAAAAATATATAAAATCTTCAAAACAGGTCAGTTTAATATATCCCTAACGATGAATTCAGAAAATGTGAAAGTACTCGGACTTGTGACAAATATGGCGATTACATCAGCCAGTTTCTGCCAAAAGGATCAAAAACTGACAAAAAAAATATATATATTATTCTATGTGTCCACATAAATTGTTATTACAATGTTTTATGTATCGATTTTCAGTATTTATTTTAGCAGTGATCTATATATGAACAGACCTAGGTAGTAAGCTAAGAAAATAAATGGCAAGTAAGCTACATAAAAGCTTCCGCATTTCATATTTGTAGAGAATCGTCAAGCTAAATTGCATAAAAGAGTTTTTATGTATACATGGAATATTTAGGTTAGTTAGCTAGTTACCCAATCAGATTCATTGTTATTACCTCCCAAGCATTAATGCTTTCATTAGCTAATGGCAGGGCTTCTCTCAAGCAGACGTTTGGCTGCTTTTACTTCTTTTGTTTAGATTTTTATAATGGTGACTCATTTACATAGGAATTAATCAATATTAATGAAATTTATAGAAGTCAAGATAATTCTAAAGGCACCGAATTTCTCTAACAAAACCAAGCTCAATATTTAGCAATAGATTTTACACATTTTATTTTCAAAATTATCTCATGTTATAATAATTCATACTCAAAAGAAATCATCCAGTTTACAATTGTTTCAAACAAGCAAACAATATCAGTTAATTTACCACTGGAATTTATTTTCTTCAGAATCTCTATTTCTGGATAACATGCAATCAAATGATTTGCTAAACAATGTCCCTAAGACGATTTAACAATGGTTTTGAAAAACTCAAAAGTTAGAAACTAAGAACGGTACGCAAACACCAATTTGATGTAATAAGTTTAAAATATCAAAATTATTTACTAGTAGCTTATATGCGGTATAATGACGTTGACACATCGCTTTTCGTTATATCATTCAAGTTAAGCAATGTTGATCCTGGTCAATACTAGATGGGTAACCTTTGGGAATATCAGAAGCCGTATGTTGAAGGACGTCGGAATCTCCCTGCAAACATCTAACGTCGTCATCTTACCGCTTGTGAATATTCCCTTGACACTTTCTCTTTGAGGGGACGCCGGTTCATCCAGCCTGGAGTGAATGCTGCTGGTATATATACATGCAGAGATTAAAATTTCTGAAAATAATGTTTCTTTATGGGAAAACCACTTTAATTTCTTACTATATTTTTGTATTTTTCTTCTATTTCTATTCTTTACTATCTAGTCAGCCTTCATATACTTGTAATATATCTTTTTTTTTTTTTTTTTCTAAGTTAATGTTCTTATGCAATCCCATCTCGTCCAAAATCTAGTTGTTTAAGGAAAGAAACTATTAATGTAAATGGCATTCCTGCATCTAGGGAGTTTCTCAATGAAATGGGCGTTGCTAATAATAAATTATTCTACAAGATATCATTGAATTATGACCGTCCCCTTACTATTACACTACAGAAAAAGAGGTACTATTCTACACTATAGGGCGATAAATAAATTTTAGAATTGCGCATTACTATGTGGTTTTCTCATGATTTGACTTCTTTTTTTTTTTTTTTTTTTACACAGTGATCACCACTTATCAAGGCCCGGAATCCACTCAGGGATAAGGGTTATTGCAAGTACATTACGTTAGTGTGGAGATTTGATGGAGTGTTTACTTAAGGGAGCGGTTCATTAGGAATTTGTTAACATTAGACTTGAAGACATCCAAGTTGTAGTCCGTTGTTATTTTTTTCAACAGATACGTTGTAGCTGTAGCTCTTATAACGATTAAGATATATTTACGCACGAAGAATCAATATAAAAAATACGGTCGTACTTTCACGTTTAATGGTTAACATTTGTAATTAATTAAATCCGTTGTTATTTTTTTCAACAGATACGTGGTAGCTGTAGAGCGAACATTGCAAACATTAACCGAGTCTGGTTTCCAAAATGAATCTCTTACAAACCTAATTCCATTGAACAAGTAGTTGTTGACCATTTTTAATGTAACTGCAGTTTCGTAAACTGCTTAAGATTTCTACAACAAAAGCTAAGGGAAAGCTTTTTTTTATTTCGTGTATTATTATGTGTTTGTGCATAAAACATACTCAAAGCCATCAACACATGTTGGGGGAGCGGCCAATGTAGTATCTGTTCCGTCCTTGGTGCTTATTTCTTCATTGCAAAAGAATAATTAGAACGTAGTAAAAAAGACAATGAGCGTATTGTTTTAAATAGGTTATATGTATAAGCATTAGATAAACATGAACCGATTGATATGCCGTAACAGAAATGAGTAGTTGTTTCACTTCTTGGGTAAATCATCATTATGTTTTAGCGCTTAGAATGCATGACACACTTAGACATAAAGCTTTTGAGTTCGAACCTCGACCGATACGTATTCTGTTTTTCGTATTCCCACAAACTTTAACTAAAGTTCAATTTACAATATAATGTGATTTCTATAGTTTTAGTTTTCCAACACATTAGATAAGCATGAATCGATTGATATGCCGTAGGAGAAATGAGTATTTTTTTTGTTTGTTTTTTTTTCTTACTTTCTTCGCCCATAGCACAATTCTCTCTAAAGAATAAAGCAGAATAAAAGAAATAAAGCAGACGATTATTATGTTTTAACGCTTAGAATGCGGGTCTTACGCATGAAACAGACATAAAGCTTGTGAGTTCGAACCTCGACTGATACGTATTCTGATTTCCGCAAACTTTAGTTAAAGTTCAACTTACATATACACCCCGTGCCAGAATCATATGCAAATCGACATTTTTGTTCTAACTCCGATAGTTGTCAATGAAAATTCGTGAAACATTGCACGTTATTCGGCAACACTAACGCATGGGCAGATATAAAATTTTAAGCTGATTTGCGCAATAGCGAGCAAACGGCAACCATTTTGGTGACTTGCAGTTGTTTTTTTTTCAGCGTGCCAACTTTATAAGCAAGATCAGACGTAAAGGTGCTTTAAGTCAAGCTGAGAAGTCTAAACTTGTTCAAAGACTCCATATTAAGATTTCCACATTAGGAATTGTCTATAATAATATATACGAAATCTGGACAAATTAAAATATATCTAAGCGTATTTTACGCCCGGGCAAAGCCGGATTCCCCCTCTAGTCAATACTAATGTTTATCGGAATAGCAAATATTATTCTTTCATTAATAAATCAATCATTTGACTAGACCGTTCGCATATAAAACCCATTTATTTTTTTTAACTGATTTATATAAAGGGAAATTCGACTAATTTTAGGAATATGACAGTCTTTTGTTTATCTCTCAGAATGCGAAACCCTGCTCTTTCCTCGTCCAGGACACTGGCAAACGTCTCCGTGTCTGAGTCACGTGCAATCTTACATGTGCAAGCGTTTTCTTATTTTATTCGTCATGAAAAGTAGTTGAACTTTACTGCATATAAATTATACCACCGTAAAATAAGCGAACCTCTAATGCTTTAGTTTGATAAGAAAATAAGTTTATGTTTTAGTCATCGTAGTATTTATATTTTCATTGATGATTTCTTTAGTATTTAAATACCCACACCCTTTTGCTGATTCAGATGGGTCGTCTGTAGGACTAGTTTTGCCATCATGTCTGTTTTTGACGATGACGATGAAGAAAAGGAGAATTTGGAAAAATAGGAAGAACAAATAAAGAAGAATGTATAGAGAGAAAGAAAGAAATTGGGGAAGGAATGAACGGGAGCGGAAAGAGAAAGTTGGTGAGGGAAGATGACAAAGAAAAACTGATTAAGAGGGAGACGAATATAATGACGCAAAAGAGAAGGTGGGTGAGTATGGAAAATTGATAATAAAAAGAATGAGCTGGAAGAAAAGAAAATGTTAACTGACTATAAATAGAATACAAAGAAAAAAAAGAAAAAGAGGTAGAAGAGGAGGATGACCAAAATTGCGAAACCGTAGGAAACAAAACTAAAGGGGATGAAAAAATATTACGACAATCCGATGTGAATTATTGGCTAAAAGTAATATTTGATGGAATCATAAACCTTGGAAAAAAAAGGAAAATTTTACAAGTCGTTTATTTATTCGTAGTCAAACGGTCAATATTCTTAATTAAAATTAAAATAAAGAAATATTTTTTCCCCAACACTCCTTAAACGTTAGCACTCCTCCAACTCTAAAATTATAAAGTCGGTATATTTAGTTAGAAGCTAAACGTGGCCGGTTTACGCCCGACTGATCTTTTAACCAAAAATGAAAATACGTCGCTGAAATGGGCGTTTTAACATTTATATTTGGATTATCCGAAATATCGATCTCTAACTTTCATTTCGAAATGTAATCTTCATGAAGTACAAGCAATAGTAAAGCATAATTGTAATTTGTAGGCCATTTTAAATGTTTATATAATTATATTTCTACAGCTTTTTATTCTATTGAATAATCTTTAAGAATTATTGGTTTTAAGTTCAGTTTATTGATAAATTTAAACTTGTTTAATTTATATATCGTACTTTGAGGTAATTGCGCCAACAAAAAAAAGTGCTCTTTATATTCGTTAATGCCAAAAGAGCCCTAGTTGGCACAATTACACCAAAGTACGGTATGTATATATATATATATATATATATATATATATATATATATATATATATATATATATATATAATGTGTGTCTATTAGCGTTATGATGGCTTCAAACATTTCAGAAGAACAATAGGCAGTAAGATGTCAAAAGAATTATAACGTTGACAGTCTTTTCTTTTCTTTCACGTCTACAGGGTAGCACTATAAAGACTTCTTGTACACTAATATATTGAGAGTTTGAGAAAAGTAACACTGAAATAAAGCAAGCAATTAATCACTACTTGATTAGGGTGAAAATGCACTCGGGGACCACCTGAAAATTTACCTTTAAGAAGTTGATTTTTTTTATATTCAACTGTTTACGGATGTATTCGGGTCTGCTGCGAACAAATATCACAGTTTAATTTGTTGCTGACACGAATTATTTACACAAGTAACACATTCACAAGCCCGTGGTTACTAGTATAGTTAGTTATGTCTGGCTGTCATTTAAAAAAAAAACTTTCATGTACGACGGTGAAATGGGTACGCATGCGCAGAAATTTGCAGTTATTGTACTAGACAGAATAGACACTCACTCCCAACCTCCCCATGTTAAGAACGGCTCTCGGAATAGACACCCAACCTCATCCATGTTAAGAACAGCAAATTATACAAAAGAAAAAAAATCGTTTACTTTTTCGCTTTATACCCCTTTTTGCCTTGTTAAAAAAAAGATGGCGGCCATTGCACAAAAGCTATTATGTTATATTTTTTTATATGTTATATATAGGGAGTTTCATTGTGAGAGTCTTATTATAAGCGCAGTCTTAGAAGAGAGATGTTGTTGTAAGAGTTCTAGAGAGGGATGTTGTGAGAGAGATGTTCGTTCCGTGTTCGTGTTATGAAGCGATTCATATATATTAAACATATGTTCATTCTTAGACGTGTAGAAGAAGAAACTCTTAGGTTAATAGATGTGTTGCTATGTGAAGCTCTTAGAGTGAGGAGATAGTGTTCAGACATTGTGTAGACATGAGATGTAGATTCACAGTGTGGATATGAGATGTGTATGTTAAGACATTTTATAACACAGACATAATAATAATTCACTTTACCTCTTTTTAAGAATCACAAACACAAAGACGAGCTTTATCAAAATACATGATGGGTTTATTTCTTCACGACCGGTCGTGGTTTTCACATCAAGAATTCAAAGCTTCACATTTTAGTTTCAAAGTGACCGTCTCGCTTCCTAGACGTTCGAATTCCCAGACCCTCTCTGACTTTCTCACTGACTGTCTCTCTAACTAACTAACTCTCACTTCCTATATTGAGAAATCCATGCATGTCCGGCCTCGTGAGCAAAATTCACGTGTTTCAACATGCGCGACTTTGCACGTTTCCGACATTATGATTTCCCAATAACCTATTTTTTCTTTGATGTTTTTACAAGGGAATTCAACCTACATATCTAATTTATTCAACCCATATTTTATTATCCACATTCTTTCTAACAATTGAATAGTTTATTTATTATTTATTTCATCAGAATTAACAATTTACTGGACATTCCATTTAAACCTATTATTCTTTAAAACTTATATCTAAGGTTCGATTTCTGCTTTCTCTAATTTATTTTCATTTTAAGTAATCTCTCTATTTTTATACTTACATGAAATGGGGACAGCCCTTATCATGTAACAATTATAGAAAGCATTGGATATTTACGGTATTACTATTGTACGTTATTCTTGTCAGCGAGAATTTAAACTGTGATATTTGTTTGCAACAGGCCCTAATACACATGTAAACAGTTGAATATTAAAAAAAAAACAGTTTCTTAAGGGTGGTCCCCCAGTGAACTTTTACCTAGATTAGTTTTGAGTAGACGTTGCTGAAAATGAAAACATGATTTTCAGAAAGCATACTTTAAAATAAAGATAATCACATCGTTTTATTCGAATTCAACACATTTGGGTTGTCAACATAAGGAAAATAAAAAAAATATTAACTTCAACAAATAATAAATCTAAAGCACAATACTCATGTTTCTCGTTGTGATTTACTTTTAGTCCGGAAATGGCCGAAGGAGTTTGCAATTTAAATTCCGCAAAATAATGTATAATGGCAAACATCATTGAAGCATACGAAAAAGTTAAATCAGATAGATTATAGTTTTTAAAATTTTACCCCTCAAAGATATAAGAATAAATACATTTTTAAAGTCTTACTGAAAACTGGAAAAGAAATAAAGATATTTATGCATAATACGGATTGTGCTAGCTTTTACTTAGTATTTTCAAGTTAAATCCAAGTTTTACGGTAGCTTTTGTTTATCAAATTGTTTGGTGGAAGTAAAGAATCCCGTGTCCACATTAAAAATAGGCTTCTAAAAATAATGCTTTTATTATTTCCGCACGGTCCGTATTTTGCCTAAGTATCAAAATAAAATTGATTCACTTACTGATTCAAGAAAATTATTTTTAAAAAAATATTAAACCGAAGGAAGCGGGTGTTAATTGACCCTCAAATAAAAAAAAAATGTTTCATTTAATGTCGTTACTGATCGCATCGGTTCGTCCTGTGTCATAAATGGCAATTGGATATTCGGCTTGATATAGGTGCTTTGTGAGAATATTCCAGTCACGCGTGAATCTCGTTGACGAGAGTTTGGATATATAAAAGGAGTGGCCACTCTACGGTTGTTGTTATTGCCTTTCAGCCAAACTACACTTCAACCATTGTTACTCATTTGTTACTTTTACAAGGAAAAACTGCTTGTAAGCAACGTCGACATTTCGTTGCAAGACTTCAAACGTATTTTCTCCCCCCCCCCTAAACGTCGGTAAGCTAAATCCGACAGCTTTCCTACAGAAGTACTTAGAAATTAATACATTTAGTAAGTATTCTTTCAGACAATCAATAAAACATAACAATTTCTACACAAATAGATAAAGCTTGTGAAAAAAAAAAGCGAAATTAAAATATAGTACTTTTGGGTTAGTCAATATCATTAAAAAACAGACCGAATGCGAGTGAATATCGGTTATTGAAAATTTAAATCTAAATAAAAGACTTGAACTTTTTAAAGTGAATACAGCTTGGAAATCAAAAATACTTGTTTCAATTGTTCAGTCGGTGCTAATGCAGACAGTGATCCGTGCTTTTTTTTAAATCGCATTTCCAAGTTTAATTAAAGTTTTGTTTTTTTTATTCAATTGTAAGGTTAAATACAGAATAACACCCTCCCCTCCTCATGTTAAGAATGGCTTTTTAAATAATTACGTTATTATTTCAGCACGGATCACTTTCTGCATGAGTACCGTTCAGTCTTTTAAAACGTTTGTTAAAATGTGAATCTTAATAAAATGAAAATAAAAAAATGTGTGTACCTGACTTAATATATTGAAACTTCATGCCGTCGAAATGTCGTTAATAGTTTGACTAATGACCACTAACGATGTAGAAAGTTGTGTACATCCGATTGTCTTTGAGTTCATTTCCGGAAGAGTTACGTAACTTTAACTCCCTCATAGCTGTATGAGCGTTCTTTGTTTTTATACATAAAGTTCGCCTTAAAAACAATTTATTGACAAATTGCGAGCAAATATTAAGATTAATTCGACACAAATAAACAAACTGTTAGATTTTAAAAAGTAAAAAGAAAACATAAGCATTCATAAAGAGCAAAATTGAAGGAAAATCGTGAAACCCGCGAAAAACCTGTGAGACTGTAATAGGAAAAGATAAACAGAGAGAGAGAGGGGGGGAAGAATATAGAGGACGAGGGAGTAAACAGGAAAAGAGAGGTGACAAAACCGTTCTAAAAGAGAGGGGTTGTATTACTGTACACATAGATTCGAAAAAGTTGTCAAAAAACAAATATATAACAAATAAATGTTATCAAAGGCAAGATAAGTTACTTTTCTACCTAACTGGATATATTTTTTACCGATGTATTGGAAAATTCAAGATGGCGCCTGGCTCTCTCTTTAACACGGTAAGTTTGGGAAAAGGTATTATAAACAAAAAATTAGACAAAATACTGTTAAAAAGCCGCCGAATATATGTCAACCTATGTCATGGTAACATATATTGACCGAGTTTTTAACAGTATTTTCTCTAGTTTTTTATTTATAACACCTTTTCTCAAACTTACCGTGTTAAAGAGAGAGTCAGGCGTCATTTTGAATTTTCCATTACATCGGTAAACACTGTATGCTTTTCGAGCTGAATAAACATGCTATATTGAATAAAAACACGAAAAATATATCCAGTTTGGTAGAAAAGTAACTTATCTTGCCTTTGATAACATTTATTTGTTTTTTGACAACTTTTTCGAATCTATGTGTACAGTAATACAAACCCAAAAGAGATTCTTGGGATGCCATCTTCTCAGGTATCATGTCATCCAAAAAGAGTAGGAATAGATTTGTTGCTTGTCGCTTCTAATACTTTCAACGGTGAATGCCAAGGAGTTTAACCAAGCAATTTCTTTAGCTAATTCATTACGAGTTGTGAGTGTCCTTGTGATATTAAAAAATGTCCAAAGTTCAAATTAGCTTAACTTTGTATCACATCCAAACCTTCTAGAAAGGGGGAAAAATCGAAAATAAGACCATATTCTGTATTTTTTCATGTGCGAATCTTCAATTTATTTGGCAAGATAAATCGAAAGAAATACAGAAAGCGGTACAAGTGATAGTCAAAGAGAAGGGCATAAACCGAAGTCAATAGAATGAACGAAAGAAGACGATTGAGAGATGGGAGTAAAACAGGGAGCAAGATACATGAGAAGAAAGAGACACGAGAAAAACACGAGTAAGTATTTGCATTTATTTCAACAAAACGTGCCGAGCATGCGCGGAAGCGCACAAGCGTATGAATCGGGCCTACCTGGGATGAAAAGCGAACCCGGGACCTTTTGATTACAAGTCAAGTCTACTAGCGAACTACATCTATATTACCCCAAAGTGACGATTTAGTTTCGCCAAATGGTTATGAAAAAAAAAAAAAAAGCCGATAAGTGATTCGGCTGGTTGAAATGCACTGCTTTGATAACGTATCTCGCGTTATTGCATTTCGTATCGTGGTGTGGCGTGTCGATTCAGCGGTGGTGTTTTTTTTTTTTTTTTTACTTGGAGGTACCACTTATCAAGGCCCGAAGGTCACTCAGGGATAAGGGTTATTTCATGTACAGTAATCAATGAGATGGTATTGCAGTAATCATTAGTATTGGGGGTTTTCATAGAGTGTCTTACTTAAGGGGGCGGTTTGTCAGGAGTTTGTTTATGTTGGACTTGAAAACGTCCAAGTTGTAGTCAGGTGGGAAACAGGCAAGCGGCAGAGAGTTCCACTGGCGTGCAGTTCTAAGAAAGAAGCTTTGCTCATGGAATCTACGTTTGGATTTAGGCACAGATAAAGAGTGGGGGGAAAATTGTTAACAGTAGTTTCAGCCAGACTAGTGTTTCTAGTGAAAGATTGGCGAGGGGGTACGAGGGATTGGAGCTCAGACGAGCACTTGCCTTGGAAATAGCGATAAATCAGAGACAGGCTCGCAACGTCTCTTCTGTGGGAGAGAGGTTGCAGGGAAGAGAAAAGTGCATCCCCCACTAAACCACAAAGTCTATTTTGTACTCTGTCAAGGCAGGATATGCTGTTTTTAGCAGCTCCTACCCAGATGTGGCAGCAGTACTCCACGCTTGGACGTACTTGGCTTTTATACAGATAGAGAATTGCATCAGTAGTGAGATATCTTCTGGAGCGGTAGAAGGATCCCACCATTTTCCCAGCGTCCCTGGTGTTCGGAAATGCGTGGACAAATTTGTTAAGGACCGTGCTGTCACTTGTGAAGCAACCCTTATTTTCGAAAACGGAATTCTCGAAAACGTTGCCTGATGAGGTCTCTAGTTAGTAAATACTAGTAGACCGAAACATGCTCATGACTGTGTAGCAACAAACTACTGCTTATGTAAAGACAAATGTAACCTGTTCTACTTCTGTATTGAGCATTCTTGTATGAACCTCGTTATATTTCACTGGTTACCCTACCTTTGGAAAATAGCAACCTCAAATTAAATAAATATATATATATATATATATATATATATATATATATATGATGGACTCTCCCATCGATTTCGACGTATGAGGTTCGGACAACCCATATTTCTAAAACTCATTTATGCTTTTGCCTCTGATGACTTTTTAGTCCAGCAAGGGACTTGCAGACAAGGCCACAAATAGAACATAAATGTGGATTTAATGCTGCAGATATTGGTGCGGCTGGTAGTCGTTTTGCTCTTACTCTGTTTTCTTTCAGTTTCCTTAAGCTTTCAGATTGAAACCTCTGGAGACCTTCAAAACACCTTGATCTCCATCCTTTTCGGTCATTCACCTCATCTTCAAGACTCCTGTATGGTATGTTCACTGCAGACAAGTTACTCTTCAACTTGTCCTTGTACCTAAGCCAAGGACGTCCGACAATTCTTTTACCACCCTCAAATTGACTGTACATCGCAATTTTTGGAATTCTGTCATCGGGCATCCTCAATACATGACCAGCCCACCGCAATTGCGATTGAATAAGGAATAATTCAATGCCAGATATTTTGCATTTTGTGAATAATTCGGCATTTGATACCTTGTCGCAGAGGCTAAGACCACATATGGAGCGTAGACAGCTTTTGTGGAAAACGTCCAGCTGTGCATCGGAGGACGACATGGATGCATCCTCGTTCAAAGGACTGGCATCTTATTGACTTCGTCATAACAAAGCGGAAGCACATGAGTGACTTCAAAATCACTCACTCTTTCCACACTTCTTGCTATCTTTCGGATCACGCCCTTCTCAGAAGTAAACTGTCGTTGCATGTGCGAAGGCACAGAGTTAAAAAATCAACAGTCCCCAAACGCATTGATGTGCGGCCTCTTAAATCCAGGGAAAAGAGAACTGAGCTCTCCAATAAGCTTGATGAAAACCTTGAGGGTGTTCATGTAACTGATGATGTTGAATCTTCTTGGAAAGCATTGCGAGAAGCAACTCAAGCTGTAGCAGTAGAAGTCCTTGGAATACCGAAAAGAAAACACCAGGATTGGTTTGACAAAAGTGACGATGAAGTTAAAGCACTGATTAACCAAATGCACTCATCTCACAAATGTTGGATTGAGGACAAAAACTCAACAGTGAAGCACACAGCCTACAAAAAGTGTAAAGGTGAGGCACAGCGAGCTCTCCGAGCTATGAAGGAACAATGGTGGTACAATAAGGCAATTGCACTGCAGGGAGCTGCTGACAGCAAGAACACGAAAGCCTTCTATGATGGTCTGAAAGAGGTATTTGGTCCTCAGAAAAGTGGTGCTTCCCCATTAAGCACAGCCGATGGAGAGGCATTGCTGACTGATAAATCAGATATTCTTAATCGTTGGAAGGAGCACTTTGAAACTGTCTTAAACACCTCATCTGTCATTTACGGCGATGTCGTGTCCTCTATTCCTCAGAATCCAGATATTCCAGAATTGTCATTGGAACCTGCTTATCAGGAGGTATGGGAATCCATCAAACAAATTGCTTCTGGCAAGTCGCCATCACCAAAGGATCCAATTCCGCCTGAAGTGTACAAGCATGGTGGGCATCTGCTGGTAAAAAAAGATCCATGATCTCTTTGTAAAAATATGGAAAGCAGGCCGAGTTCCACAAGACTACAAAGATGCCTGCATCAAACATCTATACAAAAATAAGGGAGTCAAGAATGTCTGTGACAACCATCGGGGGATATCTCTGCTTTCAATTGCAGGAAAGATTCTGGCTAGGCTCATTCTAAACCGAATCATAAATCGTCTCGTTGATAAGGTGTATCCAGAGTCACAGTGTGGGTTTCGGTCGGGTCGCGGCACTATTGACATGATATTTTCCTTACGTCAGGTGGCAGAAAAGGTCCGTGAGAAAAATCAGGAATTGTATATGATGCTTGTTGACCTGACGAAGGCCTTCGACACTGTGAATCGCGATGCTCTTTGGCAAGTTTTAAGAAGGCTTGGTGTTCCAGAAAACATGCTGAACGTGATCATTTCCTTTCACGAGGGGATGAAGGCCAGTGTTGTCTCAGATGGTATGATGTCTGATCCATTTGATGTTACGAATGGGACCAAACAGGGATGTGTAATGGCGCCAGTCCTCTTTGCGCTCTTCTTTTCACTAATGCTGAAACATGCATTTGATGATTTGGACACTGGTGTCAAGTTTCAATTTCGGTCATCCGGTGGCTTATTTAACCATCAACGGTTTAAGGCCAAGACTCTTCTTCGCACCGAAATTATTCGCGACTTGCTCTTCGCTGACGATGCCGCACTGATAGCCACGTCCTTTGAGGAAGCCCAGGTTCTTCTTGATCGATTTTCAGCTGCGTGCAAGGCTTTTGGCCTGACAATTAGCATAAGGAAGACTGAGGTAGTGCATCAGCCACACCCTACCCCAAAACAAGTTGAAGGCGTAAAGCAAAATCCACCAGAGTATAGATTTCCTGCGCGCAAGCTGAAAGTCGACGGTCATGATATCAATTATGTCAAGTCCTTTCCTTACCTTGGTAGCAAGGTGAACCAGGGCGGTTCTCTTGATGATGAAATTATCAACAGGATTGCTAAGGCCACTTCTGCCTTTGGAAATCTTCGCCATCGCTTGTGGAATGAAAGGGGTATTCGACTAGACACAAAAATCCTTGTCTACCGTGCTGTTGTTCTTTCCATTCTTCTTTATGGATCTGAGTCATGGACTCCATACAGAAATCACATTAATCAGCTGGACGTATATATATATATATATATATATATATATATATATATATATATATATACATATATATATACTGGCACGCTCTATCTCCTTCGTGTAGCGACGCAATCTGTCTTAAAATATAAGAAAAATAATAACTAAAATAGTTATGGAGAGGATGAAGCGGAGCCTAAAAACAAATATGTAAATATATACAAAGACACACAGACACAAAGAGACACTTTTAACAGAAAAAGGGCGATATATTCTAGTAATCTCCCCTGAACCTCACTGAAAAGGGTAAATGTGGTGTTATCCTAATAAAAACACGTTTCGGACGATTCTGCTCATTTGTATTTTATCTTATCTCACACATTCTGACAATCGTTGAAGGTTTGGCAAAGTGCGGGAGTCTAGTGTATGAATGAATTATAGCCCGGTTCGGTACTTGGAAGTTTAGCCAAACAGGAATTAGCTTGCTCGGTTTCTTACCAGAGAATACCGACGGATTCGTTGTTCTTCCGCTTTCCGGTCCTGTGTCATATATTGCTGTAGTGGGAAGTAAGTAACTATATGTTACCTGCACAGGAGCAAATACTGAGACATTCTGACACTAGGTCTGGTTTACTTAGCAACTCAAATCTTGGATCGGAATGAGATATGCCTCTTCCAAACCTTACCATTCCTTTCATGAGGGTGGGGTAATGCCGGTTTATTTCTAGCTACCCGAAACGCTCATAATGCAGAATGCCAACGAAGCTAGTTACAGCTATTTTTATAGCTTTTAAATTGTCCCTTTGGGAGAACCGTTCTGCCTCTCACGTGTTAAACTGGCTTCCTGTCTAATCTTGTTGCAATGGAGAAGGTGCAGAAAATATTTTGTGAAAGATAAAAAAAGGGTTGATGCAAATCCTTCGCATCTCTCACAGATGTGATGATGCTAGTTTCAGTCCTTTTCTATAAATACTATTATGGCATATATTATTCAGAATTATTTTGTTTCTTGCTTCTTTTGTCTCAGCTCATCCAACTCGTTGGTCTAGTGGTCTCCATCAAGTTGCTGTTTTCATACCTCACATTGTAGTACAGCTTCATATTCTAGTAGCTTTTTTTCCCAAAAATACCGCATGTTTTTTTGAATTCCCTTCCTATTGACTGTTTTTCTCCTACATATATCCTTGATTTTGTCAATTGGTATCTCCTATCTTTTCAATAATAATATTTCTTTCTTGTCAGTTCCTTGTATCAAGTGGCTTCACGTCTTGTCTGTCGCAATTCCCATGAAAAACAAAATATAGAAATTAGTGTTGGGGCAATTAATCGGAATCAGAATCGGGAATCAGAAAAATTTGAGCTTTTTTGGAGTATCGGCATCAGTATCAGAATCGGAAAAATTTGAACCTATTTTCCGATGCCAAAACCGATTCCTTACATTATCGTTTTTATTTGATTTTGGTTTAAGAAAACATCTTCCACTGCTAATAGTAATAAGAAAATAATGAATATTTATTGATTTAAACTTTCAGTAAGACTAAATTCTCTAGATCACCTCCTAAGAAGTGTGTTTTTACGTTTGAAAAAATATATGCACATTTAAAATGTGTTTTACAGTCATCAAATGTGTTTTTAAAGTAAAAATAACACCTTTATGCTTAAATATTTAGAGATTTATAAAGAATCGGAATCGGTAATTGTATCGGATTCGGGAATTTAGTACGGAATCGGTAATTGTACTGGAATCGGGAAAAATATTGGAATCGTTCCATCAACTAATAAAAATAGAGATAAGTAAATTAAAGACAAAACAAAAGAAGAAAATCAAATGGGGTTTCGAAAAATGTTATGCGATTTCAGTAGACGTTATACGTGCGTGATTTAACATGTCTTTATATTCAATTGGAGTTGTAACAGCAATAACAATTTACGAATCTTTTGATTAATAAAAACAAAACCTTAAATTTCACATCAAGAATTGATTTAATTAAATTGCGCTGATTGAAGCATTGATCGATGCCTGAAATTTGCATGAATTCACAGGTAGCTTGAATTGGAACAAATACCCTGAAGGCGTTGCCTAGACTGCTGCAAAGAAGATGGGATCCCTCTATAGTGCAAACAAATTATTCACACAAGAGAGCATCCTATATTTTATAAAGCCATAATTTGTCCATGCATGGAATATTGCTGCCACATCTTGGCTGGAGTATCTGCCACAAGGCTTTCAATGTTAAACAGAGTTCAAAAAGAACCTCAAATCTAATGGGTTGTGCATTATCGACCAAACTTCAATCCCGAACCCATTGCCGCAATGTTGCATCCCTGTGCCAATTTTACAAATAATTTAATGGAATGTGCTTTTATAAACTCACTGGTGCCTCTTCAATGTATATACTTCCGACTAACCCGCCGAGTAGCAAAACCCCATCACTTCACTCTTGGAGTCTCTAGACGCAAGAAAGCGTTCTAGAATAGTTTCTCCCCTCAGACTGTTGGACTTTGAATTTCCTTTCCTGTTTACTGCTCCCCTGAGTGTATCAACCTGTAGAAGTTTATATGCAATGTGAACAAACATCTCACTAATCAAATCCCCTCAGTCACCTGCTACATATTAGCCTAAATAGTAGCCGTTTACGTCCAAGTGACATTATGCTTGGGTTGAAAATAAGTAAAAAAAAAAAAATAACAGTAATTCTATAACTTCATTTTAAAATAGTTCATTGGTTGTATAGTGATGATTACTTGAAATTTGGATTTCACTAGATGGAAGATACACTAATATCTTCTCCACTCTGTGAAAGCCAAAATTGTTTAAGAAAGCAAGTTCTTTACTCACGTTCATCCCTAACAAGGCATATCGCCACTTGGACGTAAGGGGCTACTATTTGGGACCATACCTAGGAAAGATTAACAAGATGTTGGTTTACGTTACATTTGAACTTCGGCATATCAGTACAGTTAAGGAAGCAGGTAGCAGGAAGGGAATTCTAAATCTAGCTGTTCGAGAGAAGAAACTGTTAGAGTAGAAAACTTTCTGGCATTTAGGGACCTCAACAGTGAAGGGGTGAAATTTTGATGCTAAGCGGGTTTGTTGGGGATATGTATGTCGAGGGGGCACAGAGCACATTCCATTGCAATATTTGTAAAACCAGCACAGAGATGCAACATTGTGGCGATGGGACAGGGGTTGGAGCCTAGTTGACAAAGTGGGATCTGTTAGATTGAAAACTCTTTTTCGGGCCCTATCCAAGAGGGAGAGGCTAGTGGTAGATGCACCAGCCCAGATGTGCCAACAATACTCCTTGGTGACCTTGTAGAGGCACAGGATACGCTCAGGTGTGATTAGTCTTCTACTCGATAGAGGGAACCTTACTTCTTTGCAGGAGCTTTCGCAATATCTGCAAATGTTAAGCCGAGGAGTTTAAAGGAAGAATTCTCAGGTAGGGTGTTAATTGTCATAGGTATATGGGGTTGGAGAGGCGTCTTGCGGTTGTTAAAAGAGAGCAACTTCGTCTTACTAGCATTAAATGTTACCATTCATTTGCGACCCGATAACACTACGGTCTGGATATCATTTTTTAACGATTCTCTCATTGTCTTAGATTTATGTACATCCGTTCTTTCCTCACGCATTTTATAGAGCGTTGTACCATCAGCAATATATACCCATCTCGGAGACACTTTTACCAAGGAGGTCGTTTATGAATACCAGGAATAATAGTGGTCCAAGCATCGACCCCTGAGGTACTCTCTCATTAATGTTATGCTGCTTGGATGTACGTCCATCAATGACAACCTGGATGGTCCCATTGTCTAAGAAGGATCTAATTATATTTAGTATACGTCCAGTTATACTGTAGCATTTAATTTTAATTAGCAGCCTTCCTGCTAGACTTTTGTCAATGGCCTTTGATATACCAAGAGCTACGGCCGTGGCTTCGCCCGCCTTATCCAGTACATAGTATATGTGCTCAATTGCTTTAAGCTAGATGTAAAGACAACCTTATTACTTAAACTAACCTTGTCCTCAAACGAAACTATTATTTTATGACAAAAAAGGCTTTATGAGTTGAAAATATTGATTTTTATGATATGAATGCTGTAAGAATTAAAAGAGCTCAATAATGTGCCACCATGTATAATGTTTGTTAACCAGTGACATAAACCAATGTTGATAGTCGAGTATTAAAAAAAATAAAATAAATGACAGTCTGAAAAAATAAAATAGCACGGGATTCGAAAAAAATACAAAAAGGAAATATAGCGAAAAAAATGTTTGCGAAAACGTAAAACAAATAAAGAAAAGATTCCAAAAACAAATACAGGGTGACCCCCAAAAAATAGAGGACATTCAATTGTTTTTCGGAGCATTTTACAGTCAATGGAGAAAAAAAGCCAAAGACCCTAGTGTTTTGATGTGATGTTTTGAATATAATAAATTAGTTATGACCAAAGTTTCATTTCATTCAGACAAAACACTAAGAAACGGGGCCTAATTAGAGTTGGGACCCGTTTATTTTGTGTCACCCTGTAGAGGGTGGGAAAAGACAGAATAAGGAAAACTTGATCCAAAAAAGAAGTTTTTATTATTTAAGTAAAAATGTTAAACATGTCAAATTACTTAGAAAGTCATAGATGAATATTAAAAACAAAGAAAAAGAGATGACAATTAAAAAAGAGAGGGGGGGCAATAAGATTTCGCCCAATAATGCTGAAGGACAACCAAAAACAAAAAAAAACTCATGTCAAGTAATACTAATTGTGTTTTACTAAACTAGGAAACGAAAAAAATACAAAATGGCTCATGACTCATTCTGGATATATCGTGCCGCTATAGTTAAAAAAGAAAGATTATAAATTCGAATCGACATCCACTTCAAGGAAATTTTTTAAAAATGAGCTGTTTTATATCAGTTATGTTTGAATTTAATTGTGTTTAATTATGTAGAAATTTTAATTAATCCAATTTGTTTTTAAGCCAACAGATGTTGGAAAAAAGAAAAATAATTCAGATTTTTTTTTTTTTTTTTTTTGCAAACGTTTGTCGGCTACTATCCTATGCAAACATATTTATTACGAGAGTATGCTAATTTTAATATACAAGAGGTTTTTTTCTTTCACGCGGTACCTTCAATAAGTTTTCAAACGTTTTTTTTTTTTTTGTAAAGGCATTTAAAATTGTCGTAGACTCTTGAAAATTCAGTATGTTCTTGCTATATCTCTTATAAGATGACTGTCCTTTCTGTTGTAATTTAATGTTCATGTTGTAATTTCATGTTCATGTTGTAATTTCATGTTCATGTTGTAATTTCATGTTCATGTTGTAATTTCATGTTTATAACAGGAATTGGAATACATCATAAAACATGATAGTCACAGATGGTTAATTTCAAAAATGCAATCTGGGCAAAATCTTATCCTCTCCATCTCTCTTTTAATTGTTACCTGGACTTGACGACTCTTTTTTAGAAGAATAATATGCAATAAAATTCTGTTTTCAACTTTGAAACAAATGCCATAGAAATGTATGGAATCGACCATCAGTATTTAAGTGGCACAAGAAATTCAAGGGACGCTGGGAGTCTGTGAGGGATACTGAACAGTGTCAGACGAGTAAGGAAGTCAGAACACCAGAGTTGATTGGCCAAATAAAGAATTTCAGTAATAAGCACCGCCGTGTGTCTATAGAGACAATAATGCACAGTATGATGTCATATGGGACAATGTGTGCACAGTCTGGTGTCACCGTCTGATGTCGGGGTAACTGTGCACACAATTATTCATAAGGAACTGAAGATGCGGAAGATTTGCGTGAAGTTTGTCCCAAGGGTGCTCAGAAAACATTATCATGGTCAAGATGGGCATAAAGATAGTTCTCCACCTTCCCTATAGTCCAGACCCTGTGCCCTGAGACTTTTGGTTATTCCCTTAGCCCAAGGAAAACTTTAGAGGTTGTCGTTATGAGATAATTGAGGAGATGGAAAAGGTTGTGACGATAGTCATTGAGACGCTCACACATAGGGTTTTCCAGAAGTTGCTAGAATGGTACAATAAGTGCATTGCAGTCGGAGGAGATTACTTCGGACGGAAATAGAGTTTCCTGTATATACTAATAAAAAAAGTTCACCTAAAAAGAAGCCTGGAAACTTATTGAAGGCATCTCGTCTGTCAATTTTAGTATGAGGAAGAGAAAGTGAAAAGGGCATACTTTCAATTGGTAGGGGAATTGATAAGAAGAAGCTGAAGATGTAAAAACAGGTGGAGCGGGAAGGAGATAAAAAATAAAAGAGGACGAGAGAAAGAAGATTAAGAGGAGAAAAGGATGGCACGCATGTCTATAAACATTTTTACTGAAACTACGTCATTATATCGTTAATAAAAAAAAAACAAAAACAAATAAATATATCCCTTCTTTGAAATCTTTGTAAAATGCAATGGCATCTCATCAACATTTTTTTTTCAAAATCTGTTTAATATATATCATCATCATCTTTTTAATATTTATCGTTCACATTTATTTCATCGAAGGGGGATAAACATTATTAAATTCATGTACGATCAGCAAATAATGCCTATTTCGATTCATCAATTTAATTCAACTGGGTAACTGTTTTATTTTGTTGTTTTACTAAGCACTAATGAGTAACCACTTATTAAGGCCCAAAAGCTATTCGAGTATAAAAGTTAGTAAGTTTGTCTTGTGAACTGTAATACACTACACTATGTTACATTTTAGGGGCCCTACGTCAATAGCGATTAAGTTAGTTTCGATTTTGACAAAGGTCACACTCGAGATTAATAATTTGTATCATATGGATTATTTGGACCTGTTCTTATACTTAGCGTTCGCAAGTACGCGTGGCGTAATGGATAAAGTCCTATGTAAAACTCGGTTCTAAGTGAAACTCTTCTGGAGATTGCAGTTCAATCTTCAGTGTAAGCGATGACAAGAAACAATTGCGAATTACTTAAGAATTGCACCCAGTCATAGTGGATGGAAGGAGAGGATAGTAATCTTATCGATTAAATAAACGATTCAGTTCGAAATTCGAAGTTCAACACAATACATCTGAAGAAGGTCGGAGGTTACATCGGCTTAAACGTTGTGCAAGTAACACTCAGAATAAAAACATTTGTCAGAATTATACAAACAATACAAAGTAGCCGAAGTGAATTATAATGACGGTTCAACTTTTCAACACAAAGGTTTCCCTGAGCTGCACAAATTTTAACTGACCGTTTGCTTTTAATCCGGGTTTTATTTTAAGCCAGTTGGTCTCTACACATAAAATGGATTGCTCACGCAGGCAAATTAATCCTAACTATAAAAATCTTGAATTCTAACATGAGTTCATTTTTCTCTGGAAAAAAGTTGTCTTATATGCAAAGCATTTGATATGCTTCAAATCTGGAAGGTGTTCATTTTCGTCCATATTGTAATATAAAAACTAAAAAGCGCATCGAAGCACAAAAACTAGGAACTCGAGACTTCTGGAAAATCTACAACAGTGTAGTAAATAATGGGCAATCAACAATTCCCCCACTAACCAACAATCACGAGGTTGTCTCCTCAGCAACTGACAAGGCTAACATGCTTGCCAGTCGGTTTGCCTCAAACTCCACACTGGACCCTTCCAACCACCCCCTACCTGACTTTCCTATGCGGACAGACGCCACACTAGACGATCTGAAAACCACCCCTGCTCAGGTGCATGCTATCATAAAAAACCTTGACACCTCAAAAGCATGTGGACCCGATCTTATCCCAGCTGTGCTATTAAAAAAGTGCTCAGCCAAAGTAGCTCCAGTTCTCTCCAAACTCTACAACAAATGCCTTAATGAAGCTTGCTTTCCGGGCTATTGGAAAACTGCTTCTGTTATACCAGTATTCAAGAATTCTGGCGAAAGGACAGACCCATCAAATTATCGCCCCATTAGCCTCCTCCCACTTTTTGCCAAAATATTTGAGACCATAAATGACCATGCTCTAGTCCATCATCTTACAGATGCTAAACTACTGACTAACAAACAATATGGATTTAGACAAGCACGTTCCACAGCAGACATCCTAACTGTGATCTCTGAACGCATATACCATTCACTGGACAAAGCGGGGGAGGGCAGAGCGGTAGCTCTAGATATATCTAAGTCTTTTGACAGGGTATGGCATGAGGGTCTCCTCAGTAAAATCAGATCATACGGTATCACTGGTAGAATACTTAACATAATTAAATCCTTCTTAGATAAGAGAAAAATCCAGGTTGTCCTCGACGGTCATACATCTAAACAATATGATATAAATGTGGGGGTGCCCCAGGGTTCTATCCTTGGACCTCTATTGTTCCTGATATTCATAAATGACCTCCCCGACAACATTGCCTCTGAGATGGGTATATATGCTGATGACACTACACTCTATGGCAGGCACAACAGGAAGACGAATGAACACATTTCTAAAGAAATGGCAGAAACACTAGAGGAAGACCTTCAATCTGTAGTGGAATGGGGACAAAAGTGGTTGGTCGCGTTCAATGCTGCCAAGACTAAACTAGTTTCATTCAATAATTACAAGAAACCCTCTCTACCACCGATAGCAATGGCCAACGACTCTTTATCTGACAGTCCATCTTTCAAACTCCTTGGCCAAACGTTCACAGGAAGCATGAGTTGGAACAATTACATTGAAGGCATTGCCAGGGCCGCTGCAAGAAAGGTGGGCTCTCTCTACCGTGCTAGAAAACTACTAACACCCGAAAGTATCCTGTACCTCTATAAGGCCACCATTCGCCCATGTATGGAGTATTGCTGCCACATCTGGGCTGGTGCATCTGCTACTAGTCTCTCGCTCCTTGACAAGGTTCAAAAGAGAGTCGCAAACCTGATAGGCCCTGAACTGGCATCTAAGCTTCAGCCTCTGTCCCATCGACGAAATGTTGCATCCCTCTGCCTTTTCTACAAGTATTTTAGTGGTGAATGCTCTGACGAACTGCAATCACTTGTGCCCCCACGACGTGAGCACCCTCGACAAACCCAACAGGCTGCTAAATCCCACCTCCACACTGTAGAGATCCCTAGATGTAAAAGATCTTTTTACTCCAGTAGTTTCTTCCCCAGAACCGCTAGACTCTGGAATTCCATTCCAGGTCCCTGCTTCCCCAACAGTACTGACGTGCAGAAGTTCAAGTGTAACGTGAACCGACACCTTGCTGCCCAAATCCCTACATAGTACCCCAGTAGTTGTTGCCCCTGATAGTAGCCCCCTACACCAAAGTGGCAATTTGCCTTGTTTGGGGTGAAAATGTAATTAAAAAAATATATATATATATAATATGGATCGTATATTACTCTCAAAAGAGTGAAACAACGCAAAACAAAATAGTATTTCTTGTATTTTTTTGTTGTTTTTTTTTAATATTTTTTTCCTTTGAAGATTGTAACGCTAGGTATGGGGCAGCCAAACCAGCTGTCAACATTGCCTTGTTTTTTTATTGAAACCAACCGAGAGCTCTTTTTAGTATCCTCGTTGTTCCCTTAAGTGCAATTGTCTGGATCTCTTTTGCACTTGGTTTACCAGGAATATTAGTTAAGTAGGACTTCAGGTTCTTCTTCATAAGACCTGTGGCACCTATAATAACTGATATGATTGATATCTCCCTAAGATTCCAGTTTCTTTTCATATCATACATGAGACCTTGATATTTGGTCTGTTTCTCCGTTTCAGCTCTTTTCAGACCTCCATGATTAGGAACACTCACTGCAACCAAGGTTGCAACTCTTTCTGACTTATTCCATATAACTATGTCAGGTTTGACATCGGCATTTTCAGGGTAGGTGGCTGTAGGGATTACATGGTCAATCCAAATGTGTACAATCATGTATCATTTAACAAAAATGATTATTTACGTAGAAAATAGATACACTGTATAACTGTTAATGTGACGAATGATTTAGGGTGATCAGAGCGCTAATGCATACTTGAACAGTGTACTGAGAAAATCTATGATCATATTTCACAAGTATTGGACAAAGAATCCAACCAGAGAATCGGATCAATTACTTTACAGGTGTGTTTTCAACTAACATTTTGCAGGTAAACTTCTTTTTCGTTTGTCAATGAGGGGAGCACAGGTTCTTTTCTCCTGACCTTTCTATCTCTATTGTTTTGTCTAGTAGAAACACTGTAAGCAGAAATTGCAGGTGTGACTCGAGGAGACCGAGAGACTTTATGAATGGTTAGAGCACATACAGAAAAGGAGGTTATATACTGGCTGGATGATTAACAAATGGTCATGTTAGCATATAAACGCGCGAGAGGACCCGCCTCCAAGATAATTAGAGAGCTCTGCAAGGTTGATTTTGAAAGAGCTTTGAAAGCAGCTAAGAAGAAATTACTTCAATAAGGATAACGAGGTTACGGGATACTGGAAAAGAAGTTTTGAAGAGCTGGAAGAGTGAATTCCCGGTCAAAATTCTCTAATGAGTGGTTCCGTCCAAGCCATTTGAATCAACACATATGTAAATGGACTGTACGAAAAATAAAGCCACGTAGATAAGTATTAAAGGGTCTAATGGATACTTATCGCGGCCCATGACTTCTCTGTGGACAATGAGATGCTCTGTGAGTGAACCAAAGAACACAAGGCGGTATCAAAGTTTCATAAAAAAACTAAAATAAACTAGAAATAAAAGACTTCGGTTGCAAATTAGGATCTCGGAGAAACAGGTAATGTCTTAAGCGTGAACGATGTTCCCCAGACTACTATAGGTCCATCCAAATGAAACATAAACCAGTGTGTTAACGTGCTGAGTTGAAAAGCGCAAGACAATAATAAGTAATTGGAAAAGTACAACCTCGATTTTGCAAGGCCAAATTGCAGTCGCGATGGTGAGATTAAATACGAGAATATGTAGTATGGCTGGCAGGGACTAATTAAATCGGATCAGGGATGAAAACTGAGTAGAAATCTTAAGCTTCAGAACAAAGATTCTGAAAACAACTTACGGGCTATATGAAAAATAAATTACGAAAATGCGTAGCCACATGTTGGACATATGTAAATAGTAACATGGGAATAATGCTCAACAACCGGTAGCATCACGGAAAAGTTCAGTAGCAGCTAAAAGCTATCGGTACACATGAGAATAGAAAGAGAGAGATGGAGAATAGGAGGAAAAGAAGAATAGTTGGAACAAATAAGGATGAAAAAGAGTAATTCGCACGTTTTGATATATTGGAAATATGTGTGTGTGTGTGTGTGTGTGTGTGTGTGTGTGTGTGTGTGAGAGAGAGAGAGAGTGATAGAGAAGGGAGAATGAATGAGAGAGATAGAGGTTCATGAATTGACAGTAAGAGAAACATAATATGAAATAGATAACATAAACTATCAAATAAATCTGTTCAAAATGGCGTCAAATATTTTTGAGTGCTTCAGGATTGAACAGAGACTTGTAATTGGTGACTGGGAATTTGAAAACCTGTGAAATTCTTAAAAGATTGTATCACGTTTTAGACCAGGCATGTTTACGCTCGTGAACACGCCTACAATAGTGGGCTCAGTTAATGCGCTCAATTTGTCTTATTTCTCCGATATAAAACTGAAATAGATTGCATGCAAATGACTGAAAACTCTTCTAAATAGTTTTATGTTAAAGAAACACAAAAGTTTTTTGATTGGAAAACATATGTTTTAAAGAAAATATTGTTTGGCAACTAAGTTCTTGCCTTGTTTTGTTTAACATATTGTGTGTGGAAAGTTTATTTTTTTATATTTTATTTATTTTGATTTTAGTTCAAAATATTTTAATTTATTTATTTCCAGATCATCAAAATGGAATGTCAAGTTGAAAAAGTTGTGAACACAAGTGTAGAAGAGCTTCTTTCTCAGAAGGGCACGACTATGGAACTCTCTTCCGTTTGCCTGTTTCCCACCTGACTATAATTTGGATGTCTTCAAGTCCAACATAAACAAATTCCTGACACACCGCCCCCTTAAGTAAGACACTCTATCAAATCTCAAGTACTAATGATTACTACAATACTATCTCATTGATTACTGTACACGCAATAACCCTTATCCCTGAGTGGCCTCCGGGCCTTGATAAGTGGTGACCTCCATGTAAAAAAAAATCATCATTGATTAAATAATTGTGTGTTTTATTTTATTTTAAAAAATATAGATTTTAAAGATAACAAGAACTTAGTTAAAAACTTAATAGATTATATTGAAAAATTAGTGCAATTGTTTTTTCGGGTAAATTTATAACACAATTCACTTTCGTATTATTTAGACTCTTCGGACTACTATCCTCATCTTGGGTGTTACTTTCACAACGATTCCGTCGATATAACCTCTGCCATTCTTCCGGTGTATTCTGCTTGTGTCAGTAAGGACCCGAAGCCTAATATATAGAGTACTTGGTAAAAACTCAAATTTAAAATTACGCCTCTACGGGTTGGAGGTTCAGTCTTCAGTGTGAGTGCTATGCAAGATACAATTTCGAATTAATTATAACTAGAGCTATGACAACAGCATATTATTTTCATTGTTTGATTCTCGAGTATATATCCGACACAGTTAGACACAGTTAATCAACTGAGAATCACATTACTCTATATAAAAGCATATAAGATATCAACGGATACAAACTCGAGGGTCAAAGCAATGAAAATAATATGCTGTTGTTCTAGCCCTACTCATGACTTCTCAGTGATAGCTGGTGGAACGGGAGCCTGCTACCTCGTGGACGAAATAAAGGGTTCCATCGAAATTATGTGCAGATTACCGAGTTCAACAGAAAAAATTCCAAGTTAAACAGAAAGATTACCGAGTTCACCTTGACACATCTGAAGAAGGTCAGAGGTTACACGGATTAAAATGTTTTGAAAATAGCTCTTAAGATGCGAACAGTAGTCCAAACAATCCAAACAATCCGCATAATCAATCCTCATCTAAAAAAATTCAGAAAAAGAGTAACAATTCGCCTTATTTATTGAATGGATTTCTTATGTACTTATTCTAATTGTTGTTGTAACGAACTTATCAGCAAAACGATCTGGCGAACATCGCGAGGGGGGGCGTTTATTAAAATACTGAAAATCGTTTGAAGAAGTCACGTAGCATCGCAATTACGACGATGGCTCCACATCTGTGGTAAAAGGGCGGTATTTTCAAAGAACATACGAATGGGTTGCAGAATCGGAAATGTTTGCTCAGTTCCTATTAACCACTAAGCGGAATAGTTATTTACATTATTAAAATGTTTGTCACGCAAACGATAATAACACACCATTTCTCTTCCATCGACATTCGTGGTTGTCTAGCTTAGTATAGTCTTTGTGGGGTTTTTTTTTCTCAGTAAAACTGAGTAATGTGCTCACGTTGGCTTTTTTCTATTTTTATCATACATAAACTGAATGCCATGAATCGGTCTCTAAAGACACAATAAAAAAAGCAACATAACATTTCACATATCTAAATCTATATATTTGTATTTGTATTTTGCTCGGGTTTCACACTCTCTTCTAATTATACTAATTTAGAACAAATGTGATCAAAACATATAATGAAAAGAATAAATTACCACTTTAGGCTTGAAAGCGTATTTTCCTCCACAATTGGCAAAACCAGTCGAATTTTCCCCCTTACATGTAAAACTTTTTTCTTTCTTTTTACAGTAGACGCTTTCTGCCTCTATGCATAACCCTGGGCGACCTAGTTTCGAAGGCAAAAATACCTATCTTCCAAAAGATATTGTACACCTGGAGCGTTTTCAACATTTAACAAGTTGGGTGGTTACAAGATTAATCAGGTTTGTATATAAGAAAAACGGCTTTAAATACTTAATCCGTCATAATTTTAGCTAAGAAGGGTTCAAGAATAACTAATTATGGCATGCATCATCATCAAAGGAAATGTAACTACATTTAGAAATTGTACCGTAAGATATTAGCAGTTGTATTATCGCCGCCTTTTGTTTCAATACAAGAAAATCATCATTTTCCGCCCGTGTTTCTGCTTCCTAGATGGGGTCGTGGTGTTGCGTATCATATTTATGTTTTAAAGTCGCCTTTAGACAAACATTTAAACGGTATATAGATGAAATATCTTTTAACTGCTTTTTACGTGGTTTGCTGCAATTTGTTAATTTTTTGGCCATTAACATTGATTGATTGAATTCTAATAATATTAGTTTTCAATCGTATGTTTGCCTTTTATCTATTAGGATAATTAAATAGTCATTCTTTTTATTTTAATGCTATTGAAACCAGCTTTCAAAATGTAATTTTATCAATTAAAAACTTGTTGTAGGGTCCAGCCTATGTCCAATACATGAATTCTCCCGAATGATATAAATTTACCGAGAGGTACCACTTTCGTGTGTATGATGTATCTTGTAGTACGTAAGTATAAATCTCGAGCATCGACACCTAGTCAAACAGAAACTGGATCATTTCAGCACCTTTTAACTGTCGGACTGATGCAAATGTTCTAGTTAGATTTAGGAGGTTCACCTTCTCGGGTTTTATCTCCCAACTTTTGAATGGAGTTAGTTTATCGCTTGTTATCTGAGGCGCCACAACCAGGGGATGGTAACGGGGCTATTCATACTTATTTTTGCAGAGTCAGAGTGCTCCTAATTTAGAGGTGCTGTCCCATTCATCCCACCTACTGACCTTGTATCACATTCCTATAAAAAAAAGAAATATACGAATCATATTCTCATGAAATTGGTATATTGTTTACGTATACATGGTCAAAGATCAGACCATAAAGATGAGCGTAAAAACACACACAAAAAAGCAAACAAATTGCTGAGGTGAGGTACTATTCTGCTGAATTACAATATCAAATTAGCGTACTTTTCTTCTCAGACGAACTTTCAAGGTTGGTCCAGCGACAGAGTGAACCCCTTGAGGACTCCGTAGTTGCTTTCGTACGTACGGATAGTAACATTAACACCATGATCTGCAATAACATCAGATACCTTCCAATCACACTACATGAAATCAAACGTGAAGCAGAAAAAAGATAAATGTGTTAGTGCTTCAAGACAGAAAATCACAATTAAATGATTACAAACACATGAACACTTTTATTCTATATGCGATGACCTGCTACTATACAGCAAAAGGGCGTTCATACCAAAAGCATTACAAAAGAGGATAATGAAAGAGTTTCGTATGGCTCACCAAGGAATATACAGAATAAATGGTCTCATGTGTAGGTACGTATACTAGCCTATGATAGTTAAAGAAATCAAAATATTGTCGATTCATGCAAGTGTTGTGCTTTGACGGCAAAGGAACACCAAATCACATTTAACCATGGCCCAAAACAGAACACCCCTAGTTTAGAATTTATACAGATTTCCCAGGATTTCTGGATGATTGGTATTACCTAAGTGTGGTGGACAGCTACAAAAAATTGTCAGAAGTGACCAGATGTAAGAGACCCACTACAGTGGTAGTTATTAATTACTTCCATATATTTTTGTTCAGTTTGAAATTGTCGGCTGCTTCATTGCAGGGTTTAATTTATGTCCTTGAACATCAAGGAGTTCTGTTAGATATTCTACATGAATCATGGCATGACTTCCCAGTACAACCTGCGATCAAATGGGCAGGCGGAACGCCTCGTCGACACTTTAGAACGATCTCTTAGAAAAGCATTCGCCAGTATTCTCACCGAGGTCTATGCTCCAAAGGTAAGACCCTTATTTGAAAAACCTTTGCCAAAGCAAACAAAATTGAGAAGGACTTCTATTGTGCCTTAGAAATACTCTTACCCAAAAGGATTTTTTTCTAGAAAACCTACAAAAATTACCCGTCTTTCTGGGAATTGGGCACAATAGACAAAAGAATCGGAAATATGGTATACAACATTAAAAGACCTAAAAATATAAAAAGATAGCTTAATTAAATGAGAAAGCGTTTGTTGGATAATCCAAACTATACGCATCACGTAGAAGAGGACATTGGGACGATATATGGCACTTTCGACATCAAACCACCCCAAGTAGCTCCAGAACGCTGCCGATCGGGAAGAAAAGAAAGCTCACGTATCCTTTAACTATCAATTTATGAAAGAAACGATACTAGTACCCCTTGCGGATGAAAGGCTTGGGAAAAGGGTGTTACCCATTCGCACACAATTGATCATTCTAATCATTATATCAACCCTGAGAGTTAATACACTCGTGAAGAAATATCGCAACCTAATGGGAGTACAAACTAATCCAATTCTGTAAATAACAATAATTTTTCTTTGTGTTCGCTTTCTTGTACAATGTATTCTTTTCCGCCTAAACCTCTTGTTTGAGTCTTTCCTGCAGCCACAACGGTTATGAATGGGCCCAGCAAGAGAACCAGAGAAAAGGTTTCATGGTTTCTAGACAATATAAATAATATCTAAAGTTTTTATCTTTTGGACACATCACAACTACCCGGAATTTATATCTTTTACGGTCATGGGGTAAACTGATCTACTCATTTTACGAATAATTAACCTAGAGACTATAAATATAGTTTCATTGAAAACGGTCATGTAACGATTCGTGGCAGTTATGGCCCTCAAGACATGACGGATACTTCTGTAACATACTTCTGATAATACCATTTTATTAACTATACCGCTATGTTTGTCTTGATTATTATCATACTGCAAGGCTACAACAGTAAAACAAACGATTTCCATATGTTTCAACTATGTATACTAACTCATATTGAATTATTTTCCTGATAAGACATCCTTTAAATGTAATGAAAGTCGATATGGTTTTAAGTCATATTCATTTTAAATGGGATAAAATGGATATTCAATACCCGATGCATAAATAGTTTAACACATGTACGAAATACTTTATGCACACACATGTTATAACAATGTCTGAATATTTTATTAAAGATACAACATATATAAGCAATAAAAAGAAACATTAATTAACAGTACATTTAACCTAAAAACATGAATATATGTGGATGTTTTATAAATATTATTTACACATTTAGAGTTATCTCCCCATTTGTAACAATATCCGTGATGCGTCGGAAAGGACCAATGGCAGGTCCCTTGGCAAACTTAGCTTAGCTTTAAAAAAATGCGTTGGTTTGGATAATCTGCCATTTTGTTTTTTGTTTGTTTGTTTTGTTTTTTTTTTCGCAGAGAATAAAAGAAGGTCAACATCACTTCTGATTGCTCTAACGGGCGTTTAACATGAGTAAAAAAAAATTTAATTGTGAGATAGAAGAAAAACAACTGCAAATCCAAGACACAGTCCTGTCACCTAATATTTCCTCACATAATATAAAAAGAATCTAAAAAAAACTGTTGGACGAAAATATCCCAAAATGCCACAGAAACGTATGGAATGCTTCAGACTGCTTTGGGCCACCTTGCATGAATCGAACATCAGTTTTGAGCGGTATAAGAAGTTCAAAGAAGGCAGAGAGTCTGTGAGAGATGATTGGCCAAATAAAGAATTTCATGGATAAGGACCGCCGTGTGTCTATAGAGACAATAAATGCACAATTTGATGTCACTGTGGGAATTATACATACAATTATTCACGAGAAATTGAAGATGCAGAAGATTTGCCCAAAGTTTGCCCCTAGGGTGGTGAGAGAAAATCAGAAATAAAGACGTTGTTATAACCAAGATGAGTATCAAGACAATTCCTCATCCTTCCTATAATCCAGACCTTGCTCCATGTGACTTTTAGTTATTCCCTAAGCTCAAGGAAAACCTTAGAAGCTGTCGTTATGAGACAATTAAGGAGATGAAAGAGGCTGTGACGAGAGTCATTGACATGTTCACACACGATGGGGCCTTCCAGAAGTTGTTAGGACGATACAACAAGTGCATTGCAGCCGGAGGGGATTACTTCTAAGGAGACTAGTTCCACGTGTGAACTATCAATAAAAGTACCCATACCATAAAAGTCTGGAAACTTATTGAACGTATCTCGTAACACATCCAAATAAGTACAGGATTGTTATATAGCCAAATGCTTGATTTTTTTTCGTACATACCCAGCTTGTCAGTAACAGTTTTCTTGGATGTTTTATTTACTGAATTTATCTCGCTTGAAGTTGTTTGGTTCAATCTCGTTATATGAGTTGCATTTCGCATTTGAAGGTTTTCTAACTTATTTTAGCTTTTTTTTCTATCACTGTTTTTAATTGTGTGGTATCGATATTGTTTTTAATGTCAATTCTTTGTAGTATATTATTCGTTTTTGGTTGTTCTTATTGCTTATATTGTATCATTCTTGCAGATTCATTGTTACTCCACGTCTTAGGAAGCTTTGTGCGTTTTCCATTATTTTCCTCACAGCTTAGCTGCCATAATTTGATCCTCTGTTGCGGAAAACTAGGCTCACGCCAGATTACTCGCTGTGAGCTTTAATCCTGCTTTGCTTTCTTGAATTCCCAAATGCGTAAAAATATTAGTTTTCACTGTCTGTTGTTCAATTACGTTTATATTCATTTCTTGCACGATGAAGTTTCAACGAATTTAAATTCAACAAAAATTATGTTATTCGTTCAAGCATGTTAAGTATTGTGTAATATGAATAAAAGACATGAGAAACAGAAAATTTGAAAATAAAAATTTAATCAAGATAAATAACTTTAGTTTAAAATAGAACTTTACCTACTGATGACACTAGTATACGAGAGCGTTCTTAAAGTAATGCCTCCTATTTTTTATTTCGGCGAATGGATCAGAGGGAATTGCAAATTGCATTGTTTTTTTTTTTTTACTAAACTTATGTATTAATGACCTGGAAGTTTCGTATTTCTGTTGCGGATATTGATGGCCTGAGACTCTAAAAAGTAACCCCCTGTCATGCAGAGATGCGTTATTGAATTCCTGGCAAGAATGCATTGAAAATGATTGTAACTATGTAGAAAAATAAATTCCGGGGCACAAAAGGGTTACTCGTTATAATGGTACAACTCCCGTCTTGGTAGATCTTAAATTTTTTCAGTTAAAAACAGGAGGCTTTACTCTCAGGACGTCCATGCACGTTCATCGTTAATCGTTGGCAAATCTGCATTGAGAATGGTGGTGACTATGTTGAAAAATAAATTCTTAGGCACAAAACGTCGTTCCTTTTAATTGTACACTTCCGTCTTCGTAGTTCTTTAACGCTTTTGGTTCAAAATAGGTTTTAGTGTTGGAACTATTATCGTATGATAAAGCGCATCCGGACCCCCATGCACACCTATCGTTCATCGCTAGCAAATGTGCATTGAAAATAGTGGTGACTATGTGGAAAAATAAATTCTGGAGCAAACAGGTGGCTCGTTTTAATGGTACCACTCCCATCTTCGTAGCTCTTCATTTTTTTTTAGTTAAGAAAATTGGAGGTTTTACTTTTGGAAAAAAATCCTCGTATGCTATATTTACAGAAATTACGATAGAATAATTTCTAAATGCAGCGTCTGATTTTTCATATAAGATATACTGAATCTTAACATTGTATATTGCTTGGCGGTAATATGCTTTTTAACTTAAGTATAAATATAGTTCACCAAACGCAGAAGATTAATAGGAATGGTAGATATTGTTTGCCAACAGGAACACTTGTCGCCCGATATGTAGATACATTTCAGATTGGTTTGCTTGTGAAATTGGCGAAATTAAAGTGAGTTCTTGGTTGCAATAGAAATGTTAGTGAAATTAAAGCTACTTGCACAAAGCGTTGCTTTAAATCGGTGTTTATACCGCTGTAGCGTTGAGTCAATTAAAAGTAACATATGGTTAAAGAAACATGGATCAATGATTAAATTAAATGTGTTTTAATGAAAAACATATTCGTCTTTCTTTTTCTTATATATTTTTTATTGAAATCGCTTCAGAAACCACTTAACGTAAGAAACTAAAAATCCCACTTCAAGGTCACAATCAATAAATGTTCCCAATTACTTGCCTCCCCACGAGGGCAGAATTAGACACGAAGTCTGTTTTTAATGTGGGGGAAAATCTATCTCCCCAAAAAGGAGCATTTTAGATAGGAACAAAAATTAAAATTGTCTCAGTCTGGAAGGATTTCTCCTCCACTGGCCGAGAACAGAAAAAGTGAGTGTCAATATCAGAACAGATACTACAATGTGATCTTTGCCTGAAGGCCAAGTTCTGCAAAGAGTTAAAAAAATAACCAACAATAAATGTTTTATGAGTATATTCTCAAGAAAATAGCCATTATTTCCCTTTTGTTCATGGAACGCGAGGAATAAAGGACAAAATAAGAAAAGTATTATGAAACTACTGAAAGTATATGAAGGCTTAATATGGGCATATTCGGCCCATGGGAAATAGGAGCGAATAAGGATAGGGTTCAAAATAGACTTCGTGGCCTGGTGGGAGATGTCCTTTTCTCTTCGCTGCAACCTCTATCTCACAGAAGAGATGTTGCGAGTTTGTCTCTGCTTTATCGTTATTTTCATGGAAAGTGTTCGACTGAGCTTCAATCTATGGTCCCCCCTCGCCAAACTTTCACAAGAAACACTAGACTAGCTGAAAACATTATCAATAATTTTCCCCACTCTTTATCTGTGCCTAAACCTAAACATAGATTCCATGATCAAAGCTTCTTTCTTAGAACTGCACGCCTGTGAAATTGTCTTCCGTTTTCCTGCTTTCCAGCTGTCTATAATATGGTTGTCTTCAAGTCCAACGTGGACAAGTTTCTGATGAGCCGTTCCACTTAAGTTAACAAATTTACCGAACTTCCATTACTATCGATTACTATATTGTCCTTTTGACTACTCTAGACTCTTTAACCCTTATCCTTGAGTGGCCTATCGGCCTTGATAAGTGGTGACGCCTATGTAAAAAAAAAAAAAAGAAAAAAGATGCACAAAACGCGGAGGGGCTATATAACATAAAGAAATAATGCGGTTTCTGAAATGAGTTTTAATAGAAAAAAGAAAACGAACGTAGAGAAAGAAAACGTATCGTTAAATATGATAAGCATCTGGTGGTTCAAAAATATAATTCTACGCATCGCTCTTAAAAGCACATTAGGCAAATATAAAACGATCTCATTTTGTTTCACAAGAAGATGTCGTTTATTTTTGATAATCCTCAGGTCAGAAAATGCTTAGAAATAAAAATAAATTCTTTGCAATTCAAGTTTACGAAATCACAGCTGTTTGTAATTTAACAATTGTTATAGTAAGATAATGGAACGGGTGAAAACTAACCTTATTGTTGTTCTTTATCTGGGAACGCCAAATAAGAATATACAATAAATGAGATCGTAGGTGGGTAAGAATTAAAATATTTATCTATCTACAATCTGACATCTTAATTCGATCAGCCATCGTCGACCCATATCTAGTCGACAGATATCACAATGAACGGCCCACAATTGTCTGTGATTCTCGCTGTATTTGTAGATTAGTACCGGACTTCGTCTTGCAAGGCCACTAAGCCCGTATTTTACATATACCACTTGGTTTTCCTAAGCCTAAGTACGTAGAACAACATAGACACAGTTCAGTAGGAATGGTGGAGAACAGCAGACATTATACTTTATTTTATTCCCTACAGCAAATTCGGTTTACTTTATGTAGACTTCTAGACACGTTTCTTATTGTTCGTGGTAGCTCTGTAGTCTTGCTATCGACATATGTTAACACTCCTTCGACTCTCATTTCGACGCCGCCTCGTATGTTTATCATGTGATATGTTTTTCAATATACTCGTCCCTCCCTACACTTTTCCGGAAAACGATAAATTCATAGCTAGTACAAACGGTTTCTTCCCTATGTGTAAGTGGTAGTTACATGTTAACACGTGTTGTGTATGAACGTCTCGCAAAGAAACAAAAGAAAATATTCAACTCGAGATTTTTCAGTTGAAACCAAAGGCATTTATTAACGGTACTTTCCAAGCTACGCCCGCATCTTTTTTTCTACAGTTCCTCTCGTCTGCCAAGTGATTAACAAAACTCTGCCGTCTCGATACGTACTTAAAAGTCTTTCACTCCGCCACGGGCCACATGTCTATCTCACGACAGTGCATACTTTGTTTCCCGTTCGCTCTCGCTACGCATGTGGTTCCTTTTTTCCACTTTTCTTTCACTGCTCTTTCTCCGCTGTGGCGTCACCTCACGCACCGGCTTTGTCATTTGTATACAGTTCATGCCGCTGATGTTACATACGCGTCAGCAGCTCTATTATATATGTTTTTATGTCAATATTTTTACAAATCCGATGATAACTAACTTTAAAAGCAGCAAGGTCAACATTTAGCATTCTATATGATGTATACATAGAAATCCACAAGTTTTCAGAAAAAATCCATTTTAACACTTCTGTTAGCAAGGATAAGCGCCAAAATGAGATCATGATATCGTATGAATTTGAAAATTCTATTGTTGGCATTGGTTTCCCCGATATCTTTATAGTCAAACTTTTTTTCTAGAAAGACATCAGGGATTACGGGGGAGGGCACGTGAAGGTTGCTAGCATCCTAAGTGAAAGTGATTTTTGCGGAACGAACTCGATTCGAACTTGGGACACCCAGGTCATTAGTCCGTGTCGTTAACCACTTAACCACCGTCATCTCCCGCCAAAATGAAATGTCCACTTTTTACAAGACTAAGACTTATTCTTGGACGGTACTGGAGAATACGCGACCATTACTGTAATTTGGTATCAGACACGCCAAAGATAAAAATAGAAAAGTTTAGAGTTTGAAAACTCATAGATTTGTACTTTCTGCTTGTCACGAGTTGCGTGGACGTCACGATATGGCGGGAAAATGTTATATTTCGCATGAAAATAAATTTTAGTTATGGATGATTTTTTTCTTTTCTGCTATTTCTTTTCTTGTTTTGAAAAAAAAAAACTATGCTGTTTATTTTGTTTTTTATTCTTCTCCAGTAAGATACGCGAAATATTGCGAAAGTCGTACTATTCACTGATGCGAATAGAGTCATAAGTCGAGGATAAAATCTGTAGTCTACTGTTAATACAACTATTTACGGGTCATTGATTTAACAGGAATAGCGCCGTGTTAGAGTGCAATGCAGTTTTTACGAATATCATGTCTGCTCACATTGAAATACATAAGGAGATGGGTGGTCTTAGCAATGATAACAAGTGCAGATTCTACTACATAGAAGTAGAATCCAACTTTAAGGTTCTGATGGCGGATTACTACTATACACTGAACCATCTCTTGAATATATTGAATATCGAATGAAGCAGCAAGTCATGGAAAAAATATACGAGAAAAACAAACAGTTTATATAATCCATACACCGTCCACTATGACAAGGTAATTTCTGCAATAACGTACCTAGAAATAGGAACTATAAAACCTGACATAGAGATATGGGACAAGAGGAAAAATAAAACAACTTTAGTAAAAGTAATTGTCCATAATGATGCTGGGTTAAAGAGAGCTACTCGGGAAAATATAACCAACTGTAAAGATCCTATGCATGGCATGAAAAGAAACCCGAATCTTCATCATTCCAGTAATTAGTAACCGGATTCATAAAAAGAATTTAAAAATCTACTTTGCTAATATACTCGATGATACAAGTGCTAGATAGATACAAACAATTGCGTTCCAAGAGAGAGACGGTTAGACTTTTAAAAATATTTCTTTGATAGATTATAGATAGCGGGTGAATGTCTGGATGTCCCATCCCCAACTAGAACAAAATGATGTGAAAATTTAAAAAATATAACTTGGGTTTGCTTGACGTCACACAGTAAAGCGATAACAATAGTGTCAAATTCGAGAGAAAGAGAAGTTGAACCGTTACCATATATATATATATATATATATATATATATATATATATATATATATATATATATATATATATAAGAGCAAATAGTTAATAAAATATGTTAAAAAACACTTTGAAAAATAGTTAAAAACATATTTAATCTGAAAAGGAAACACTTAATAAGTGGATAGTCCTTAATCCGCGGAGTTTCGAAGAAATACTTTCCTTCTCATCAGGGGGTAGGAATTAGCAAAATGCGGGATCGGATTTTGCATACAGAAGTATTTGATGAAACTGCAAGTACGTCAAAGATCTTACTTGATAACAAAAAGCGAAGCAGAGGAAACATGGTGAAGAAAAAGGTGACCTCACGCGAATGGATAGTCTGGTGAAAGGTAAATTGTCAAATGACGGTAAAATCCAAAATATATAAATATATATATATATATATATATATATATATATATATATATATATATATATATATTTGGTATTTTTTGTATTGATATTCATAGTAAAAACTATTTTTCTATTTATTTAAAAAAGAAAATACAACTTTGTTATATATGGGTCGTGGATTTGAATTCATCTGCAAAAGATCTAGCTAATTTGCAAATTATTTTAAACATTAATTTTAATTAATTCCCTATTAGTTTTTTTTCGGTTTTCTCATAGGATAATAATCTTTAGTTCACTATTACGTGTAATTATATTCATATAGATATTCTCCATTTTAGGAAGGTAGACAATGCATCGTTACTTTCGCAATATTTCGCGTATCTTACTAGAGAAAGATAGAAAACAAAGTAAAAAGCATAGTTTTTTTTTCAAAACAAGAAAAGAAATAGCAGAAAAGTAAAAATCATCCATAACTAAAATTTATTTTCATGCGAAATATAACATTTTCCCGCCATATCGTGACTAAAGAAAGCTCCCGTTACTCTCGCTTCTTCTAATTTGTCCCTCAGTCTTCATTTTTAATGAGTGATTTTTCTGACAAAGAGAAAAGAAAAGGATGTGTTCTGGATTGGCATTATTTTGCGTTAACAGTCATCAGAGATGTCGGAAAATTTCTGTTTCTATGTCTATCCTTGTAGCCATGTCACTAGTAAGGGTGCTGGAGGTAAACGTTATATCTGGGCTGACGTTATTCGCCTGATGGTCAGGGACCCGAACCTTGGATTAACCACTAAGGAGGCTGTCCACTTAGTAGGTGCAAAGTACTGGGGCTGCTGTATTGTCATTTGGTGAATGGGTTCTGGACCATACAGTAGCTTCTGGCGGGTCTTCTCAATGCCATATTAGTGGGTTACGGCTTTACCTTTACACGTGCTACAAAAAATATATTTCTTCGTTTCTTTTTCTCTCTTACTTTCCCTCTCTATCCTGCTCTGAGGAAGTCTGTCGACCTGTTCCACAAATCCCAAAACTCCATCATAAAACGTTTCCAGAAAAAAAAAACATGATAAAAACCAGATCTTTAACTTCCAATGTAGACCCCCCCCACACACACACTACCATGTCTTTTTCTCCAACATCAGGAGTCTACGTTCCAATCTTCCAGAGGTTGAAACCCAATTACAGGAGACTATCCAGATCTATTATTCCTAAGCAAAATTAGTATTTGACCGACTATTACCCTAGAAGAGTGTGGAATTAAAGGATACTCTTACTTAACATTCAAATCTGATCCCCCCAAGATCGTTATGAACATGGAATATGCGCCTACGTTAAAGATGGCTTTCCATGTTGTAGGGAAATCTGCAGAGACGATTCTAAGTTGGCCTATATGTGCTTCAGGATTTCACTTGCTCCCACTACTACGTTTATATTTGCCCTCTGTTGCCTCCACAACAGTGGAGTTACTATTTTTAAGACCATATCTGAGAAAATTTGCCTTCGCGGCCAATGGCGCAGTGGATAGAGACGTTGAATCTGTACGGTTCCAGGTGAGAATTGTCTGAAGATAGCGTTTTCAATCCTACAAAAAGCCGGAGAGAGACTTACTTGGTCAAATCGTAGTGAGACGACAACAACAACAATGGATTGCAGTAATTGCTGAGAACAGTTAAGAGATTCAGAGTTCCTATCCCGTCGCGATTACCACCTGACAAAGGCCAGAGGTATAGTTAGCCTAAACGTCTTATGAACCTATCAGACAGAAATGATTTAATAATTGAGCTTAATAATAGCTTAAGATCTTGTGAAGTAGGCCTTTATGCCATACCCTATCAAAGGCCTTTTATATGTCAAGAGCAGTTGCCTTAGAAAGGAAATCTCCGCTGAGAGATTCGCTAATCCTATGATATATAACTGTAAGCACATCTGCTGTAGATCTAGCAGAACAAAAACCATATTGCATGCCACTAAGAAGGTTATTTTTTCTGATCTGGTTAACTACCTCTCTATTTAACATATGTTCCAGTAACTTGCTCATGACACACAGGAGACTTATTGGTGTGTAATGACAGGGAGATGAGCGATCACCTGAATTCTTAAATACAGGGCATACTGATGAGATTTTTCAGGGTGTTAGGAAGCAATTCTCTTTAAGATAACGTTTAAACAGCTTTGTAAGTATCGGAGCTAGTTCTGATTTAAGTTTTTCAGCACTATAATTGGAATGCCGTCAGGCCCAGTTGCTTTACTGGAATCAAGGTTTTTGATTAGCTTGGCAACATCATGCACAGATATTTGTACGTCGCATAGCGTGTTTTCTGATACAGTAGCATTAGTTTGTCACGATTTCTTTTATAAAGTATAAATACAGAAAACTGATTCTGTCAGAACGTTTCGGTAATACTTCTACATGCGTGAAAATCTACCAAAATATTAGATCAATAATTATTTACAGGATTCAAGTATCGGCGCTCACATAAAACTATGTATTTGCTCAGCCCCTGTCTTATCAAAGCAATGTTGAATCGCTGTGATTGTTTTACAAATAATTCCACGAGATGTGCTCCAATGAATTTGCCGCACTTCTACCCTCTCCACATAAATACCCCAGCCCCCGACTAGCAGACAAATCCCACCCATTTACTGTTGAGCTTCTAAGATGTCGACAACAGATCTTTTGCATTTGTAATTCATTTCCTGTGCCCCCTTTCCCTGACCATACCAACATGTACAAATTTTAATATACTGTGAATAAACGCCTTTCTTCCCAACTCTCTACTAAAATTGACCCGTATAAATCTGGCCTCCAGCACAGTTTTTTTTTCTTTTTTAAATGCCATTTTTGTTGATCATGATTTTTTTACCCACTTACGTCATGAACATTGTGTGTTGTTTTGTTCATTTCTTTCAAAAATAATTATTTGTTCTTATGTTGTTTGTTTGTTTTTTTATTTATTTTGACCTCAAATAAAATAACGTTTTAGATTTTCTTGTTTGTAGATGCGCCATGCATAATAAAAAGCTTTATTAGTTGGTCTGTCAGTTAGTCTGTTTTTCTAAAGTTTAAAATAGCATTACGTACTTTTGTTACGCTTAAGTGTGAAATAGCATACACGTTGGTTAGTTACACTTAAGTTTTCAATAGAGTTTATCCTGGTATGTCACGCTTAAGTTAACAGAATTTACATCGATCTGTCACGCGTAAGTCTGAAATAAGATTTACGATCTGTTACGCTTAAATTTGAAATAGAATTTATCTTGCTCGGTCGCGCTTAATTGAACTCAATAGAATTTTGTTTTTTTGTTTTTTAATCCGCAGATTGAAAGGAATTATCTTTAAAATATCCGTACTTGCATTTTTAGAATCGTCACGAAATGTTATTTTTCACAGGAACAGATTCGTATGAGGTTTTAGCAAAATGTGAACAGTGAGACTTAAGCGGCAAAGATGTCTATCGTTAAGTTAAAAATACATGTGTCAAATTTGAGCGACATCTTAAAAAAGGGGGTTTACAGCATTGGCAAATATCATCTGACTCTGCAAATCTTTATCAGCTGCTGTCGTTCCTCATCATTTCTGTCATCACCAGCTAGCTAGCTAGATAGATAGATAGTTATTACTTCGCAGTATTATATTTGGAAGTTGTGTATTTACCAAATGTGAAACATGTTATGGGCAATCGTTGACAAGGTTTGGTCCGAAAGTCAAAGACTAGTTTCATCTGATTGGTTAGATTAATCATGTGACATGATAAAAATGTTAGTTATTGTTAAGAAGAAATCAACACCTTTATTTACAAAATGAACAAAATCATAAAAGGGACATAAATCTGATAGATAAAATACTATATGTTTGTCTGTCTGTCTCCATATTTTCAAACTCCATCTCTTCCGAAATTAAAAGTTGCAGAGTGATGCTAGGGGCCTCAAATGATTGGATTTTTATGGACCGTTCTTTAATGGGTCTTTAGCCAGTTAAAATAGTTTTTAAAATAGTTTTTAAATGGGTAAAAAATTGGTCAAATTAAAAAAAAATCGTTATACATTTTATACACTCACCTTATTTTCTTTTTAATTTTTAATTTTTACTCAATTCATATGAGCGTCACGTTGGTACAGAGGTAATGTCACCAGCTTTGAATACTACGACTTTGTTTTCGGTTTCGATTCTAGCTGATGGCACCTAAATGCTTTTTTTTTCTACTTTTGAAATCACAACTCTATAATAATATATATGAAATCTGGACAAATTAAAATATCATATTTAAGCAAAGTCGAACCCCCCCCCGCGCCAGTAGTGTATATTTGTTATGGATAAATAAAACAATATACGGTTGTGTCCTACTCTTGTATATGGATGTATATATTCGCAGTAATATTAGAACCACGATAGCGTTGATTCGTGTCGATCTCATGTATGTTGACTATGCGATATCATTAATATTACGAACGAAAACGCAATGAAAATTAATTATGGCAAACAATATTGAGGGTTTAAATATTAGTTTTTTAAACAAACAAAAAAAAAACGCCTGGCAAACACCTCAAAAATCCACGAGAAACAGAATGTGTAAAGACCAATAAAATCAGTAATTTCAGCAAAGAAAAATTCACAATGGCTTGTGAATAATTTTCTTTAAACTTTATATTTATAATGAAACTCATCATATCCAAGAAAATAAAACCGGAACTTCAAAATCAACACCAAAGTGTACCTGAGTAAGCTGAAGAGTGTAGTGATCCACTAGTCAATCAGGTGGCCGCTGGCAACCCCTGGGTGTGGCAACAGGACGCGGCACCGGCCCAGAGTCCAAAGAAACCCAGGCTTGGCTTCAGAAGTAGTGCTACGACTTTTTTCTCACTGGCCACCCTTCTCCCCCGACCTGAACCTTCTGGACTACTTCGTTTATTCATACATCGAGAATATAACCAACATGGCCTCTCACAGCACCAACGCCAGCCTAATCGCTACCATCCGCCGAGTATTCGCCGCGCTCCCACCGACGCTTGTGGAAAAGGCATGCTCCAGTTCCGGACCCGTATCGAGGCGGTGATTGAGTCTGAAGGCGGTTACATTCAAGAGATGTCAGCTATATTACATAATCAAGTTACCTGAATTGATTTTTTCGATAAAGTCGTTAAAGCTGTAGTGTTGTTTTCTATAGGGCGAGAATTTTAGCGTTCTACTCTGTATAATGGAACGCATCATATTCAAAAAAATAGAACCGACAGACGCATTGTCAAATCTAGTTTGATAAGTTGGTGCGCGGAAGTAATTGCTTCATTGCCTACAGAAAGGAAGATAAAATATGCTTTTCATAGTAACCCTGGAAATGATTAGATAGCAAACGCAATCAAGCCAAATGTAATGGATTTATTGCAGATAAGAACAAGAAAAAACAAAATGACGAAAATACTTTTCTTTGTGTGATACAGTGAGCACATTGTTATACCTGCATCGCTAAAATAAATTAACTTATTTGCATACGAAACATCCCGTAATCGTTTTTTTTTTTTTTTTTTCTTAAACTTTTTCTTCTAGGGGATGGGACATCCAACCAGATGTCTGACATTTACCCCTATTTTAGTGAGTCCAACCAAAAGATCTTTTCAGGATTCTAGCCGTCCCTTTCAGTGCAATCGTAATCGTCAGAATAAAAACCCTTATGAGAAGATATGTTTATTGGCATAGCTTGTATAAAGAAATAATAGATTATCTGAAATCTTTTAAATAATGTGAAATGACAGCGAAATCGCCAATAGTCACATTTAACGCATAACAAACTATGATTAAGGCTGTATAGTAATTATGCCGGATCCATCAATGAAACTTATTACTCTAGGGACTTTTCAGTAAATTTCCTCTCTAATTTTAAGCGCTCTTTTGAACGTGTCCAGAAACATGTTGCTAGACCGTTCTTATTCATAAATTTACTAGATATGAATTGCCTTCCGTTGTCTGATAAAATACAGTCAACGACACCGAATCAACGAATAATTCATGTAAAAATCTAATATTTACTTCCATGGTAGTTTAGTTTTTACTGTGTCTAAAAACACGTTATGCGACACACAAATATAAGTTTATACAT
>NC_136494.1:122411851-122414351 GCF_053919585.1 Euprymna scolopes
AACGCACAACACATAAAAGAAACATATATCATTGAAATAATTTGCATCATCCACCATATTCTCCAATGCTGACACCATAGAGAAAGAGCATTCTGACCAGTGGAAAATTTCAGGGTAGCTCCATCTGCATTCCTCAGTAGGGACGCCTCGTGCAACTGTTAATTAGTTAACTTCTCAAAGTGCCGAAAGACAAAATCTCGGAGGGGAGGGCTCCTAAAACTGCACAGAAACTTACTCCAGTTAATAGATACGCCCCCTCAACAATGACCCTGCCTCTGGTGGCTTTTGAGCCGAGGGTTATTTATGCTTTGTTGTTGAATCAGAAACTAATGTTTTAAGTCTACAATACGACAATTTATATTTTAATAAATGTTTATGACTACAATAATACGATAATTAAAGTCTACAAGATTACTCTCGCCGGTTTGTTTATTATTACGCGCATACGGTTATATCACGTCAAGTTTTTGTAGAATTAACAATGTTGAGCAACTTTGAACCGTAGCACTTTGATAAGTGAAGATTCAAGAATATCATATGCTATAAGTTTTGAAGTAAATGTAATCGTAAAGGTATTTGTTCTAATACGCTTGATGTTAGGATAAATATATCACTATTCCCATTAACTATAATTAATATAATAGCCGAGACTAAACTAAAGCTTTGGAAGATTAGGCAACCTGTTTAGAAGAAGGAAAACTCAGATAAAATGTCTTCGCTTATTACACATCTGCATCTTTTTTTTGGGGGGGGGCAACTTCCTTGCCACTGAACTTTATAAATTTTAAAAGTATGATTGTTGGTATTCTGTAACCCTTGCTTCATTATAAACTCATCTTTATGTCAGCGCCTTTCATGCATTGTCTCACAAGACAGAAGTAGGTTAACTATATTTGATAATACGACAATAGTTGCAATTATATAACAGGAATAAAAAAGGAGATTAAAAAGAAGAACAAGCTTAAGAAAGAAGAAACATGAAAAATAGATGAAAAAGAAGAAACCCACATAAAAAGGGAACTTAACGATAAAGCGGATATGAAAGGAAATTAGATCGCTATGGAAGTCCTGTGTAATCTCATGAGGCACCCACGTACATTCCATGTGTTAGGATATCATATCCACACTCGTTTTTGTTTTTCTTTTAGTAGGGAACAGCTAGCGACGTGGCCGAAAGGGAAAGGAAACTATAATAATCAGAATTGAACATTTTGCTGCCTCAGATATGCCTTAACGAAGTCAGGAAAACCGCATTTGTCCAATGCCATTAATGTAGGCTGGAACATTTGTTGAATCCCGGATGAAAAACAACCCGATATTTTTTCTCTGTTATGTGAGATCGTAACTCACTTTTATGAACTCGTCCGCATATCGTTCTCACAACCATAATGAAGAGACAGAAGGATCTTGGGGTTTTTGGAATCTCGAACATGGCACCAGATGACCATGCAACTAAGAAGCAATGTTACAAGCACACGAAAATAATACAAGAAATTGAACTTCTGACTACGGCGACATTATATATATGTACAATTTTGTGTATGTTAATAAATATAAAACTAAGTATATATACCCCGATTTTTAGAAAATATTTTATAAATATGCATTTATTTTCCAAAGTGTATATATATATATATATATATATATATATATATATATATATATATATATATATATATATGATTTTTATGAAATTCAAGTTGGCTTAATGGCGTAACATATTATAAGGTATTTACAGCTTCTCTTCCAATTTTCAGATTTTAATCATGTCAAAACGCACTTTATTTCCATTTGAAAGATTGTTTGTTGCTATTTCTTTTGATGAGTAAAGGGCATAATAGATTTACTGATTGATATAATAATTAAGTGATTGATTTTGCACTACAAAACAGATACTGTCAAGAATTGTAAATGTCAACTTAATTAAATGAAATAAATTATAAGATGGTCAACATCATGAACTTTGGAATATAGTCTTTTGTCATTTATTCACTATATATATATATATATATATATATATATATATATATATATATATATATATATATATATATATATATATATATAGTTTTAAATAAAATAGGCGGAAATTTCTTAAGAGCTCTTTCGGCTATCATCTCATCAGGAGGAAATCGATAGCGTAAAACATAATATTTTGTCGAAACTTTAAAGAGTTCTAATGAGGAACTATTGAATGTGCCAAAAGTACAGGGACAATTAAAATTAAGTTTATTAACGTTTAAAAACGATTAAAACGAGGGAGAAAAAAAAGCGGGAAAAAAGATTCTAAGTTCCCCAAAGAGAAACAATGCGTTTTCTGTTTCCTTTTGTCGACACAAAGAAGGTTTACGCACCGCAATAGAGACGGACTCCAAAATCTTTAAATTTTTCCCCCTCGTTGTGCCAATATTTTAATCGTCTTTAACCGTTAATAAACTTAATTTTAGTTGTCCCCGTACTTTTGGCACATTCAATAGTTCCCCATTAGAACTCTTTAAAC
>NC_136494.1:122419351-122451851 GCF_053919585.1 Euprymna scolopes
ATAATTGCAAAAAACCCTTGTTCAAAATTATTGGCACGGCTTTGTTTTTCTTTTAGTATCAGTATAATATCAATCAATTTCCGGTTTACGTGCTTTCTGAACTTTTTTATAGCCATATTATGCTTGTTTAACGCTAATTCAGTGAATAATTTTTTTCAGATAATTTTTAGATAGCGATTTATTTAAACTATTATAAGTGACTGAATTATAATTTTCAATCGCCATGGTTAAAACTAAGGAACACAGCGAAGACGTCAGGAAGCTTGTTGTAGCATGCCATACCAATGGGGAGGGCTATGATAAGATTTCAAAGAAGCTAAACCTTCCCAAATCCACTGTTAGAGCCATAATAAACAAGTTCAAATCGCAAGGCCACGTTATGAGTTTAGAGGGTAGAGGGAGAAAAAGGATTCTTTCCCCAAGAGATGAACGGAAAATTGTTCGACAAGTAAAACAAAACCCAAGGATCTCTGTTGGGGAGATTGTTGATGAACAGAGCACCTCTGGAGTGAATGTATCTCGACATACAGTTGGTAGAGTTTTGAAGAGAGCTGGTTTAAAAGCATGTCGTCCGAGAAAGACTCCCTTATTGAAGCCTATACACCTGAAAGCAAGGCTAGCCTTTGCAAAACGTCATATTGATAAAGATGTTGCATTCTGGAAACGTGTTCTATGGACTGACGAAACGAAAATAGAGTTATTTGGCCATAATAAAGTGTCTTATATTTACAGAAAATCTGGCGAAGCTTTCCTGCCTAAGAACACCATACCCACAGTGAAGCACGGTGGAGGCAGTTTGATGTTTTGGGGATCCTTTGCTGCCTCTGGACCAGGGCGACTTGTTAAGGTCACAGGTAGCATAAAAAAGGAAGATTATGTTAAAATATTGGATGAAAACCTGAAAGACTCTGCTAAAGACCTCTCACTTGGTCGTCGTTGGTTGTTCATGCAAGATAATGACCCAACGCATTCGGCTAAACTGACTAAGAAATGGCTTGAGGACAATCATATTAATGTTTTGGAGTGGCCATCACAAAGCCCAGACCTTAATCCAATTGAAAATTTATGGAGAACATTAAAATTGAGGGTAATGCAAAGGAAGCCTAAGAATCTTATTCAATTGGAGGATTATTGTCAGGAAGAGTGGGCTAAAATTACTACTGAAGAGTGCAACAACTTGGTTGTAAACTATGAAAAGCGACTGAGGAAGGTAATCAAGGCCAAAGGCTATACAATTGATTATTAAATAAATCGTGCCAATAATTTTGAACAAGGGTTTTTTGCAATTATGTTTGTTGTTCCTTTGTTATTTATTTTTTCTAAAATCCGATTGCTGCATCGGAAAGGCCAGTTAAAAATACATAATATACTTTGTTATTTTCTTTAATTTAATCCCTTTTTTAGAATTTATTAGACAAAATTTAACTTTTATTTTACCGTGCCAATAAATATGATCATCACTGTATATATATATATATATATATATATATATATATATATATATATATATATATATATATATATAACGTACATCTATGCATAACCTACATAAACACACACATATATATGTATATATATAACCTACATATAACCTACATGTATCAATAACCTACATAAACATATATAAAATCTGGATGACATGTAACCATTGATAAATATTTGTTCATGTAATAGATGTAAATATGATCTGTTTTTAATTTGCACGTGCGCATGAAACCAACATCAAGCAGACTCGGAGCAAAATTCAGGAGTGAATCCTGAAATGCTTCGAAAATACATGTTTTTTTGCCAATTTTTCGTTAGGGTCGAGGTACAAAACGATACCGATCACGTGAAAATCTGTTTCCTCTGTCGAAAGTTTTAGGCAGACTGGTACCCAGCGTTGCCCGGTTGTTTGGAGGTGTGTGTTGAGCAAAATAAAATAATAATAATAATAATAATAATAATTGGTAGTTAGCAGGAAGGCTCGAACCCGTACTATGACGGAGGAAAAGAACGTAAAAAATCTGACGTCTTTGCTGTTGCGCCCATCGCCAAACCGGAGGTGACGTAGATTTTAATTAAGGCTAGTCAATCGAAAAAAGGGGATGACTTTTGAAAATATCGGCGAAAACAGCGACCCCTCCCTGTAGAAGAGTGCGTAGTTAAGAGTGAAGGAATACATGTTTGTTGTCAATTTTTCGATGTTTGTCGTGCGAAAGATCGCGTTTTAAAACAATACCAATCCGTGAAAATCCGTCACCTCTGTCGAAAGTTGTAGGCAGACATATTTTTATTTTTTGAAACATCAAACATTAAAAAACAGCCAATATTTTTATATCACAATTTGCACATTCATTTCTTTTGCGAAGTGTTATCTTCATCTTCGTGATTGTTGTTGTTTCACGATGTTTCGGCCGACTCATCCTTTGGCCTTCTTTAGGTAATAGGTTTCAAAACTAGAGATAGATTACAAGACTCAGCATTCCTATCCCGTCGCGGTTAACCACCTAAAGAAGGCTAAAGGATGTGTTGGCTGAAACGTGGTGAAACAAAACTATGGAAATGAGGATATAAGTCCACAAAAAGAATGAATGCACAAATTATGAAGTTTCATCTCAAAGAATTGCAAAAACAAAAATAAAATAACTTTTTACTCCATTATTTGCTAAAGGTTGAATTCGTTTATTTTAAGTTGTTTTATTTCCATCAAATTTGGTAGATAATTCTATCATTTGTCTGGATATCTCTCGGAAAAATGGTGCAAGAGTAGCGAAAAGGACTCCATTCGCTTTGACAGTTGTCTATCCTATTTGTCACGCCGCTTCCCACTACGACGCCACTTTCTGTACACGTCAGCTTAACCTCTAAGTTAAGTTCATATGGAAATTTACTTATTCTTTCTTCATCAACTTTATGTCGAAAATTCTGTTTTATACTCACGATCAGATATTAAAATTACATCGCATGTTTTATTAAACATTCAAGTTATTTGCGTCTGTGCTTGCACGTCAGCATTTTATGTGCACGCCTCAGAATTGCCACACTTGCAGATTTATTCTCGACGAACAGACAGATTTCCCAGCGGAACCATCTGGCCCCAGCAAACTATCAACGCTGGCCTAGATACCAGCTCATTTCTTAGCAAGAATGCAAAAGGCATGTTATTTAAACTAAGGAAGTGCAACCTATCTCGATTGATTCTCAGCATTTCACGATATGGCGACTGTTCTTAAGATGTTTAGAATATGTAAACCGATGTACTCCCATTTCTTTCTATAAAGATAAACACACATGTAATTTATAAACCTATTGATACAAATTACGATAAATCTATAAATTGCATGTGTACAGATAATGGTGTTATAATCATTAAATCACTATGGGTGGACGTCTTGATATTTAAAAATAAATGTTTAAATTTCAACGATATTTCTCGCAGTTTATATATATATATATATATATATATATATATATATATATATATATATATATATATATATATATACTAGCAAAAGTACCCGTCGTTGACTGGGTTCAAAAACAGCCTACAGAAAATGGACTCTGATTTATGAAAGTATGATAGGTTATGAAAAGGAAAGGTTGTAAAGAGATAGCTTCGAATTTGGGGGTATCAAAACCAAAGCAAAATATGATGGAAGTAAAAATAAAACAGATAAACCTCATAATTTATTATACCATACCTGTTCACACTGAAACACTTATCACAATATTCTGTGGATCTATATTAAAAAACCTTGTTAAACTTTGTGACATATTTCCATTTGTAATGTTATGACCCTCTAGGTTGTGATCATAGCGGAGTATCTGTTAACTGTGGCAAGCGTGGTCAAGGGTCAAAACATTATTATTATTATTATTATTATTATTATTATTATTATTATTATTATTATTGTATTCTTGTTAATTGATTTGAGCGACGGATGGTCGCTGGATCAGTTATTATGATTAGAAGAATAAACGATAAAATTGCAGGAGAAACGATTGACGTGAGAATCGCAAAAGGAATGTGAAAATAGAAAATATATGTAAACATTATTTTGGGGTTTTGAATGAACAAATAACTAGTTGTGGATTAGATTGGTATGAGACACGTAATTAGGTGGCGTAAGAGAACACGTGATGTAGTTAGTTTTCGAGAGATTCAGAGAGTTGAGGCTTGACCACCAGAGCGGACAAGCGTCTGGACAGGGGTGGATAGACAGCTAGGAGCGGGCTGTATGCCAAGAAAATGTAGACTAACTGCAGATCCTGTGAAAACCATTTGAGACAACTGTAATAAATTTATAATATAAAAATATAGAGTTGTTTTAATGGTTTCACAAATAAGAACATATGTCTCAATTGCATGGTGATCGCTTCATGGTTCGTCACGGAGCAGCGGGAAGATACAGAAGAACTCTTCAAGAAAAAAAAAGGTATGAAGCATATATTATTATTCTTACATATGAACTGTAAAAATATCCGGTACGATAAGTCTGATACAACATGATTCAGTTTACACGTCAATATCATGTCCTCCTAGCTAAACAACATACATATGATTTATACGTTTATTAATTGTCTGTAAAAAGGACAATATCTTACATCCACTAGATAACACATGACACGTTTTAATATATCATCTCCTCCAATATAAACTAATATACAACACATTCTATGGAGGTCAGGTGCGAACGAACACCCTATAATTTTATTATACCATATTTCTATTTCTTTAAACTGAAACATAATTATCAAACTATACTTACGCGGATAGATATCATAAGTCTTTATTAAAGTTTGTGCTTATTTCCATTCTATGGAGGCCAGGCGCCAACGCAAACCCCACAATTTTATTATACCATCCCTATTAAAGTTAAAATATACTTATCAAAGTATTATGTACATCTATATCAAAAACAATTGTAAACTTTTAAATTTTTTATTTTCATACTTTGTGGACCAGGCGCGAACGCAGACCCCACAATTTTAATGAACCACCGTTCTGCCAGATCAAACATACCCATTCCTGTGTCTCGATACATCTTCTATCATTATATGTAATCAGTTTTTTAAAATAGTCAGCAACATAGGAGCCTATTCGTGACCAGACACACACACACACACACACACACACACACATCCAACTTTATATTATATATATATGCATATATATATATATATATATATATATATATATATATATATATGTATGTAAACATCGACAAATAAATATATGTATACTAAAATATGACTTTGTCTTCTCTATTATTGATTATTTAAACGATATTATGGTTAGCGTCTGCACCTTGAAACGCTAACCATAATATCGTTTAAAAATCAACAACAAAATCTACGCAAATATATAAACGATAAAAACTAAGCAGTAAAATTCTCTATGGCTTCATAGCGTAATGGGTTAAGACGCCGGGCAGTAATACATTAGGTTCAGGGTTCGATTCCTAGTAACAGTTAGGCTACGCTGAAGAGGGGTAGGGTCCCGAAACATGCTCGTACGTAGATTACTGTTTTAAAAAATAATAAATAAAATAAAATATTATTTGTTTACATCCAAATAAAAAATGGTGGATTTTCTAAAAAAAAAAAAAAAAACGATTTTCAAGGTGGAGACGCTAACCATAATATCGTTTAAAAATCAACAACAAAATCTATGTGTGTATATATATATATATATACACAGTAGTGTCCAAAACTAAGGGACAAAATTTTAAAACCTAATATTTGTTAGAAATAACAACTGTGAAAAGCTGAAATTTTTACAACTGGTAGTCGTTATCATCCATTATAACATACTAAAATTTAAATCTTTTGCAAAGGATGGAAAAAGATCAATTATTTATTTATTTAAAAAATAGGAACTTCCAAAAGTAAGAGAAATATTAGTTTTAGATTGGAGTTTACCGATTTTCCAAAATTTGCTGAGATTTTATTATTTCCATTCGCCAATATAACGTAAAATATTCACTTGCAAAATTTTTTCTTATTTTTTCTATAAGAAGGAAAGGCAATTTTTAAGATTCGAATTTTTTCGTTTTTCGATACTTATCAAATGATTTTGTGTGTAAGACATGTCTGAGAACACTGTCGGAGATATAAATTACCTTTGTGTGAAATTTGAAAAAGATAAGCTTAGCCGTTTCGGAACCTATGAGGAAACAAATTCACTTTTTAAAGTGACTTTTATAGAATATTAGAGATAATAACACACACACACACACACACACACACACACACACACACACACACACACATATATATATATATTATATCTATAAAAGTGAAGGTGTCTGTCTGTCTGTCTGTGTATCTGTGTACCTGTGTGTCTGTGTGTGTACATTTCCCTACTCAATAACTCTGTCAATTTTAAGTCTACAAAAATTTGATATACAGGGTATTGAGTTTTGGGGAAATCGATGTGATTGGTTTTCGGATGTGATTAAGGGGTCAAAGTTCAACGATTTGACCTTTGAGAACTCTACTAAACTCCTCCGACAATTTTGGGTGTAAACACTTGAAATTTTAGATATAGGTTCCTTGGACATGGATCTAACTTAATTACTCGATTTTGAGCCCAAAACAATAAATGGTAAGGGGTCATAATAGGGGGGCAAAGTTGAAAAAATTGACTTTTTTTTTCTTTGTTCTTTGTTTCTTTTTCTTTTTTTGCTCAGAATACACCTCCAAACACCCGGGCAACGCCGGGAACCCATTGTTAGTATATATATATATATATATATATATATATATATATATATATATATAAAATTTTTTATTATTATTTTTACGAATTTTTCTTGGCTTTGTTTGTGAAGTCTCCATATCAAATATTGCGTTATATAAATACATTTTTGCAAGGGCGATTGAAGTAAGCGTCAATAATATTAACATTAGTAAAATCCCAAATTATGGAATTTATGATCATGAATTATGAATTATGTCCTTTTTTTGCAGCACGCACTTTATGATTGTTTTTGCACATTTTACCTTTAGGGATATGCCACCGAAACCGTTGCATATCTTCTTTCCCCGAAAAGAAAGCCATTAAAATTTTAACCTAATTCTATGCATTTTTTCTGATACTTGCACTGGGACGGGTATTATACTAGTACATTAATATATATATATATTTATATATATATATATATATATATATATATATATATATATATATATATATATATATATATATACCTAGCACCTACCTTCTAATATGTATACAATATATATACCCAGCATCCCCCTTTCTCTTCTAGTGAGAATCATTAGGCTTCGAAATGCCTGGCATAAAGATCATTCATAACTGCTCCGCACTATATTGTATTTCCATGTTTCAAATTGATAAATAAATCTATATGCACCAATATATATTTTTCTATTATCAATATATTTTCTTCTTGTATCTAAGCCCCACCGTCATGTCAAGCTTTTATTATATCGAAAATTCTCCATTTAAAGAACTATTATATACATCTTTAATCCCCCTTATATATATATATATATATATATATATATATATGTGTGTGTGTGTGTGTGTGTGTGTGTGTGTGTGTGTGTGTGTGCGCACATATACATTCTTAATAAATTTAGATTTACATATATAATATGTATGTCTTTTGCAAGTACACCAATCTGCACCAGAACAATTGTAGTGAATTATTTTCAGAAGTGTTTCTGGCACAGGTGAAGTACGCATCATCACTGGAAGCAGACTGTTGTTCTGCAATCCCCATCCTCATTCAGTAATATCCATGGCCTCACCATTGTCCATCTAAAGATTCTAGCTTATGGCACCTTAATATATATTTTTTTACTTTTGAAATCACGACTCTGTAATAATAATAACGAAATCTGGACAACTTAAAATATCATATTTAAGCGTATTTTACAATCGGGCAAAGCCGCATCCCGCAAGTAATATATATATATATATATATATATATATATATATATATATATATATATATAGTGGAAATGGTAATTCATAAAAACTGAAGAAAGTGCTCAATACTGTTGTAGAGCAAATATGCGTTTTATTTTTTATTACCGTATCTTTCTGTTAAGTTACATTATTGTTTCAGCTACCCGGCCGTTTTTTTGGCCGTCTGTAGCTTCCTCAGACTTTTACAGAAAGCGAACATTTCTGTAAAAGTCTGAGGATGCTACAGACGGCCAAAAAAACGGCCAAGTAGCTGAAGTTACATTATTGTTTCAGCTACTTTATTGTTTCAGCTATATATATATATATATATATATATATATATATATATATATATATATATATATATATATATATATATACATACAAACCTGATATTCGGGTCGGGTACTTGTTTTAAACATGTAATGAAATAGTATCTGTTTCTTGTCATAAATTCTGGAACTGAAGAATGTGTGAAGAGTATGAAGTCACCTCTTAGATGTCCACCCCCCCGCGTCTACTCGGATCTAGAATAGTAACACCTGTCAAGTTCTCATCTGTGAATCAAATAGAATCTGTGCCTGGTAACAAATTTATAAATTAATTATATAAATTACCATGTATTTTTTTGTTTTTTACATGGGGATCATTGCTTATCAAAGCCCGGAAGCAACTCGAGGATAAGGGTTATTGCGTGTACAATAATCAATGGGATAATATTGTGGTAATAGCTGGTATTGGAGATTTGATAAAGTGTCTTACGTAAGGGGGCGATTAATCAGGAATTTGTTTGTGTTGGACTTGAAGACATCCAAGTTGTAGTCAGGTGAGAAACAGGCAAACGGAAGAGAATTCCACAGGCGTGGACTTCTCAGAAAGAAGTTATGTTCATGGAATCTACGTTTTGATTTAGGCACAGATAAAGAGTGGGGGAAATTACTGACAGAGGTTTTAGCTAAACGAGTGTTTATCGTGAAAAATTGGCGAGGGGGGACCAGAGATTGGAGCTCGGACGGGTACTTGACATGGAAATAACGATAAAACAAAGACAGGCTTGCAAGGTCTCTTCTGTGGGAGAGAGGTTGCAGGGAAGAGAAGAGTGCACCCCCACTAAGCCACAAAATCTATTTTGTACTTTGTTCAGGCAGGATAGGCTGTTTTTGAAGCTCCAGTCCAGATGTAGCAGCAGTACTGAATCTTTGAACGTACTTGGCTTTTATACAGATAAAGAATTGCATCAGTAGTGAGATATCTTCTGGAGCAGTAGAAAAATCCCACCATTTTCCCAGTGGCCCAGGCAACAGACTTGATATACGTGTTCCATTTCAGATCAGGAGTAAAGGTCAAACCCAGGAGCTTGTCAAAACATGAAGCCTCCCCAAGACGAGAGCCATCCATTTCAATTGATGCTAGATGAGGAACAGGGCGTTTACGATGTAAAGATAGAAGCTTGGTTTTTAGATGCATTAAAAGTAACCAGCCATCTCTTCTCCCACTGAACCATGTGCTCAAGATCAGAGGAGGGGGAATCAGAGAGAGCTTTGTCATTTACGGCCTTTGATGTGTAGCCATAGATGGTCGTGTCATCAGCATAGATGTCAACGAATGATTAAAGTATGTGTTTTGGTAGATAATTGATGTAGATCAGGAAGAGAGTTCGGCCCAGGGTGGACCCGTGAGGAACTCCAGCATTAACACTGTGGGCCTCTCATTGTTGCCCATCAACCACTACTCTTATGAACCTATCAGAGAGAAATGATTTTATGATCGAGAAAACATTTCCAGTTATACTGTAGCTGGAAGTCTTGTAAAGTAGGCCCTTATGCCATACCTTATCGAAGGCCTTTGATATGTTAAGAGCAATTGCCCCAGTAAGGAAGCCTTTGTCCCGAGATTCACTAATCCTATGGGATATAACTGTTAGCACACAGCTGCAGATCTAGCAGAACGGCAACTATATTGTATGTCACTAAGGATGTTATTTCTGCTGAGGTGGTTGACTACTTCTCTATTTAATATGGATTCCAGTAACTTACTCATGACACACAAGAGACTTATTGGTCTGTACTGAGAGAGAGAGATGACTTATCACCTGAGTTCTTAAATACAGGGCATACTGACGAGGTTTTCCAGGGTGTTGGACAGCACTTCTCCTTAAGGCAACGCTTAAACAGTTTTGTAAGTATAGGGGCAAGTTCTGGTCGAAGCTGTTTCAACTCTATAATTGGAATGCCGTCTGGGTCAGTTTCTTTACTGGAATCAAGGTTCTTTATTAGCTTGGCGACCTCACGCACAGATATTTGTATGTTGGATAGTGTGTTGTCTGTTGTATGAGGAAATATGGGGAGTTGATAGCCTTCGTCGCATAGGGTAGAATTAGCTGCAAAGTTCTTTGCAAATAGTTTGGCCTTGTCTGATGCTGACGAGATGACCTCTGATTCATTGATAATGGTTGGGATAGAACGCACGCTTCTGTTCAGGATCCTATTTGTTATTTGTCAAAACTGGTGGGAACCAAGCCGCTGATCAGCTACTTTGGATTTAACAGACTGAGCATATAGCTCTCTTGCATTTTTATTACTCTTTTACAATGGTTGCTGGCGTTCCTGAAAGTTGCTTTAGTCTCAGTGCATCTATTACGTTGGTAGTTATGGAAAAAGTGATTTCTGTGCGCGATAGCGGCAGCACATTCTGGGGAGAACACTGGCTGGCTGTTAGGTTTTTGTTGGAATTTTTTAGATGGTATGAATCCGTCTATGCCTACCATTGACCATTCGGTCAGATCTGATACTATAGAGGACACATCCTTTTTAAACATGAAATGCAGAGATAGATCAGATATGAATGTACGGAAGCTATCCCAGTCAGCCATAGAGTATCGGTATACAGTACGGTGGAGGGGTACGTCTGGGGACTTATTACATTTCATTTTTATCTTAACTGATACGACGGAGTGGTCGGAGGATTCTAGAGGAGAATGAACGGAACATCGACATAGCTCAGGTGAAGTTGAGAGAAAAAGGTCTAGGAGGCTTGCATATTGACTGGTAGTATCGGGCACATGGGTGGGTTTGCGAATAATCTGAGTGAGGTCATAAACAATGGCAAAATCATGACAGAACCTCCCCTCATTGTCTGTCTTATTTGAGTGGGTCAGCCATTCCCCATTATGGACATTAAAGTCACTGCAAATGTGAATGTTAGCCGAAGGATGGGCAGGCAGGATGAGGTCAATTTTCTCAGATATACTCTTAAAGACAGTAACCCCGCTGAATGCGGTGGTGTAAACAAGTGCAACCCGGAAGCACATATAGAGTCGTCTTTAATGTCCATGGCGATCTTGGGCGTCAGATTTAGATCTTAAGTTAGAGTAATCTTTTATTATGAACTCATCTAGGGAAGTGGTCGGCCCTATGCCAGTTCCGCTTAGAAAGAGTAAGTCCAGTTTCGTCTCCTGTAATTGTGTTTCAACCTCTGGAAGATTGGAACGTAGACCCCTGATGTTGGAGAAGGAGACATGGTAGTAGGGGTCTACGTTGGAGGATGGGGTTCTAGGTTTATTCGTGTTTTTTTTTGGAGGGGCGGGGGAGATTTCATGTTGAGGTTTTGGGGTTTGTGGAACAGGTCGACAGACTTAGAGTAGGACAGAGAGGGAAAGTAAGATAGAGAAAGACAGGATGTTTTTGTAGCATATGATAAGGTAAAGCCGTAACAATTAACCACTAGTATGACATCGAGAGACCCCACCAGAAACTACTGCATGGTCCAGAATCCATTCACCAAATGGCAATACAGCAGCCCCAGTACTTTACGCCTGCTGATAGGACAGCCTCCTTAGTGGTTAATCCAAGGTTCGGGTCCCTGCCTATGGGCGGGTAACGTCAGCCCAGATGAAACGTTTACCTCCAGCACCCTTACTAGTTACGTGGCCACAAGGATAGACATAGAAACAGAAAAATTTCCGACATCTCTTTCACCCTTTGTCAGAAAAATCACTCATTGGAAATGAGGACTGAGGGACAAATAAAGAGAAGCGAGAGTTACTGGAGCTACCGATAATACAACCACAGTGTATTATCTACTCTCCATACTTACAAAATATAAACTTACAAAACAAATGAATCTACAAAACATTCGCTTTTAAAATATCAGTGCAGTTGCTGCAGGAAATGACCATGCCACCTTTCAGATGTAAAAAGAACAATAACAAACGACGAACTATTAAAAACAAAATTATCAAGTGTCGTTTTATACCTTAAACGTCAAACGACAATTCCTAAAGACTTACTTTTTATTATAATTTATTCAACTAACCTTGCCAAATGAAACGTTTACTCTGTCCTATAAAACTAAGTACAAGTCAAAATTTACATTATGCAAAAAGATAATGTCCTTACTGAAGAAAAAAATAAATAAAACGTTGATGGAAATTTTATGAAAGGACACCCAAAAAGTTGCGGTACTTACTGCAATATACATCAGTCATTACATACGAGTACATCTCAGAAGATATTTGTGCTTGTTCTACAAATATTTTGATGGCACTCTGACAAACTCATAGCACTAATGACCCCTCAATCTATACACCCGCCCACCCCGTAAAACAGCAAAATCTCATCCCTTCACTGTTTAAATGTCTAAACGCCAGAAAACTTTCTACATTAATCGTTTCTCTTCTCGGACTGCTAGATGTTGGAAGTCCTTTCCCGTTTCCTGCTTCCCTTACTACAGAAGTTAAAATGCAATGTGAACAGCCATCTCGCTACTTACCCTAATGCCCTACATAGTCTCCTGTAGACATGGTCACAAATAGTAGCCTCTTATGTCCAAAAGAAGCAATCGCATGCAAAAACGCACTAACGATTGCAGGCATATAGTACATTAGAACAATGAATGCAATAGTCGACCTATCGAATTCGTTATTAAGTGCTAACAGTCTTTGAAATAATTACGAACTTTTTAGACGTTATACAAAACGCGTAGGCAACGGCTGTCATTACACTCGAATATATCAGCGAATACGTTTATTAACAGACTAGTTTACATTCAGCACGTTTGTTAGAAAATACAGAATTTTCTCACGTACATTTGTATGATTAAGCATGTATTAAATCTCACTTTGCGTAAAAAAGAAATCGGCACACAAAAATTTCTATTTTTACTACCATAGCATTTCGTTCCAAACACGGCATCATTCAGAATCGCCAAGACACTAGCCTCTATAAGTCACTTATTTCTTCTGCAGAGAAAAATGTCTGTTTCGTCTCCATATCTAACAAAAGATATTTACTGCTTTTTATTGGAGGGGGGGGGCAACCATTCGGCATCACGGTCAGAACAGAATGCGGGAAAACGTTCGTATAGGTACTTAAATGATTTTATGTTATTGCTTTCTTATATATTATTAAATAAGAATCATTTCGATTTAAAATCCAGTTACTATTACGCATGTAAACTTATGAAAACACGCTTGAAATACGTAAACATTATGTGAATAAGCTAAATCACACAACACTGGGCAGCATAAATACGTGTCTTTCCTCGTTGAAATCTCGCTGAGAGATAAAAATCGTTTTTGCTAATGCTTCTACTCCGACACTTAATCTCTAAAAGTGTGTACTCTAAGATGAATACTAAAATGTAACAATAGCACTGATTATAAACGACTCATTGTAGACGGTCAGTTTAACACCGCTGCTAACTATAAAACGATTTAGATTGCCGGTTTAAACATTTTCATCATCAGTTCCTTAATGATCACAACTCTGATTGGATTTAAATTTGACTTTTTCTATAGAATAAACTTGATGTTAATCGGTATTTTCACAAGGAAGTCGCCACTTATGAAAGCCTGAAGGCCACTCGAGGATAAAGATTAATGAATGCACGTTAGTCACCAGGACAACAGCGTAGTAATTGTTAGTGTTGGAAATAGGGTATAATTTGATTATTCAAAAGAAAACGACTACACAAGGGCTTGTACACATTGAACCCGAAGACGACTATATTAATGTCAGCTGGAAAACAGGTCAGCGGAACAGAGTTCCATGAGCAGTTCTAGAAATAAGTTTTTTAATGGAATTTGTGTTTAGATTTTGGTACAGAGGGTGAGGGGAATTTTGATAGTGGTTGTAGCTAGACGAGTGTTCTTGCAGCTCTAGATTCAACCACCGCAACTGTAGATAGACATGTGTTTGTCACAGGTGACCATACAATTATTCTTCTAACGTTTCATCTGCCAGAAAGAAATTTCGGTTCTCTTCAAAAGTGTAGACTACTAGTAAACAAGATTGGCGTTGAATAGGAATTATAAGTCATTTATATGACATTGCGCTGGTAAAAATGATCGTTAGCGGCTGGCAGTCTTCTATGCAACCTGTTCATTGCGACTAGATCTTTTAAAATGTATGTAATATAGTGCATATGAGCGCGTAGAAAATATCAGCGGCAGCGAAGGATGGCGGCTTGCGAAGAAATTAGCAGCAGCATTAGTAGTTGAAAAACTCCATATGCAAAATAGAAAATGTGCGCCAGAAGAAGAGGGGAAACGGTGAAAAAATGCAACAGCTGTTCGGATAGAAACAAAGTACGTATTAAAGAAAATGGACGTGTAAATGTGAAGGCGAGAAATGGCTGGCTGATACCGGCGTGGGGTCGAACGAAATAGAAACACGTGCCAAATAAAATAGACAAATAGCAGCGAAAGATTTTGTAAGTGACACCAAAAGTAACAGTACTAAAAGCTTGTGTTAAAAGAGAAAAATGCCGACCCGGATAGTTTATTTATTTGTTTTATTTGCTTGTCCATTTGCGATGTAACGGCCATGTTACATGTCGATCCCAGAGTTGCTATATTTATCAATCAATCTATTCATGATAAAACAAGAGACAAATTGGAAAACTTTATTACTTTCTGACGTGTTTTGTTATTTTCACAACGTCGTCAAAAAGCAAAACAAAACGAGAAAATGTTGCTCCCACACAACGAATGTGTTTATAATACAACGAATACGACAAATTTACGACTATACATGAAGAACTCGAAACACACTAAAATTTGCAGCTATAGCAGCATATTTCAGAGAGTCATATAAAAATTAAAAGATAAAAATAAATAAAACGGATTGAAAAGCGGAAAAGAGAAAAAGGGAACTGAGCACATATAACCTCGTATGAAAATATCAACAGCAGCCGAAGAATGGATAGCAAGCGTTTGTATTAGCAGCAAGAGCAGCGTTTGAACACGTATGCAAATTTGCAAGTGTGCTCGGGCTTGAGTCTGAAGAAAAAGAAAAAGGACACCATATAATATACTAGCAGGAGGGCGCCCAATGTTGCCGGTCGTAAAATAGGCTTAAATATATTCATGCAGATTTCCTATTTATTATCACAGAGTCAATTCTCTATTGCATATAAAACACGTATAAATATATTATAATTCATACAGATTTCTTATTTATTATTTATAAAACTAATTCTCTATTGATTTTTATCTAATATATAGTAATGATTTCAAATGTTATTTTAAAAAACAAGTATGACTTGGTTACTATCCGTTAAGATTAGCGATTTAGCCTTAATCATCAGTTACCTCTCCAGCGTCGTTACTGTCCGAGCTATCGACAGATGAATACGAAAGGTTAAGAATTAAGCAACTTTGAAATATGATTGTTTAATTTTGCGCACAATTGTTTTATTCGACTTACTCTGCCAAGGTCACCTGTTTTGTTTCCAATTATGACTCATTAGCAGCAATTCTTTTTGCCGGCTAAAATCAAAATTAAAAATGTGCTACATGTCTAAATACTCTATATATCAAATTTTAACTCTGTATATCACATATTAAGTATATTTGGTAGTGGCATTTTGCACACACACACCGACAAGGCAACTTTATATATATATATATATATATATATATATATATATATATATATATATATATATATATATATATATATCCGTGTGCTTGAGCGTTTTCGTCTTAAATTCTTCATAATCATTCAAAACGTAGAAACCATGCCTAAATAATGATTCAAATTCAGCGTAATAATGAAATGGAACAAATCATCTAATAAAATAAACATAAAAAATGGTTAAGTAATTAATCAAACTCGTTTATCAAAAGAAATATGCAGGTTAGTTAACCTTCAAGTAGTTGCTTGCATATCCATGACTGAGTATATTAAGAAGTTCTTTTTGATAATTTTTTAATAGAAAAAGTAGGCTTTTAATATCAATGACAGCGCGAGAAAAAAATCGACTTCATATGTGTACACACACATATACACACACACACACACACACACACATATATATATATATATATATATGTATATATATATATATATATATATATATATATATATATACACACACAGAAAGAAATAGATTTGGTAGAGAATAAGAAGCTAAAAATAAATCCCTTTGTACAGAATTTTTTACAAGAATACATTTTTATGTACTTATCGTAATTTTCAGAAATATTCCATAGTTGAAGAGCTTTTTGGTAGCAGACGGCGTCTCAAAAACATTGTAATGGGAGACGTGATATGTACCCCGTAGGCATTTTTGGCGGGTTTTTTTCTTTTTTACTTTTTCTCAATTTCATTTTTAACACTTTTCTTTTTGTGTTTGTATTTTTTTTATATTTGAAAAAAAAAGTAATTTTTATTGTTTTGCTGTTATTATATTTGTTGTTGCTGTTAATATTCGGAATGCCGGATTTTCATGACATCAAATACCATGAAATGTCGCTCTTATCTACGCCCAACCCATTTTAATTTAGAATAGAAAATTCGCACACAGAAAATAAAGAATTCTTCGAATTTGTATCATAGAATATCCACACTTGTCATCGGCAAGCTTGTTTGCAAATAAGAGACTCAGTTGATATATTAGAATCTATATTCAAAGACAGAGTTTGAACATAAACAAAAGAATTTTTCAATGTGTGTGACTGTTGTATAGTATCCTGAGTATTTCATTAAACTCCATTCGATTGCAATGCTCCAAATTTAGGAGACTTGAGAAATTACAAAGTTGCCGGACAGTTGATATGATTAACACGTCCACTCTAAAACGAATTAGCAAAACATGTTAATGCAGCATTAAAATAAAAGGCTTGAGTGCCCGGTGTTACGCATGTGTTTGGAGGTGTGTGTTGTGCAAAAAAAAAAAAAAGTGGTAGTAGATTAGTAGGCTCGAACCCGTACCGCGAAAGAGGAAAAGAACGTGAAAAAAAAAAGCGTGACGTCCTTGTCGTTGCATCCATGGTCAAACCGTAAGTGGCGAAGGTTTAAATTAAGGCTAGTCAATCGAAAAGAGTGGATGAATTTCGAAAATATTAGCGAAAAAAGTGACTCCTCCTTGTAGAAAAGTGCCTAGTTGAGGGTGAAGAGATTAATGTTTTTGCCAATTTTTCGGTATTTGTCGTCCGAAGTGTCGCGCTTGAAAACGATACTTATCTCGTGAAAATCCGTCGCCTATCGAGAGAGTTTTAGACATACATATATACATACATACATACATACATGCATACATACATACATAAATTTAAACAGACAGGCGAGATGTATATTATAGATGTTTTGGATACAACATTAAACTACATTAGCTGATGGGCTCATGTTTTAGAGGTCTGTGGAGTACGGAAGTTATTTCTGATTCGCAATCACTCTCAGGTCTACTACACTGATTGAGAGCGAAAATATATGTTAGGATCATAATTGTGGTATGAATAAAATATTTGATGGGTATGGAATTAAATTGCATTCGTTGACGAGTTATTTTAAAGTTAAATCTTTAAAATTGAAAAAATCAATTCATGTAACTTGATTATGCAGTAGACCTGTCATCTATTCAATATAGCCGCTTTCAGCCTCAATCACCGCCTCAGTACGGGTTCGGAACATAGAGCATACCTTTTCCACACGCGCCGGCAGGAGCTCGGCAAATACTCGGCGAATGATGGCGATCAGGCTGGCTTTGGTGCTGTGGGAGGTCATATGGTGATGTCCTCGACATATGACCAAACGAAGAAGTCCAACGGATTCAGGCCGGGGGAGTCTGGAGGCTGGTAAGAGATTGGTACAGAGTCATAGCACTCCTTCTAAAGCCAAGCCTGAGTCTCTTTGGGCTTGTGAACCGGTGTCGAGTCCTGCTGCCACCCCCGGGGTCTGCCAGTGGCCACCTGATTGCATCAGGGGATTACCACACTCTGCAACACTTCCAGGTACAATTTTGTGCTAAATTTCAAGCTGACTTCGAAGATGTGAGGTGGCATGATGTGGACCTCACTTGAAACCACACCAAATACGACCATATAGATACACTAATTTAATATTCGTAGTATGCTATCACTAGGACTGGGACTACAGCATACTCTTTTCATTGTTTTGACTCTCGACTGCGTATCCGTTGATATCATCTGCTTTTATATAGAGTGATATGGTTCTCAGTTGATTAATTGTGTCTTACTCTGTTAGATATATACTCGAGAGTCAAAATAATAAGAAGAAGAATATTCTGTTGTCATGGCCCTAGTTATCACTTTCTATACTCTTCTTTAATGAAGAGGATCTTCCATACAATGGAAATATGTTACAGACTCTTGTAAGGATATTAGAGATAAACTCTAATAATCAGATTACTTAGATAAATACTTTTACAGTTTAAATAAAATGGCTACAATTATATTCCGGGGACTCCATTCAGGCTGAACGACCAAAGAATGTCCAGCAGCAATATACAGAGTGAAAGAATAAAATTGTCGCTCTAGAAAAGACGACATGATTCCATTTCTGTTTGATGAAAACCGGCTTTCTTTTTTTTTGTTTAAAACCATCTACTAGTTGGCCAGTTGTGTACAATCCCAAAAGCGATAGGAGTCTTCTATGATGTCTAAAAGTGACACAATGTTTAACGATCGAGATCGGAGATTCGCCGCTATACACTCATGCTCTCTACCGGTCCAAGTTATGACAACAGGACCATTGCCAGCACCATCAAAATGCATCGCTGGATTGCTACGAATAATATGAACGTATGGTCGTTACATCAGTCCATGCCGTTATTTCCGAGTATCGAGAACCGGTTTACGAGATGAGTCAGAGACAGACACGCGGAGAGTATGGTTGTCACCACTAGTCCACCAATAAGCAAAGAATTGCTTAATTACCTTTTTCTTATGTATTTTGTTAATACATATTTTTTTAATTATTACTGTGTCTCCCTCGTCAATTATTAAACAACTAACACAACAACACTGCCAAGACGTTTTTTTATTGTTGACTACGTGACAAAAACGAATCAATTAGGTTTCAAAGACCCTAGAAAAAAAACAGTCTTTTCTTATATCAACTTTGTGATGAAAAACCAAACAACTCGAGTTTATTATCTGTTTATTTACGGATGCCACATGCATAGAAAATCAACCGGTGTAATTCTAAAGTTGCCTCATTTTTTTTGCTTATTTTCTGGTGGTCTTGAGACTTATTTAATCCATAAAAACAATACCAATGGTAGAAACGGTACCAAAGTGTTACTAGTACTCCATTACCAGAAATCTGCTGATTTAGAATAAATTGTTTGCAATTTCCTTAATATTTATTTAAGAAATAAATATATTTCACATATATAATATCATCGGCGATATAAAATTCAGAATGAAAACCTCTAAAATATTTACTTTAGCGCTGATAATAACGTTTGAAATGCTAAAATGATACCAGATTATTTTGTCGATTTCTAATGTTTTGGAGCAAAAATCTTCGCTCATATAAAACTACATATATAATTTTTTTAACCTCTGAGAGAATAGATAAATAAAATATTAAGTTCTTCTTCTCCAACATCTTCTTTTTCATTTTATTATCTATTATATATAAATTCGTATTCCTGTCGTTTTTTTTTTTTTTTTTTTTTTTTTTTTTTTTTATTTATTACATTTTCACCCCAAACAAGGCAAATTGCCACTTTGGTGTAGGGGGCTACTATCAGGGGCAACAACTACTGGGGTACTATGTAGGGATTTGGGCAGCAAGGTGTCGGTTCACGTTACACTTGAATTTCTGCACGTCAGTACTGTTGGGGAAGCAGGGACCTGGAATGGAATTCCAGAGTCTTGCGGTTCTGGGGAAGAAACTATTGGAGTAAAAAGATCTTTTACATCTAGGGACCTCTACAGTGTGGGGGTGGGATCTAGTAGCCTGTCGGGTTTGTCGAGGGTGCTCGCGTCGTGGGGGCACAAGTGATTGCAGTTCATCAGAGCATTCACCACTAAAATACTTGTAGAACAGGCAGAGGGATGCAACATTTCGTCGATGGGACAGAGGCTGAAGCTTAGATGCCAGTTCAGGGCCTATCAGATTTGCGACTCTCTTTTGAACCTTGTCAAGGAGCGAGAGACTAGTAGCAGATGCACCAGCCCATATGTGGCAGCAATACTCCATACATGGGCGAATGGTGGCCTTATAGAGGTACAGGATACTTTCGGGTGTTAGTAGTTTTCTAGCACGGTAGAGAGAGCCTACCTTTCTTGCAGCGGCCCTGGCAATGCCTTCAATGTAATTGTTCCAACTCATGTTCCTGTGAACGTTAGGCCAAGGAGTTTGAAAGATGGACTCTCAGATAAAGGGTCGTTGGCCATTGCTATTGGTGTTCACAATTTGATTAATACATACAAAAGGTTCCTTACTTTACTCTTTCATTTATTTCCATATTATAGTATGATTCCTTCAAAATATACAATCTCATTTTTACATCTCATTTGCATATTACATTAAGAAAATTCGATTTTATTAAATAGCAGTATTTTAGTTAATGTTTCTAGCGAGATAATTATTTTAAGTGTTCTATTTAAAATTGCTATTTAATAAACTTTAAACAAAAATTGTATTGATAACATATTTAATTTAATTTATTTGGAATTATTATTCCAACATCGATTATTTTTAAAAGAAAAACTTTCAAAAAGTTATTTGTCTCTAGTAACTTCGGAACATAAACAAACAAACTATTCACGAAATAAAATAATTTGGTAATCTCAATAAGTTTCTAGCTTTAAAAAATAATTCCGTGTAGATAGAAAAGTATTTTGCTTTTATTGTTTTTTAAAATATTAAAACAAAAAAAAAACACGAAAAAACTGAAAAGATTTCATTTGTTTGTTTTTATTCTTTAAACGGCTATACAGAAATCGGTAAATTTTTACGATGTGACCCAGCGTTGTTTAACACCTAAAAAAATAAAAAAATAAAGATCTACTGTCACCCCCCTCTAAATTCCACAATTTACACTTTTTTTTCTTTTTTTGCAGACAAAAAATAAACGAAGTACAGGACAAGTTTACAAAAGAATTCCAAAAACCCTAGAAACCAAGCGATCTGCTTAATTGTAAATAAAATTTAAAGAACAGTACCCGCACATGATGAAAACCGTGGAGGATTAAAAGATAACATTTTCATCAGAATTGACTAAATCCAGCAATTGTTTACAAATGAATCAACTTTAAGAACACCCACTTAGTTTCCCGATTAGCTTAAGACACATTCAAGACTTTTGAAAATGCTTAAATCTCTTCAGAAAGGGGTATATCCAAATCTAGCAGTAAGGTACTCTGAATTAATGAAATTGAAAAAGTAAATTTTATGCAATACCATTTTATGCGATTACAAATCAACATATCACAGGTATGGTAAAGTCGAACGGTATCATTGCCGTATCCAAGAAGATGAACGACTGTATTTATGAAATAATTAAGTTTTAAGTGTTGACTCATTCTTTTTGAATAGATTTCTGTCACAAGCAGCATTTATTTAAACATGCTTCAGTTGTTTTTTTTTTAGTCTCGACTTGTGAATGATGGTATGGTTGATATTATCATGGTTGAATATGATAGTACACCATGCCATTACGTTCTAATTATTTACACGTACCTGACCTGATAGATGAATTAAGTGGGGAGGATCAAGATTATGATCTCCACGTTCTCCAAACTTAACTGCTCTCGATTTTTTTGCATAGAGTTTCGTCAGAGCAGAAGTATACCAGAAAAATATTGATAATCAAGATTAACTCAATTTACGGGACGGACCACGCGAAGGTTGCCAACATCCCTACATGAAAGTGTATACGTGGAACAAACTCGATTCGAACTTGGCACGCTCAGGTTGTTAGTGAATCACTGAACCACCGTCACCTCTCCGATTTTGTTGTACATTTTGATACCATATTTTTATCTGTCTCGATTGGCCAATTCAGTAACATTACGAATTCAAATCTTTGAGGGAGGGGACAGTTCTACAGAAATTGTATTATTTGGAAAATTATTGAAAATATTGTATGAATCCATTTATGTTGTGTTACAAATAACATGTGAAACAAACAATAAATCTTTTTTTAAAAACAACACATCTGTTTTCTCTCCGACTTTTTATATTTAGATCTACTGATATCTTTTAAATCACAAATCTATCTCAAAATTTGAAGATATCTTTGTGCCTTGTAAAAAAAAAACTAAATAGCAATTAATTCGAAAAGTGAAATGTTATTTTTAAACATAAATATGGGAATTTAGTATTGGTATTAGATGGTATTCTTAGACATTTACTGTAATAAACGAACAAAATCAATGATGTATGTTTCAATATTCCATAAAAATTATTTTTCATAAAATGGCTTGTAAATGTTATTAAATTGTTAATTTAGGTGTCCAATTTATGTCTTTAGATATCATATACAAGTATCTGGGGCAAATACTGAAATCTCGTGCCCACCCAAAATAGTTTGTCCAAACGATCTAGGATTAAAATATTATTGGTTTATATTATTATCGATTGAAGTTTACATTTTTATAATAAATATTGGTTTGAACTATGAGAAAAAGCTTTAAATTAATTTTAAATATTCAAAATAAAAACATCATCTTTAATCGTAAGTAATAAAAAACTGAAGTCATTACTTAATTTCAATTTAAATTATTTTCAACTATATTCTTGGCTTCAAAATACCGTAAATTATAGAAGAGATTTTTAATTGGCAACAGAGATAATGTCGGGGTGATACGATAGAAAATGGATTGAGGACCTGACTGTGTAAAGTTCAAATTCTGTCAGTTCCTTAACACCACTTTGCAGAGAACAGTCAAATTAAAACAATGCATAATTGTTGGATGACTTATATATATATATATATATATATATATATATATATATATATATATATATATATATATATATATATATAATATAAAGCTCAACATCTGTGTGTGTGTCTGGTCACGAATAGGCTCCTATATGGTTGACTATTTTCAAAAACTGATTACATATAATGATAGATGTATCGAGACACACGAATGGGTATGTTTGATCTGGCAGAACGGTGTTTCATTAAAATTGTGGGGTCTGCGTTCGCGCCTGATCGACAAAGTATGGAAATAAAAAATTTTAAAATTAAAAAAAACAAACATTTACAAGTGTTTTTGATATGGATATACATAATAATACTTTAATAAGTATGTTTTAACTTAAATAGGAATGGTATAATAAAATTGTGGGGTCTGCGTTCGCGCCTGGCCTCCATAGAATGGAAATAGGCACACACTTTAATAAAGACTTTTCATATCTATCTGCGTAAGTATACTTTGATAAGTATGTTTCAGTTTTAGGAAATATGGTATAATAAAATTCGTTCGAGCCTGATCTCCATAGAATGGAAATATGTCACAAAGTTTAACAAGGTATTTTAATATAGATCCACAGAATATTGTGATAAGTGTTTCAGTGTGAACAGGTATGGTATAATAAATTATGGGGTTTATCTATTTTATTTTATCATCATATTTTGCTTTGGTTTTTATACTCCCGAATTCGAAGCTATCTCTTTACAGCCCTTCTTTTCATAACCTATCATACTTTCATAAATCAGAGTCCATTTTCTGTAGGCTGTTTTCGAACCCAATCAACGACGGGTACTTTTGCTAGTATTATATATATGGCGCAGTGGATAAAGACGTTGAATCTCTGCGGTTGCAGGTAAGAATCGTCTGAAGATAGCGGTTTCAATCCTACCCAAAGCCGGCGAGAGGCTTACTTGGCCAAATCGTGGTGAGACGACAACTATGGATGGCAGTAATTGCTGAGAATGCAGTTAGGGGATTCGGAGTTCCTATCCCGTCGCAGTTACCACCTGACGAAGGCTGGAGGAATAGTTGGCCGAAACGTCGTAAAACAACAACTAATAAAGATGAGAATAATAGTCCGCAATAAATGAATTGACGTTTTATATTTTTTTATGATAAACTAAGCTCGGGGCTCCTGTAATGGCTACTCACGCTGATTGCTGTTGTCAAGCAGAACAAAGCAAAAGTTGTCTGTGTTTGTGACTAATAGGAGATTATTCTTACTGTTGATGCTTACAGATCTGATACTTGCTTTTAGAATGAATTCTTGTAAACCAAAGGCAACAAAAAAGTTTAGCCGGTCCAAAAAGATGTATTTTGCTGATTTTGACATTTGTTTATGAAAATACGCGCTTTTCGATAAAATTGCCGTTTTTCTAATAGATAAATGAGTAGATATTTATATAGAAAACTTTTTAACATTAAACACATCTTTCTAAGACATATTTAAAATGTAGGAGATTACATGTAAAAGGAAATTTTTAAACGCGAAATAATAGAGAAATAAAGCATAATAATTAATTAGTTTTACTTTATTTACTTATATGTCAAGATATTATCCATCTAATTGATATGTGAAATGGACACTACTACGATAACGACAAATTATTTTAAATAACGAGATTTTCTATGAAGAAAATATTATTTTAGAAAAAACATTCCATCATTAAAATAATATATACAAGTAAATTCCCAAAAGTAATGTCTCCTATTTTCTATTCTGCCTAAATAGGTCTGAGGAAATTGAAAACTACATTGTTGTGATAACTAACCTTGTGCATTCATGACCTGAAAGTTTCATCTCTCTATTGCAGATATTGACAGTGTGAACCTCTACGAAAACAATATCTGTCAATGGCGTGCTTTAGAATCAGGGATGCGTTATTGAATTCCTGACAAAATTGCATTGAGAATGATGGTGACTATGTAGAAAAGCAAACCCTCGTATTTTCAATTAATATGTAACTCCTTACCAAAGTCAAACTACTCGAGGATAAGAATTAATGAGATGGGAGGGGGTTTAATGAAAGTTGAATGATGATTAATACTATGAGAAATATCCACATCTCTCCGACTCAAAACAACAGCTAATTCAGACAGAAGCACTTCTTATACTTTTACCATAAACATAGCTCAACAAATATAAAGACTAAAGAACAAAGTAACGAGAAATTACGATGCTTTCAAAAAGTTTACCAAATATCCACTTTTTACAGGGTGGAACGACAAAAATGTCCCCTCTAAAAGAAAACAACAAAACAGCTTTATTTTAAAACTTTTATTGAAAAAAATCAATTCAGGTAACTTGATTATGTAGTAGAGCTATATATTCAATGTAGCCGCCTTCAGCATCAATCACCGCCTCGATATGGGTACGGAACTGGATGCATGCCTTTCCCTCAAGCTGGCAATCGTCCTCTTGTCATAACATGGATCGATAGAGAGCATGAGTAGTACAGTGGTGCATCTCCGAACTCGCTCGTTGAACATTGTGTCACTTTCAGACATGATAGAAGGCTCCTATGGCTCTTGGGATTTGTACACAACTGACCAACTAGTAGATGGTCTGCAAGAAAAAAAGAAACCAGCTTTTCATTAAAGGGAAATGGAATCATGTCGTCTTCACTAAGGCGACAATTTTATAGTTCCACTCTGTACTTTTCATGCAGGAAAACCAAAAAATGTTTAACACCTTTATAGAAGAAGTTAAGAAAAAAAAAACTTTTTTCATATTTTTAATTACAGTAGAATCCTGGGATTATCTTATTTTCGGATTATAGTATTTCATTATCAGAGTATTGGAGTACTTTATTGATAGATTATATTCTATAAGTTTTTTATGCGAAAAAGTTTAATGGTGAATATCTATTTACACATTTATAGTTTGCACTGTATGAGTTTATTTCTGGTTATTTTCGAATATCTTTGTGCATAACATCTTAGACTCATTAAAAACGTCCTGAGGGAGGATTTAATTCACACATATTCTAATAAGATGCTAGGAGTCGGAACCCAAAATTCTTCAAAGCAATTGAAATCCAAAGCGTTTATCCAACGACTCATATTTGACCCAGAAAAATATGCTGACTTTGAATTTTTTAATATTTGATAACTTAGAAATCTTGGACTCTTCTTTCCTCGGTGTTCCTCGTTGGAGAATAGAGTGAAAAGTGATAAAATCACGATCCTAATACAAAAAATATAAGTGTTGTATTTAACCTTTTCCGCATGTTATTTTAATAAAAAAAATGCTTCTTCGTGTAAAGCATGTATTCGCGTGTACATTTGACATTGACACTTTTTAATTACCAAAATTCTGATATACTTCTTTGCAGGTTTTCTGCCATTATACACATTCTGAAAACTTTCTATGCTAATAAAACAATTCTTTTTATAACCAAATATAAGCAATTGCAAATATTATATTTAAAGAATTATATAAACGTAGAAATATTTTGCATTTTCTCACCGGAAAAATTATTTATTTCTTTTCAAATAATACTCCTATATATATATATATATATATATATATATATATATATATAGAGAGAGAGAGAGAGAGAGAGAGAGAGAGAGAGAGAGAGAGAAGGAGAGAGTCGGATTCGCAGATAACTTAGAATATTTTAATTTAAAAAGATCAACATCAATAAAAATGTAACACTGATTAGCCTCAAATTGAAAAACATATTAAAAATTGTAAAAGCATTAATCTAAGATATAAAAAGGGTGTATGTCTGTCTGTCAGTCTCTATATTTTAAAATTCAATCTCCTCCGACTATGGGCTTCAAATGAATGGATTTTTAAGGACCGTTCTTTCATAGATCTTTAGCCGGTTAAAATAGTTTTTAAGGGGTCAAAAATGGATTAAAATTGAAAAAAATCGTTATACAGTTTGTACATTCATCCTAGTTTATTTTTAATCTTAATTTTTAACCACTTCATGTACGTGTCACGTTGGTAGAGTAGCAACGTCACCAGCTTCGAATGATTCGCTTTCGATTTTAACTGATGGCACCCAAATACTTTTTTTTTACTCTTGAAATCACGACTCTATAATAATATATACGATATCTGGACAAATTAAAATATAATATTTTACGCCCTGGCAAAGTCCCTCCCCCCGCTAGTTTAATTAAATAAAATAAACGAGTCAAAAGTAACAGATCAAATAATCAATAAATAAATAAATAAGCTGCACTTCGTAACGTCCAAAATTAAGAATCCGCGGCACGAAAGGATTATAGTGCAAGCAAAAAGTCAGCGAAATTTTAAAGTATCCAAAAATCGGAGTACAACTTCATTGCATGTCCTGCCGTCATTTCTTTGTGTGTGTTTGGACCAAACCTTCGCTGATTCAATGTGCAACCTCTGTACTTTGTTGTTGTTTTTTTTTTGGGGGGGGGGGTTACATGGAGTTCACCACTTATCAAGGCCCAATGGCCACTCAGGGATAAGGGTTATTGTGTGTACAGTAATCAAAGGGATAGTGTAGCAATAATATTGGAGAATTGGTAAGGTGTCATTACTTAGGGGAGGCGGTTCATTAGGAATTTGTTTGTGTTGGACTTGAAGACATCCAGGTTGAAGTCGGGAGGGAAACAGGCAAGCTAACAGCATTCCACAGGCGTGCAGTTCTAAGAAATAAGCTTTAGGCACAGATAAGGAGTGGGGAAATTTATTTACGGTGGTTTCAGCTAGTCGGATGTTTTTTGAAAAAGATTGGCGAGGAGGGACCAGAGAATGGAGCTCAGACGAGCACTTGCCATGGAAATAACGATAGAACAACGACAGGCTCGCTACGTCTCTTCTGTGGGAAAGAGGTTGTAGGGTAGAGAAAATGGCATCCTTCACCAAGCCACGAAGTCTATTTTGTACTCTGTTGGTGATGAACCTTCAATCTTGCAAGGTTAACAAATAGCAAACTAGGATACTTCATGCAAATTATATAATCTCGATTTTCGTAGCTTCCGTACAGAAATCCCAAACGCTAAATAAACAAACAATCGACAATAACAATTATATGGACCCATACCTAACGAAACGGCTACGAGCTGAACTCAGTTGTCAGTGACTATGAAAAATGTGCGTCCGTTTTTCCAGACTTTGGATATGTAATCAGCAACAGACAGGTTTGTAACCGAGTTACTCGGTGTAGTTAAACGAGTAAGTGCCTCAAACTTAAAACGAAATCCAACCGTTTTGTTAACAGTCGAAGGTTTTACCTGTAATTCGGACAAGTTCCGAAAAGCGAGCGAATCGTAATGCTTGTGTGGCATTATCGATTACTTAGATTAATCTGGGCTTTTACGTGATTTCCCTCACCAGAGTGTTCAATCCACAAAGGAGTTGGGGTATATGTGAATATACAGGGTGTCCACAAAGTCTTACTACATTATGTAGCCAGACTTTGTGGACACCGTGTAGATTATGTTCCTTGCTAATAGAGTCAGATGGTTTTGTAGCCAGGTTCGAATCTCCCAACCAGCTGTAATCATAACTCCCTGCATTGATAGATTCCTGAAAGGATGAAACATTAATATACATAGGTATTAAAAAAATTATCATAGTAATAATTTTATATATATATATATATATATATATATATATATATATATATATAGGGTGCCCAAAAAGTCTGGCTACATAATCTACACGGTGCCCACAAAGTCTGGCTACATAATGTAGTCAGACTTTGTGGACACCCTGTATTTATTTTTGTAATTGAGAGAGAGAGAGAGAGAGAGAGAGAGAGAATGCCAAACCAACAGAAAATGTGCGCAAATTTTATTACATCCGATACGCTTCTTCGTATAGTAATATAATTTAATGTGTTTTTATATTGAAAGCAAATGTTTGGAATTTTCGCTTGAGATTGAATTTCAAGTTGATCAACACTACATTTCCCACAGAGATCAGTAAAAGAACAGTACTTAACAAGCAAATCAAAACTCGTGTAAGTTTGGCAAGATTAAGCTTCTTGCAAAACCTCTAAAAGAAAATGGCCGACAATACTCAGATTGGTGTTCATTTCTTCCAATCAACGACGAACTATCGAATACACGCGTTTTGTGATATAACATTGGACATTGTATAGTTGTGTGCAAATGTTACGTCTTACTGTTTTATATATTGCATAGTCAGCACGAGAACATTTATTTACTTCATTATTCAACTGTCCAGTCCTTTGACACTATAAATAAGAGTTATCTTTATTTGCAACACATTATTGCATATATTTACACGTGTTTGCACAGTTGATAGCAAGAAAGAATAACAAGCAATCTAGGCTGTTGCATCTGCCACTGGCCTCTTACTTCTGGACAGAATTAAAAAAAAAAAAGAGTCACCAAACTAATAAGTCCCGCACTAGCAAGCAAACTCCAACCACTGTCCCATCGCCGAAAGGTTGTATCTTTGGTTTGTTTTACAAGCATTTAATGGAATGTGCTCCGACGAACTCACAGCACTTGCAATCCATCGAGTTCTTTCGACTGATCAGACAAGCAGCAAAATCCCACCCCTACATTGTAGAGATCCCTTCATGCCTGAAAGACTTCTACTCAAATAGTTTCTTCCTTCAAATTGCTAGATTTCGGAATTCCTTCCCGATCACAGCGACCTTGAATCTACTGACATGCAGAAGTACAAATGAAATGTTAACAGACATCTCGCAGGCCAACTATCCAAATTTTATCCCAAATAGTAACCCTTTATGTCAGACTGGCACTATTGTTTAGGGTAAATCATTAGCAAAAAAAGTTTTTAAAAATTCGTTACTTGTACAAAAATAGAATAACTAAAAATGCTTAAATCCTGACCACGTGGACGAGACAATATAATATGGGTTACACCGGTAATTAACACCACTGCTAGTCGCATACATCCCTATATGTTGTTATAACAATAGCGGCCGCTTATTCTATTACCCAAGTGTAAGAGCTCAAATACTGGCGTCAGCGGTGACAATATTATTTCCTAGTTATATTTCTTACTAAGTTTACACGAGATCGGTGGTGTAGATTAAGTATTAGCTTTCGTCGTATAAGCTTGATTTCTGGTAGAAACTAGAAGTGGAACTATGGCAATAAGAGTAACAGTGATCTACAAACCAAAAAGCTATTAGCGGGTATTGTTATTGTTTAACATGATACATTGGAATTATGTATCTTTAATCTTAGTATTATTTTCATTTCTCTTTACTTGCGTTAGTTTACCATCATCTGCACCAAGTGTGACAGGGACTGTCATTCCCGAATTGGACTACATAGCAATTCTTAGCAGTGAAGATAGAAACCAGAGCTACACCATCGTCTCCCTAGACGGACGGTTGCCAACGATGGAATATTATAGTAATCAGTAATTTAAATGTGTAGGGCGAGATCTAAACAAATACATTCCATTTTATTACATGCAGTTCTTCGTGTCTGATGATGACAAGACAGGAGCTTGCTGTATTATCCGCCAGTGTTGAAGCTCCCCTTTCCTGGTGTCTGCCTGCTTCCCATCTGACTACAACTTGAATGTCTTCAAGTCCAACGTTAACATATTCCTAATGAACCGCCCCTTTAAGTAAACACTTTATCAAATCTCCACACTAACGTACTGTACTTGCAATAACCCTTATCTCTGAGTGGCTTCCGGGCCTTGATAAGTGGTGACCTCCGTGTAAAAAAAAATCTTTCTGCAGGTAACATATGCGAAGCAGCCGGAATTGTATCTTAGGAAGTGTCTCTGTTGAGCTACGACTTATCTCCAATTTCTGATTCCTATCGTCCTTTGTGTAGATTGCTGCGCCAACTCCCTTGTGCCTTCCTGTTTGGGATATCAATGCCCATTTTCTTTAGGTGGTGTTTAACTACGTCTTAGTATCGGAGTTTTCCACACCCACTCTTCTATTAACATTATCTAGCTTTCCAATAAGAAGCATTTTCGAGATCCTGTCATCCGTCATTCTGACAACATGACCAGTCCAACGCAGTTGTGTGGTTGCAGACACTTCTTTTATGCTGTCTGTATTTGCTCGTTTTAGGACTTCCACTTTCGTCACATAATCATTCGTCCTGGTTTTCCTCGGGTGACTTTTTATATACGCGTATACATATACGTATTTATACAATTTTTAGGCATAAACAGCTTCATAAATGTTACATCGTTTAATAGATTAGGAGTTGCTGGCAAGTATAAACCCAAAATAATTTTCTATTCGACAGTTTAAATGCTTTCCAATATCGATAGGTCGCAAAATAATTCATTTTATGTTTCCAATTATAATCAAAATAAAAAAAATAGAATGGTTGACTTGTGTATGTATGAATTGAAAACATATTCTTCATAATTAATTTCTTAATATGATTTTACTTTTACATTAAGATATGTTTATGTAAATAAATGTTGGTTTAATTGTAAATGGAAATAAAATAACTCAACGTTTCATTATAAGAATAACGCAACACGGAAAATATGCACACATGGACACACGAGAAGTGATTACACAATTTTATTAATAGTAAGTTTTTCTGTAACTAAAACCGCGAGGTAACATACCAGGTTGAGAAACTGGCGCGGTCTACCATTTTCTCGAGGGTAGACGATACTCTCTTAAGCCGTGGTAGGAACCCCGTATAGTGATGGAGTCACGATGAAAAATACCCTTGATAGCCCTGGCGGAGCATCGAGTATTTAGCTACCGACAAGATTTGAATTACATTACAAACTTCTGTAATAAGTTCATTCTTGGCTACAGCTGCGCTGGATGGATGGGTGGTAACTAAAAGGTCTGATTAATACTTGAAATGGATAAGATTTACTGAATTTTCACCGTAATTGAAAGAACTGTAACTATCAAACAACCATTGATTAAGGCAACTCTTTGAAATAGAATAAAAATGTTGAATAGATGTTAAGAAATATGACACATTTAGTAAAAATTCATTTTTTTTTAAATCTTGCTCGAGAGATTCTCAATGGTTTCAGTTTATTATCTGTAATCGGTTCCATATTTCTTTCCGAATTGAACATTTCTATTATGTAAGCCAAATAGTGGGCAGAAAATTCAAGGCAGATGGCATATATTATGTAAGAAGAAACTCCATTGAATAATATTTACAGTTAGTCAAGCGGGGGGAAAGCATAATATTACTTACGGGATGTTTCCTCCTTGTAAAAGTACTGACTCGGCCGTTTTCCTGGATTTTAATGGCGCATGCATAAGAATACAAGATACAACTCCCTTTTCCGGTTTTCATTATTTTATTATTAATGTCCTCTCTCTCTCTCTCTCTCTCTATATATATATATATATATATATATATATATATATATGTATATATGTGTGTGTGCGTGCGTATGTGTGTAGAGGAAGGAAGAGAGAGAGAGAGGGGGCATGTTAGTGCTTTAG